>NW_026068026.1:726816-728304 GCF_014885135.2 Alexandromys fortis | reverse complement strand
CTCTCTCTCCATTCCCTTTTTTTTTTTTTTTTTTTTTTTAATTTTCTGAGGTTAGCATGACTTTATAAACAGAATGGTAGAGGGACACCTGGGAAGTTCCAAGGCAGTCCCTAAGGACTGTTACAGGTCAGAATTGCTCATGAGCAAACATACAAACGCCCTGATGCAATGGCTCAGTGGGTAAAGCAGCTACCATACCAGGTGAGCACCTCAACTGGAATCTCCAAAACCCACGCAAAGCTCCCACAGCGAGATGGGAGGTGGCAAGAACCTCTGGAAGCTTGTGAGCCTGTGAGTCCCACAGGCAAAAGGGTCAAAGGTGATAGTTTATGTGATAGCCTGCTGTGTAAGAGTATTTTAACTGGGCAAAGACTTGTTACATTTGTTTATGTTGCCTTTGCTACTGATATAAAGACTTGTTACATTTGTTTCACCTTGTCTGCCTGAGGCTTCTGAGAGGTCAATAAAAAGCTGAGCCACCACTAGCTAGACAGGAGAGGGATAGGCCAGGCTGGCAGGCAGAGGACATAAAAAGAAGGACTCTAGGCTAGAGAGACCAAGGCAGAAGGAGGAGAGGGACCTGCCAGGGGCCAGAAGCCAAGCAGCCACCAGCCAGCCAGACACGAGAAGCACAAAAGTAAGACTTACAGAAAAAAGAAAAAGAAAGAAGGAAGGAAGGAAGGAAGGAAGGAAGGAAGGAAGGAAGGAAGGAAGGAAAGTTAAAAATCCCCGAGGCAAAAGGTAAATGAAGAGAAACAGGATAATTTAAGTGATAAGAGCCAGCAAGAAATAAGAGCTAATCTAAGCATTCAATACTAATAAGAAGTCATGATTTGGGAGCTGATTGGTGGCTCAAAAGAAAGCCTGTTACAAAACCCTATTTCAATCAAGGTAAAAAATGAGGACCAAGACCTGGGTTTGTCCTCTGACCTCCACACCATGGCAAGTGACACCCACATTCGGATCGACAGACTGAGGTGCCCGGCTGTCTTCTCTTTGGGAAGCTGTGGTTGAAGGATCTAGTGCAAGGCCAACCTCAGCGACATACTGAGATTCTGGAAGGTGGGGACATACACACCCAAACTGTGCTTCAGGAATGAAAAGTTGGTTCGGTATTGAAAACCGATAAATCACATAAATTCAAACTAAAATAGCCTTAAAACATTAAGAAGGGGGAATTAAAGTGGCCAGAGCTGATACTGTGTGGGAATTGTACGCTTTGAATAACATTTGGCTCACTTGGCATGAGATTAGGAAGCGTGAACGATGTGAGTGGAGCCTCGAGATGAGGACGCAGACTAGGGATGCGGGCAGTGACTCGAGATGGGGATGCAGACTAGGGATGCGGGCAGTGACTCGAGATGGGACCGCAGACTAGGGATGCGGGCAGTGACTCGAGATGGGACCAGACTAGGGATGCGGGCAGTGACTCGAGATGAGGACGCAGACTAGGGATGCGGGCAGTGACTCGAGATGGGACCGCAGACT
>NW_026068026.1:645021-724746 GCF_014885135.2 Alexandromys fortis | reverse complement strand
AAAAATATTTATTTATTTATTATGTATACAATATTCTATCTGTGTGTATGACTGCAGGCCATAAGAGGGCACCAGATCCCATTACAGATGGTTGTGAGCCACCATGTGGTTGCTGGGAATTGAACTCAGGACCTTTGGAAGAGCAGGCAATGCTCTTAACCTCTGAGCCATCTCTTCAGCCCCCAACAGGAGACTCTTATAGACAGGGAAGCTTACCCATCTTTTCTTGGGAGAAATGCAAACTAAAGCCACTGTAAGAAAGAATTCTTTATCTGATGCATAGCCAACGATTAGCCAAGTTCCGAAAGTTTAAAAATACAGCAGGCTGGCAGGGCTGTGCCGACAGACACTGGCGCGCGCACACACTGAGGAGAGCAGTGTTCCCAAGCGGGGTAATTTGGCAGCACATATCCAAACCACACACATTTACTTCCAGGAATATAATCTGCATATACTCTATAGGTACGTGAAGACGGCGTACCACAGCAGGTCTGTGTTAATAAAGGAGTGAAGGTAGCCTGCAAATCCATCCATAGGGAATCGTCCAGATATGTGGTGGTGCAGATGTGTACCAGAAAAACAGCATCTGTATAAGAGAAGAGGATTTCTGCCCTATCCATGTGGGAAGAGTCACTGATATATGCCTATAAGCGTATATATGTGGGCTGGCAGGATGGCTCAGTGGGGGCAGGTTCTCGCTGCGCATGCCTGATGACTTGAACGAACAGATTTCCAAAAGTCCCCTAACTTCCACACTTACACTGTGGCACACATGTATGCACACTCACACACGCGCCTTCTGATAAATAAAAAGGTTTAAAAATATTCATTTTTATTTTACGTGTATGTTTTTGACTGCATTTTTACATGTGTGCCACATGAGTGCCCAGTGCCATGAGTGCCTGTGGAGGCCAGAAGAGGGCGTCGGTCTCGCTGAACTTGGAGTTACAGGTGGTTGTGAGCTTCTGTGTGGGAGCTGAGATCAAATCTCAGGCCCCTGCAAAAGCAGTAAAGCTCTTAACCACTGAGCCTCGAGAAAATGGACAAGGGCCAACTCCTAAGAGCTGTCCTCCGACACCCACATGCAAGCATACGCTAAATTAATCAATTAATTGGTTTTTAAAAACCAGGCGTGTTCCTCAGGAGAGCTTATGAAGTTAACAGACATTGATGCCAAAACAAAATAAGGACGAAAAAAAAAAAATAAGGACGAAACAAAAAAAAGAAACTTGACCAATTTACTCATGAAAATTACATAAAAGTCAATTAAAATAGTAGAGACTGAGTAGGCATCAGCTAAAACATAGCACGGCGTGAGATGAAAGCGTGTGCCTGTGAAGCAGGGCCCGCTAGGGGCACGTGATCCAGGCCCAGCCAGCTGGGTTCAATCCCCGGGGATCCAGAGAGCAGCAGGAGCTGTCCTCTGACCTCCACATGTGGCACACACAATAAATAAAATGTAGAGCTGGGCGGTGGTGGCGCACATCTTTAATCCCAGCACTCGGGAGGCAGAGGCAGGTGGATCTCTGTGAGTTCGAGGCCAGCCTGGTCTACAGAGTGAGTTCCAGGACAGCCAGAGTTACACAGAGAAACTCTATCAAAAAAGAAAAAAAAAAAAAAAAAAGGAAAGACTATCTTTGGACCAGGAGAGTGTTTGCAAACTTGCTATCTGTCAAGAGGCCAATCTCATAACAGACAAGGAAGCCACAGGACGCAACAGTCAAACCAGATGACTTGGTTAAAAATGAGCAACGAATCTAAGCAGCGTCCCTGAACTAAAGGAGAAGGAAAAAGGGGCAACAGACCAAACTGACTACTTCATGAAAGAAAACATAAAACGGCCAACAGGTGTTTTTTAATGTTCATCATCTCTAGTTACCAGGGAAATGCAGACTGGAACCACAGGGAGATGCCCCTCACTCTGAACGCAACAGTTCTAACAGAGGAAAAGAACCACGCCTGTGGTCCCACTGTGCGGCAGACGACACGGGCAGCAGCAATGCCCTGCATCTGCTTCTGTTCTTTTATTCTGAGACAGAGTTTCACTACATGGTCACATGTCTACTGCTAGCTTCCTCGCTCAGACATAGATACGCACGTGGGCAAAACACCCATACGATATATATATATATATACATATATATATATATATGAGTTCACATTGGGCCACCTGCGTCTAAACAGTTTCCACACAGCAGAAGAAACAGCCCACGGAAGAGGAGAAAATCCTCACTAGCTAAATATCCGGCAGAGGAGTCTACAAAGGACTCGAGAGCTCTACAGCACAAAAACTTTAAAGATGACCAACAAAGAGGCTAATGAAACGAGGGGACAGTCCTTGAAAGATAAGGACTAAATGACCAATGACCGCGGAAAACACCGACCCCAGCAGCCTTCGAGGCTGCAAACAAAGCACTAAGCCTCCATCTAACCCTATGAGGAATGGTGGCCATAAAGAAGCAAGCGTCTCCAGATGCTGCAAAGATGTCGACGCTAGTGGGAATGAAGTCAGGATGGAGGCTCCTCAAACACTAAAAACAAGCAGTGAGCCTCAGAACTCAGGAGGCAGAGAGAGGCAGATCTGTGTGAGTTCAAGGCCAGCCTGGTGTACAGAGGGAGTTCTGGGCCAGTCAGACCCCATCACAACAAACAAAACATGTAAGTAAAAAAACATGTTCATCAAATGAGCCTGCTGGGCCTGACCAGGACTCTAAGGCCGCACACCAAGAGACACTTGCAGACCAGTGTTTGCTTCAGGTCTATCCACAACAGCTAAATCTGGGTGTCAAAAAAGCCAGAGGAATAAATGAAAACAAATGTGGTTTATACACACACAATTGAACTACTTTTTCAGCTATGTCTTTGTCATTGTCCTATTGCTGTAAGATACCACGACCAAGGAAATTCTCACTACAAAAAGTATTTAGCTGGGGGCTTGTTCACAGCCTCGGAGGCTTAGTCCGCCATGGTGGGGTGCTGCTGGAGCAGTGGTAGGAGCTTTAGACTCCTGGTCCACAGGTAGCCAGACCTCAGGCCTCAAAGCCTATCCCTACTTCCTCTAACAAGGCCACTCCTCTGAATTCTTCTAATCCTTTCAAATAGTTTTACTCCCTGGTGACTAAGCACTCAAATACAAGAGCCTCTGGAGCCATTCTCCCCCACTACCCCAGACAGGGTTTCTCTGTGTAGACCAGGCTGGCCTCGAACTCAGAGATCTGCATGCTGCTGCCTCCTGGAATACAGGCACATGCAGCCACCAAAGCCCAGCTGGCTACTCTTATTCAAACAACCCCAAACTGTTTATAGGAAAATGCATTCAACTGAAAGTAATCGTATTAAGTGAACTAAGTCATCCTCAAAAAGACAAATACCCTATTTTTCCCATATCTGTGAATCTCAGACTTTTATACATATATGAGCTTGCACATACGTATACATGATACGAAAGGAGTCAAACTGTCAAGGGGACAAAGCCGACTACAGAGAGAAAGGTGAGTATGGAAGGAGAGGGAGGAGGAAGTGGAGGGAGGAAGCTTAAATATATATATTTTTAAAAAATATTTATTTATTACGTATACAATATTCTGTCTGTATGCCTGAAGGCCAGAAGAGGGCGCCAGACCTCCTTACAGATGGTTGTGAGCCACCATGTGGTTGCTGGGAATTGAACTCAGGACCTTTGGAAGAGCAGGCAATGCTCTTAACCACTGAGCCATCTCTCCAGCCCAGCTTAAAGTATATTATGTGCTTACAATAATGGCTTTATGAACCTACCATGGACAATGAAGGTGTCAATTTAAAAATTGACCCCAATGTACTCCAGGGTGGCCTTGAACTCACAGATACCTGTGGCCTCTGCCTCCTGAGTGATGGGATTAAAGATGTGCACCACCATACCTGACCCTTTATGTGTCTTTAAACATGATTATGGCTGTACATTACTACAGAAATGTAACAAATAAACAAAGAGCTTTAGAATACAACTCAACTCACTATATAAAAAAATCAAAGATGAAAAAATGAAACGGAACACACATGACACATAAACATGTTACTGGCTACAGGAGACATATATGGGAAAATTCCATACTACCCATCATGAAAATGACCAGCCAGCTATGAACAGCAATAAATGTCATTCTCCTGGCAAAGGGAAGCTTAAAAACCAAACCAAAACAGGAAAAAAAAAATACTACAGGAAAACACGCTAAGAATGAACGTCCCCTACAGTTGGGAACGAGGCGGCTAGAGAGGTGGCTTGGCAGTCACAAGCACTTGTTGCTCGTGCAGAGGACCTGGATTTTGTTCCAGCATCCACATAGTAGCTCATCACCATCCATAACTTCGTCTCCAGGGGGTCCAGTGTCCTCTTCTTACTGGGCATGTGTGTGGCACACATACACACAGGCAGACAAAACACTCAGACACATAAAGACAAGTGAATCTAAGAAGTCACGGAAAAGCTGCGAAGATAGTTCTTCAGGCATGAGGGTCTGAGTACAGACCCCACCTCTCACGTGAGGCGCTAGCACAGCAGCTCGGCCCTGCGATCCCAGCTCTGGGGAGGCAGACACAGGTAGACACCCCAGCAGAAGCACTGACCGGCCCACCTGGTGAGCTCTGGGCTTGGTGGGAGACCCTGCTCAAAAGACTAGCATGGGCAGTGATAGAGACAGACACCTGACGTCAACCTCTAGGGTCTGTGCCTATACTCGCGCACACACATAAATTCACAAAAATATTAAATCAGGAACAAGTCAAAGGTGCCCACCAGGAACTACCCCAGAGGCACACAGAAAACAAATGTGTAAGGGTTATAAAGAAACCCAGGCCAGGGATGGTGGTGCACACCTTTAATCCCAGCACTCCAGAGACTGAAACAGATAGATCTCTCTGTATCTGAGGCTAGCCTGGTCTACATAGTTCCAGGCCCTCTGGGACTACATAGTGAGACCTGTTTCATTAAAAACAAAACAAAGCCGGGCGATGGTGGCGCACGCCTTTAATCCCAGCACTCGAGAGGCAGAGGCAGGTGGATCTCTGTGAGTTCGAGACCAGCCTGGTCTACAGAGCTAGTTCCAGGACAGGCTCCAAAGCCACAGAGAAACCCTGTCTCGAAAGACCCCAAACATATAAATAAATAAATAAATAAATAAATAAATAAATAAATAAATAAATACCCTCAAGTATCTACAACTGACAAATGAAACACATTTAGGTGTGGTGAACATGCCTATAACCCAGCACTCAGTGGGCTGAGGCAGGAGGATCATGAATACAAGGCTAGCTCAACTACATAGTGAGACTATCTCAAGAAACAAAGGGGTAGGGCTGGAGAGATGGCTCAGAGGTTAAGAGCACTGGCTGTTCTTCCAGAGGTCCTGAGTTCAATTCCCAGCAACCACATGGTGGCTCACAACCTTCTGTACTGAAATCTGGTGCCCTCCTCTGGCTTGCAGGCAAACATCAGGGCAGAATGTTGTATACATAATAAATAAATTAAAAAAAAAAAAAACAAAGGGGTAGCTGGAGAGGGGTTAAACGCACTGGCTGCTCTTGCAGAGGATCCAAGTTTGGTTTCCAGCACCCACATGGTGGTTTACAACCCTCTGTAACTCCAGTTCCAAGGAATCCAACACCCTCTTCTGGCTTCTGTGAGCATTGCATGCACATGATACACAAATATACATGCAAGCAAAACACTCATACACATAAAGAAAAAAAATCTAATATTTGGGACAGAGAGATCTCAGAGGGTCTGCTGGCTTGAATAAGAATGGCTCCCAAAGGCCCATGTATTGGCATGCTCAGTCACCATGGAGCAGAAGCCTTGGAAAGGAGTAGAAGGATTAGGACATGTGGCCTTGTTGGAGGAAGTGTGTCACTGAAACCGTAATCAGGCCCCAATTAGAGGCTTTCCTTTATCAAAGTTGCCTTGGTCATGGTGTTTTCACAGCAACAGAACACAAAAATACTGGGCACTTGAAAGCATTTGACGCACAAGCCTGGTGGCCTGAATTTAATCACCGGGGCTCCTCAAAGTGTCCACTGACCACACACACACCATGGCCTACACTATCCGTAAGTACAGCACATATCTTACATATACACACAATCGTAATAGCTTTTGTTTTTTGAGATAGGGTTTCTTTTGTTTAACAGCTTGGCTGCTCTGGAACTCACTTTGTAGACCAGGCTGACCTTGCACGATAATGTTTTAAATTAAAAAATATCGGGCTGGAGAGATGGCTCAGAGGTTAAGAGCACTGAGTGCTCTTCCAGAGGTCCTGAGTTCAATTCCCAGCAACCACATGGTGGCTCACAACCATCTGTAATGAAATCTGGTGCCCTCTTCTGGCCAGCAAGCATACAGACAGACGGAACACTGTGTATGTAATAAATAAATAAATTAATCTTTAAAAAAAAATAATCACAGAAAGTATAGTGGAGTCCAGCCCCTCGGGATTGGCAGCAGGAATGTGAAGAGGCAGCTGCTGCGGAATTCAACACTGAACAAACCGCACTCAGCCAGACTCTACTCCCAGGCAGAGGCCAAATGAAACCCTGCAAACATCGCCAAGCAGAGTGTGTGCTCCCACTGGTTGCATCACTCACAGTAGCTCCAAGGTGGGCACCCAGCAACACATGAACAAGCACACACATGGGATAGTGGCAGAAGGCAGACCATGAAGCCATAAAAGGAACAGATCTCCCATAAATACTACGTCATGGCTGAAAACAATACCTTATAAACCTTCTTACATGATGTGCTGGATAGTGTCCTCAGTTTCTAAATGCTGGGATTCCAGGAGCCAACACGTCCAACTTTTAGCTTACTTTCCCAAGTCCATGCTTTCATCAGAGTATTTTATCCACACCCATGGCTTCTACAACCTCAGAGAAGGATCAGGCCCTGGCTGTGATTTCAGCTCTCTAGATCTGCAGATCTTCCTTCCTTTGGAAATCCCCGCTCCCATCTGTGCCTGAAAGTCACTAAAAGTATGGAAAACCAAACCCACCACTCCCCTCCGCCACGCTTCCTCTCCGCCCATCACCTACCCAAGAATCAGTCTTAACTCTTATGCTGTTGCCTCTTCCCCCTAAAGCCCTCTCCAGAAGTTCACTCTTCACCCCGGGTCACCTTTATTTCTCATGTGGATTGCTGTATTACCTAACTCATCTCTCAGTCACCGGCTACAAGCCAGAGTGAGCATGTCATCACCCCATTTACAACCTGTCACTGATACCCCAATGTCTCGGGAGCATCGAGCCTTGTCCCAGGCTCAGCACAAGAACAAAGCCTCTAACAACCTGTACCCTGTCCTTAGCAGCTGCCACCTCCATCTCCCACATAGCTCTTCCCTGAGCCTCAGAGCCTGGGTCACACCACTGCCTTTGACTCCAAAGCCTTCCTTCTGCACTTGATCGCCCTTCCCACCGCCATTGCCTCCTCCTCTCTCCCGCCCCCTACACCTGCAGGTCAAAGGTCACTTTCTTAGTAGGCCTTCCTTTTACCTTCCATCAGCTCCCCTGCCTGCTTTCCTGTGGTGTGAGCCTCACCTGGAATGGTACTCATCCTGCTTCAACGTGTTTACTGAACACCTGCCTCCCAATGGCAAAGACTAAGACGCAGGCGCCTTTTTATCCCAAGGCGCAGGGCATATGTTCAGTAGGTAGGGGAAGATGCTGTACAGCCAAATGTTAGAATACAATGGGGTGTGGGAACAGATTTCACACATGGATGTGGCTAACTGCATATGAGGCACTAAAGGAACAAGACTGACTTTTGGGATGAGTCAACCAAGGTAACATTTGAGGCCAGGTATGGTGGTGCGCACTTTTAATCCCAGCACTTGAGAGGCAGAGGCAGGAAAATCCAGGATAGCCAGAGCTACATAGATACCCTGTCTCTAAAATAATATAAAATAAAATAAACAAAAAGCCAGGTGGTGGTGGCACATGCCTTTAATTCCAGTACTCAGGAGGCAGAGACAGATGGATCTCTGTGAATTTGAGGCCAGCCTGGTCTACAGAGTGAGTTCCAGGACTGGTTCCAAAGCTACAGAGAAACCCTGTCTCAGAAAAAAAAAAAAAAAAAACACAACAACAACAACAAAAACAACCCAAAACATTCTGACACATGTTGTCCACTATGTCCAAAGTGATATTATATTCATGAAATCTGAGCAACAATTAAAAAACNGGAAAAAAAAAAAAAAAAAACACAACAACAACAACAAAAACAACCCAAAACACAAAATGAGAGGTCAGCTCAGGCAATGATACATGTTCTTGCTTGTGTTTCTCTCCTTCTGTAATCTAGAATGGCCTAGAACCCAGCCTATGGAGGCCAGGCTGACCCCAAACATGGCAGTCATCCCTTGCCTCAGACTCCTAAGTGTTGAGATTATAGGGCTGAGACATCCCATGGCCAGTTTATGATACTGACTTCGAACACTATAAAACACTTTAAGTTTACCAGGGTGAAAGGGGACCTGTGTTAGTGTATCCACACAAGGTATCATTTGAGTATGACCTGAATGAAGGGACACAGAGAGCCATTCGAAGTGCGCTACACCATCCTTGGCAGAGGGACGGGCCACTGACAGAAACATGATGAGTATTTTTATCTCCAGCCTAGATTTCATTCCGAATCACAGAGCTAATTGCTGACTGTGGATCACCACGGGGAGGTCTGACGGTCCCTTGACCTCCATACGCACAAACCCAACCCCTCTTCCTGCAACCTGCTCCTTCACACTGCAGTAATGACAGTCCATCGTTTGCAGCCACTGAAGCTCACAGGTCATAATCCATCATCCTTAACTCTGCCCCATGTCCAACCCAACAGCAAACCTCATTCTTTTACCATCAGAACGTGTCTAGCCAAGGCGGAGGGCTGACGTAAGCAAAGCACAGTAATATACACGTATGAAAACATCATGAGGGGCTGGAGAGATGGCTCGGTGGCTAAGAGAACATACTGCTCTTGCAGAGGACCCAGATTCGGTTTCCAGGACCCACAATGTGGGGCTCACAACTGCCTGCAACTCCAGTCTCAGGGGATCTGACACCCTCACACAAACATGCACGCAGACAAAACACCAACACACATTAAAAAAGCTTTAGAGCAGTTTCTTCTTTAAATATTTTTAAGTGTTATAATGAAACTCACTATTTTACATAAAAATAATTTTACAAAATAAAAAGTTAAAGAACGAAGTAAATCCAGAATTTGGCTGTTTCCTGTCACGTCCCAGTCCCACCCGGTCACTGGGGATGCAGTTGGATTTTCTTTGTGGAGCAGGGGCTCTGAGGGTTTCCAGAACCAGGCAGAAGTGATTAGAGCTGGCTCACACCTCACACACACCAATGGGCAAAGTTCTGGCAATGTCGCAGGACGGTCCACGTCCTACCAACAGCTTGTTCCGGGCATGGAGGGTGTATTCACACACGGGGAACTGCTAACTGAACACTTCTTTCCACCCTTGGGATTGGGTACAATTGAAGGTGAGAATTCACTTTACACAAAGCTACAGCTGGTAGAGGAGGCTCATGGTTCTCCCCAGGTGTCTACGATTACGGAGACCGAGAGACTCTCTCTGCATACATCTGCCAGCCGGCCCTCTCCTGCCTCCACTCAGCCACAAGACAGGAGGTAAGGACCATTGGTTAGGAGGCTGTCGGCCAGGATGAAGGTGGGAATTCAGAGACCCAGCACAGGACTGAATTGAGGTTTTCTTCTGCGTGTTTGTTAGTTCATTAGTATGGTATTTTGCCACATAGTTCACAACAGTCCTGAGCTCACAATGCCTCCACCTCAGACTCCAATTTGACAGGAATGTGCTACCATGCTCACAGAGATCCCCCTGCCTCTGTCTCCAGAGTGCTGGGACAAAAGGCATTGCCACAATCATGCCCAGCCCTGAAGACAGTTTTTCTAGACCCTTAGAAGAGAGAACTGGACCTCGTTCCTCCTCACCCTCACTCTGTAGCAGTGGTCCTCAGCCTTCCTAACGCTGAGACCCCCCAACCATAAAATTATTTTTGTTGCTACTTCGTAACTGTAATTTTGTCACAGTTATGACTGTAACAAAAATATCTGATCTGCGACCCTGTGAAAAGGGCCGTTCAGCCTTTAAAGGGGGTCTCGACCCTCAGGTTGAGAACCCCTGCCTTCCTGGCTTCATTCAGACTCGTTGCTGTGTTAGCATCTGTCTTCCCCTACACCAGGCCTTCCACCCAAGCGGGAGCTTCCTGTTTGCTGCCGCTTCACCAGAAGAGTTGAGACCAACGCCTCAAGGCTCCAGCCAGAGCGCGGAAAGTCAAAGGCAGACGCATTAATAACAGCTCAGGTGAAGTCGGGAGAGACGCTGGGCAGATCGCACATGGCTGGGAATACTGAGGGTAGCATATGGGAAACGTGGCGTTAAATTACCTCTAGAAATCCAGACAATGGCGCCCAGCCGCCAGCTAGATCTGCCCTCCTCCCAGAGACTGTTATTTGGGGACCATTTTCCTTCCTTCTTTGGAGACTCACCCGAACTTCGGCTTCTCTGGGCCTCCCGTTGAGATCGCACTTGGACCCGTTGCCGTAGGTCTGGCTGTGGTAGCGCTTTAGCCGATGCTGCTTGGAGGCCTGGAGAAAACATCGGGCGGAATGGGAAGGGTGTGGGGAAAAGAAGTGAGGTAGAACGACGCCAGCCTCCCGCAGGAACCTGGGGTGCACAGCGATCTCCGTCCCAGGGCACTAGGTCTTGAAGGGCACCAAACCCCAGGAAACACACCAGCTAAATCTGACCCGCCCCTGTTGCCCGAGCTCGACCCAACCCTCACTCCAGTCACCTTGGCTGTTTCGTCATCCCAGTTGAAGGCTGACTGGTAGTAGCCGAGATAGAGGACGTCACCTTTGACCTCTGAGTCTGTCAGAGAAGGCATATGGTAGAGCACATTGTCATTCTGAGGTCTAGAGGGAAGGAGACTGGGAGGGAGGCTGCCTGTCACACCACACAGGGACAGCAAAGGCCTGGGAGAAATGGGAGCCAACTCACCTTCCATATGGTACTGCTGGATATGGCGTCCATAACAGAATTCATACGTCCACCAGTCCTTGGTCTGACAATTGGAAAACACACAGTCAGGGGACATGAAAATCCTTCTTTTTGAAACCAGAGTCTCCTGGCTCCGAAATACAGAAACTGTCATTTCGTTCTCTTGTCCCTCTGTCCTCTCCTTCCTTCCCCAGACTCTGTGAGAAGGGACAGCTGTCTCCCTTTCATGGCTGCAGACACACATCCAAGTATGACTACTTCCCACATGGGTCCCTTCTTTTTCTTTCCTTTAGGTCAGGAGAGGAGTGAGACAGAACCAAGCTATGTGGTCTAGTCTGGAGTGACAGACATGAGCCACTCCCTTGCCCCCCATAAAGATAAGAAATCATGGTATCTTTGAAGCTCTCCGATGACGACTCTGCAGGTTCAAGTACAGGCTCAAGAATTAATGGAACTTCAAATACAATGGGATCCTGAGATGGTGTCGGTCTAGGTAGGTCCTGCTCCCCAGTCCCACCTCCGTCTCTCTTTATTCTCTTTGATCTTGGTTTAACCTGTTTTGAGATCGTCTATCATAACCCTTCCCTGTATTCAGCAAGGGGTCATCTGTGGATGCAAGAGGCTTTGCTCCCCCACCCCTCATAAATAGAACTAGTACACCAGTGGCCCCTTAATTCCCACAGTCTCCTAGGTCCCACTTCTTTCCTACCACCCCAGTTCAAGACTACATTCCACCCACCCCAGGTCTTTCACCTTCAACAGACAGGGAGCATCTCTCATGGGGCTCAACAATTCAGGAATCCCGGGCCCTTGGTAAGCAGGTGCCTCTTCCTCCCGCTCGCGCTGGAAGTGAATAGCTCCAGCTGGTAGGCGGCATTCATAGCGCTGTTTATACTTCGAAGACACAATCACCACGTCTGAAGCTTGGCTCTGGGAAAGAAGGGTCGGGAAGGGGGGCAGGGAGGCAGAGGCTGGGATCAAGAACAACGAGATCCCTCTTCAGACGCTGGGGAAGTGCCCAGTCAAAGAGAGAATAAGCCACAAGTCCTCTCCAGCTGGGTTCGGTGAGCGGAGGGAAGGGCGCTCTCACTTCCCCACCAGGGAGTCTGGGTGCTTTCACCGTGACAGGGACCCGAGGGCCACAGCGGGAAGCCCCACTCCTGCCGGTGCCTGGTCCCCAGGGAATGGGTCTGCCCGCGATTCGCAGCAGGACGTAGGAACACCACCTACTCTGCTCCATCCCCTTAGTCTCCGGGAGGAGAAAGGGGCTCGCAGCTGCCTTTCCTCCTCTGCCTTGTGCCCCTTCCTCCTGCACAGCACCCTCGCCCCCACACCCCTCACCTGCCCTCCCATGACAGGCAATGGCAGGATCTGGATCCCATAACGCATCTCACTCAGCTCCTCCAAATTCAGGCTCCCGACACCCCCCGTCAGACGCGCAGGTAACAGGAACCCCAGCAATAGCAATCCCAGCAGCCTGGACAGCAGCGTTTCCGTCGCCATCTTTCGGCTTTGCTAGAGATATTCCTTCCGCCCCAAACCTGGCAGCGGCCTCACCCTCTCATTAGCGCCCCAAGCTCTCATTGGCTGCTTGGCCCATCTCTCTTACGTAACCTATCCTCATTTGTAAACGTGGCGTCAAAGCCTCCAGGGAGGCGGATCACCATGGTTAGTAAAAAAAAAAAAAAATCAATCGCTGCTCATGATTGGCCATGGATAACAACCAATCATCAACGAGATCAACCCCCCCGCCCCCTCGCTCTCTATTCCCGAGAGGCGTGGTCTCTGCCTGTGTTCTTTGCCGGTTGTCTCCGCCCCCGCCCTGCGTAGCGCTTCTGATTATTTTTTCATGTATTTCTTGCAATGTATGACGCCCCCATCGGGCAGGGTATTGAGGCAGATGGTGGGGTCGGGGATATTTTTTTAAGTAACTTAATTCCCTTTTCAAAACAATTACTATACAGAAGCTCAGCAGGGCAGAATGCTGGCTAGATTTACCTCAGCCTGGCACAAGCTAGAGTCATAAGAGGAGAGTCTCAACTGAGAAAATGCCTCCACAGGATCTGGCTGTGGGCAAGTCTGGAGGGCATTTTCTTTCTGTCTTTTTAAAGATTTCCTTATTATGTATCCAGTGTTTTGTCTGCGTGTATGCCTACAGGCCAGAAGAGGGCACCAGATCTCATTACAGATGGTTGTGAGACACCATATGGATGCTGGGAATTGAACTCCGAACTCTGGGAAGAGCAACCAGTGCTCTTAACCGCTGAGCCACACACACACACACACACACACACACACACACACACACACACACACACTACTTCAGGGCAACCAAATAATCTGAATCAAAGCCGGAATTTCTCCTTCAATAAAATTATCTTAATGGGCTGAGTGTGATAGTGCATGCCTGGAATCTCAGCACTTGTGAAACAGAGGCAGAACATCAATAATTCAGGGTCATCCTCCTCCATGCGATGAGTTCGAGACTACCTTGGGATAGATGAGACCCTGTCTCAAATACACACAGATATGTTGGCAGATGACTTGTTCAGCATGTGTGAAGCCCTGGCTTCAATACCACCCCCACCCCCGCACAGTATAAACCAAACATGCTGGTGTACAGCTGGATTCCAAGCAGTCACCATCCTTGGCTACACGGAATTCGGTCCAAGCCTGGAATACATGAGAACCCCGTCTCAAAAGGAAAAGAAGAAATAATAGTGGAGTCAGGAGTTGGGAGCCTATAATTACAGGCTGAGGCAGAAAGACGGACAGTTGGAGGCCAGCCCAGCTTATATATAGCAAAATCCTGAAGAAAACGAAAAACAATCAAGGAGGCATGGGTGAGGAAGAAGAGCAGAGGAGAGGGGAAAGATAAAGGGGGCTCCAGTTACAGTTGCCCAGACTGTGAGGGGAAAATCTGTGAGGACAAAGCGAAAGGGAAGAGAGACTGGAATAAGGGTATTTTAGAAAGACAAACAGAACCGTGCCTGGCTTAGCAACCCCGCAAATATGAATCCCTAAACAATGGCAAATGAGAGCAATAATAAGCCTTTGAGGGAGGAAATCATCAGACTTCTGTTAATGAAACAGACACGAATTCTGCTATTATAATCACCCTGGGCTGTCCTGGAACTCACTCTGTAGTCCAGGCTAGCGTCGAGCTCATAGAGATCCACCTGCCTCTGTTGGGGTTAAAGGTGTGTGCCACCACCGCCTGGTAAGCCCTCACTCTTAAATATACAGAAAATCAAGCATCGTTACGTAGTATTAAAAAAGTTATTCATTATGTATACAGTATTCTGCCTGCATGTATGGCTGTAGGCCAGAAGAGGGTGCCAGATCTCATTACAAATGATTGTGAACCACCCTGGGGTTGCTGGAAATTGAATTTAGTGCTTCTGGAATAGTTAGTGCTCTTAACCTCTGAGCCATCTCTCCAGCCCACATTGTTATCTTTTTAAGGAAAATCTTTAATATACAAGAAAGAAACCAAAGCAAGCAAGTAAGAAAGGAAAAAGCGAAAGGGAGTCTGGAGAGATGACTGTGGGTAAGGGTAGATGGAAAAGGGCTTCTGTGTAAGCATGAGGACCTGAGTTCGACACCCAGCACTCAGAAAAGTCAGGCTCAACCCACAGAGTCTGTAGCTTCAGCTCAGCAGGGCAGAATGCTGGCTAGTTTTACCTCAGCTTGGGACAAGCTAGAGCCATCAGAGGAGGGGGGTCTCAATTGAGAAAATGCCGGGATCTGGCTTGTAGGGCATTTTCCTTCCTTCCTTCCTTCCTTCCTTCCTTCCTTCCTTCCTTCCTTCCTTCCTTTCTTCCTTCCTTCCTTTCTTTCTGATTTAGTTATTATGTATCCAGTGTTCTGCCTGCATGTATGTCTACAGGCCAGAAGAGGGCACCAGATCTCATTGCAGATGGTTGTGAGTCACCATATGGATTCTGGGAAATGAATTTAGGCCTCTGGGAAGAGCAGCCAGTGGTCTTAACCACTGAGCCATCTCTCTAGCCTCAAGGGAATTTTCTTAATTAGTGATTGATGTGGGAGGGCCCAGCCATTGTGGGTGGGGACACCCCTGGGCTGGTGGTCCTGGGTTCTATAAGAAAGCATGCTGAGCAAGCCATGGGGGGCAAGCCAGTAAGCAGCACCCCACTGGGGGCTCTGCATTAACACCTGCCACCAGGTTCTTGCTGGGATCAAAGGCATGTGCCACTATGGCCCAGTTTAGTTTTATTTATTTTGATGGGCTTATTCCTTTTTCAAGAATTTCTAAGTATAGCCATGCAGTGGTGGCAAACACCTTTAATCCCAGCACCTGGGAGGCAGAGGCAGGTGGATCTCTGTGAGTTCAAGGCCAGCCTGGTCTACAGAGTGTGTTCAAGAATAGGCTCCAAAGCTACACAGAGAAACCTTGTCTCGAAAAACAAAAGAGAATAACGACAAAAAAAGAATTTCTAAGTATAAAATATCACAAAACGAAGCATGGTAAACATAGCCATGCACACCTATGTCTGTTACCCCACTACTCTCAAAGCACAGGCAGGGGACTCAGAAGTTCAAAGTCATCATGAGCTACTGTGGAAGTTTACTTGTAATTGGCCCCCACAATCTTGTAGGGAGTGTGGCACTATTAAGAGCTGTGACCTTGTTGGAGGAAGTGTGTCACTGGGCTTTGAGGTTTCCTATGCTCAGTGTAATGGTAAAAGCTGCAGTTCCCCAAGGGGCAGCAGCGGGCCACTGTAGGTGGTTTAGGGCAGCAGCAGGTGGGAGGTCACAGAGGGCCACGAGGGGTAGCTGGTCCTTAGCACCCGAGGCTTCTGTGGGTTCAAGGTGGGTGGGAGGCAGTGGGTGAGAGACTGGACCCATGAGGAGCCATTGGCAGGTGAGAGACAGAGACAGATCGGCTTGCCATGTGGAGAAAGTGGGTATTTATTTAGTGGGTTATGGAGGGGGAAGGGAAGAATGGGGAAGATCAGAGAGAGAAATAGAGAAAGAGAGGGGGGAGAGGGGAGGAGTCACAGCAGCAGCCACCTCTTCTGAAGAGAGACAGGGAGGGGAGAGAGAGAGAAAAAAAAGAGAGAGAGAAGGAGGGGGATAGGAGAGGAGAAGCTACCTCTTCTGGAGAGAGACAGAGAAGAAAAAGCTCAGGCTAGAAGCAAAGAGAGATCCACTTGTCTCAGGGGAGGGAGTGGGTGGGGCTTGTCTCTTAAAGGGACAGGACAGACCCAGATCATTATAGTCAGGATACCACCCAGTATCTCAGTCAATTTCCTGTTGCCTGCAAGATGTAGGACTCTCAGCTCTCATCTGCCCACAGCTTTCATGCTCCCCACCATGATGATAATAGACAGAATCTCTGAAACTATAATTGATATGCCCCAATTAAGTGTATTTTTGTTGTTGTTGCCATGGTTACGGTGTCTTTTCACAGCAATAGAAATCCTAAGACAGAAGTTGGTACCAGGGACTGGGCTCTTGCTGTTATAGGCCTGACCGTGTTTTTGTGTGAAGGAATATGGTCTTTGCTACACTGGGTTAGTCTGGAGGCTAAAGTGAAAGATTTGGGATTAATTCTGTAGGCAGAGGAAATCTCAGAACAGCCCACTGCAGACTCTGTCATGTGGTTACTTGTGTCCATGCTTGGAAAGACTTATAATGGAAAGGAGCAAGCTGAGAAGGGTAAATCACAAATTTTAAATTCAGAGGAGAAAAAGAGCATTAAGAAATGGAATAAACCAGGCAGTGGTAGCAGATACCTTTAATCCCAGCTTTGGGGAGGCAGAGGCAGGTGGATCTCTGTGAGTTAGAGACCAGCAAGGTCTACAGAGCGAGTTCCAGGACAGCCAGAGCTGTTACCCAGTGAAACCCTGTCTCGAAGAACAAAACAAAACAAGGAGTAAAATGAGTGGTGACCTCAGGGCAAGGTCCCACCCAGACGCATTTCCAACTATGAAAAGGAACTAACGAGAAGCTTTGAGCCTGGTCTGGTGGGACTCACCTGGTCTGGTGGGGCTCACCTTTAATTTTAGTACTAGGAAGGCAGAAGCAAGTAGATCTGAATTTAGGCCAGCTTGGTCTACAGAGCAAGTTTCAGGACAGCCAAGCTTAGGCAGTGAAGAACAGAAAGCTGGCGAAGACATAATCAAATGAGGGGGCCGTGTTCCAGCCCCAATAAGCAGCAAAACTTGGCAGCTTCAGCCATGTGATTCTGGGTTTGAGTTAAGAATAAAAGAAACGAGTTATGGAATTTGCCTCCGTCCCCAAAGAAAGCTGCTAAGGCCAGGTATGTGTCAGGGGTGTCCCTGAGGTCATTGCATGAAGCTGTGTACTTGAACCCTGGATTGCCTTGGAGAACCCAAGATCTTAGAGATGCCAGAGTCATGGGATACCTGTAAGGAGAGCTGCTAACAGGGAGTGGAAACAACCCAAGAAAAAGAAGTGTGTTGTAGTAAATAAAGTTGAATGGATTTGGAGATCAGAAGAGCAATTCAGATATCGAACATGGAGATGCAGGGTTTGGAGTTTGCCCAACTGATTTTCAGTCTTGCTTTGGTCCAGCATTTCCTCACTGTGCTCCCTTCCCTATGTTGGGAATGGTTATGTATATGCCGTGCCTTTGTATGTTGGAAGTGTTAGTATTCAGGCATTTGTGCCGGTGTGCTCTCAGGGACCTGGCAGGATACGTCATCTGCTACAGCCGCTCCTCTGTGTGTCAGCCACTCCCTGTGTGCACACAGTATATCCCGGCATCTCACCCTTTCCTCTCTCTCTCACTCTGAGGCAGCCTCTGCAGCCTCCCTCCTCCCAGTACACCTCCCACGTGGATTCTCTTGTGTGGTAGTGGTATGACTTTGGCCCCTTGATTCCAACCCACCAAGGTTGCCTTCCTGCTTCAACAGGAAGTATGTGATCTACTTTTTATTTTTGATTTTATAGGGAGTTACAGTAAAGAGACTGCATTTATTGCAGAAGAGACTTTGAACTTTGGACTTTAAAACATTGTTGAGACTGTGATAGACTACGGGGACTTTTGAAGTTGGACTGAATGCATTTTTGCGTTCTGATACTGTTACAAGCTTACGGGGGCCAGGGAGTGGACTCTGGTAGTTTGAACTGAATTGCCCTCCCCCCCCAATCTCATAGGGAGGGGCATTATTAGGATATGTGGCTTTGTTGGAGTGGGTTTGGCCTTGTTGAAGGAAGTGTGTCACTGTGGGGCGGGCTTTGAGGTTTTCTATGGTTGGAATCCTGACCAGTATCTCAGTTGACTTCTGTTGCCTGCAAGATCCAGGAAGCCCAGTTAGTCCTCTGGTGACGCGTCTGTCTGGGTGCCGCCATGCTCGCCGCCATGATGATAATGGACTGAACCTCTGAAACTGTAAGCCACTGCCGCAATTGAATGTTTTCTTTATAAGAGTTGCCGTGGTTATGGTGTCTTTCTTCCACAGCAATAGTAAACCCTAACAAAGACGGCTGCATATTAGCTGGAGGCTAACCTGGGCTACATGAGATTTTGTCCCAATACACAAAGAAAAAGGAAGCAGCAACAACAGCAAACAGAAGACTGGTTTAAGTAACTGAATTAGTCCAAGAGGCAATTATTTCTCATAGGAAAGGGGTATTTACAGGCAATTACAGGCAAAGGGGGACGAGTGTCTGAGATGCTTGGGATAGCTGCATTACAGATTTCAGACTTTGAAATGTTTGAAGATCTATAATGAGATATTCTGGGCATGAGAGCGGAGTCTAAACATGAAGTTCCCTATGTATTACATGTTTTATTCACTTGTCTTGAGGTAATTTTCTACAATATTTTTCTGCACCTATGTTTTGTTTTCTTTTTAAAGATGTTTTAAGCTTTGTTTAGAATTTGCTTTAGTATGTTTAATTATGTGTGTATGTGTGGGTATGTGTTCATATATGCTCACGCCAGAAGCACAAGCTCTTCTGGAGGGGGAACTGCAGGTGACTGTGAGCCCTCTGGTGTGGAAGCTGGAGACTGAACTTGGTGTGTGTTCTTAACTGTCGAGCCATTTCCCCAGCATCCTGTGTGAAGGGCTCTAGCAGGCCCCAACATGCTGATTGCATCCTTCCCTTCCCTACTTCTCTCTTGGGCTAAACCACTAAAGTCCTATGTGACCACTTCCTCATGCCTAACTCATTCTTGAGGTCCACTTATCAAAATACCAAGGGCCAGCATCAAAATTCCTCGTTTGGCTACCCTAATAAGTATGTCCAAGTCTCCCATTTGGCTATCATAATTAACATGCCCAATCAAAGACCCCCCATTTGACTACCCTAATTGACAAGCCCAATCAAAACCTACCAACCTGTCCTAGCCTAGCCTCGACTTTCCTTTTTTCTCCTTAAAAATCCCACCTGCTGAGCCACTTGCTGCTTCTGCCCAATTCAGGTTCGGCCACCCTGCCTCCCTATCTTAATAAATAAATCTCCTTTGTGCTGAGACTTTGGTGTCTGAATGTGTTCTGTGCCAACTCCAAGGCCCCTTTACCCTGTTGTTGTTTTTTGAAGAAGTCACCGAGTGTTTTATTTATTTTTTAAATATTTATTTATTATGTATACAATATTCTTTCTGCGTGTATGCCTGAAGGCCAGAAGAGGGCACCAGACCTCATTACAGATGGTTGTGAGCCACCATGTGGTTGCTGNTTCTGCGTGTATGCCTGAAGGCCAGAAGAGGGCACCAGACCTCATTACAGATGGTTGTGAGCCACCATGTGGTTGCTGGGAATTGAACTCAGGACCTTTGGAAGAGCAGGCAATGCTCTTAACTGCTGAACCATCTCTCCAGCCCCCTTTACCCTGTTTTAATTTTTTTAAATTATGTATATGTGTGTGTGTGTGAATATATCAGTTCAGGTGCCTGAGAGCATAGGTTCCTACAATGAGCCCTATTTCTGTACTGCAGTCAGCTCCCAAATAGTGATGCAGAGACTTATGGAAGCTCCGACTGTAGCTTAGGATTGTTCCTAACTAGCTTTTTTTTTCTTTTCTTTTCTTTTTTTTTTTTTTTTTCCTGAGACAGGGTTTCTCTGTAGCTTTGGAGCCTGTTGTCCTGGAACTAGCTCTTGTAGACCAGGCTAGCCTTGAACTCACAGAGATCCACCTGCCTCTGCCTCCCTGAGTGTTGGGATTAAAGGCGTGTGCCACCACTGCCTAGCCTAACTAGCTTTTATAACTTCAATAAACCCATTTTTATTAGTCTACGGTCTGTCACATCCCATGGGGTTACCTCTCTTCCATCCTTCATCTCCTGCTTCCTCTCCATGTCTTCTGTTATCTCCTGTGAACCTAGACTCCTCCTCCTCTTCCTTTGGTGCCTCAGAAATCCCGTCTAAACCTCCTGCCTTCACACAGCGTACAAAGGTCCCACAACAGGTCCCAAAGAGAATTTGTGGAGTCCTGGGGGAAGGGGGGGGGGAATAGCATTGACCTTGACAAGTTAATTGGCACTAGTCCTCTGTTAATGGAAGAACAGGTGACCCCCTTTTCAATCAGGCAGGAACTTTCTTCAAGCCCCTAAAGGGATGGAGGCTTTTGTCTAAATGTCTGACCTTGGGAAAAGGATTTTCTCTGGCGTGAGGGTGGGGTGGGGGTGATATTTATAACACATTGAATCTGAATGACCAAAGCAGCTCCGGTGGAGGGAAGTCTGGCTACAGTGTCACAACACAGCCATTGCAGCTTAACACCTATAGCTAGAGTCTTGACCCACAGAACCAAACCTTGGTCAGGTTTGACCATAAGTTGAGGCCTGCAGCCCCAGGGCGGGCGGGCGGAGAGAACTCATCCACTAGCATGGCAGGGGGCAGGGTGGTATGCTGCATGGGGAGAAGGATTGCTAACCTCTCCAGCCACAGCAGTTAACCCCAGATTCTGTTCAGTGTTTGAAATCCTATTGGGGCAGTCAGTCCCCTACAGCTGTGGCTGGCACCCTTGCTACATTGTAACAACAAGTGTGTATAACCCAGCCACCCATCCACACAAGCATGCTGCCCTGCAGCCTCGGGCTTGGGGCCAAGGCTGACTCCTTTTCTTGAAATGTTTAAGGCAGCGTGTAGAGATTATTTGTCTTATCCCTTTTAGGAAAATATATCCTTATGCTTATGGCCCTATCTCTAAAGTCCTGTAAGTGATCCCAATATCAAAGTCAAAGAAGTCATGATTTGAGTCTGTCCCAGATCGTCAGCGTCAGTCTGTAAGTCCGGACAAAAACACAACGACACACAGGCACACAGGACAATGGCGCCAAACCAAAGACGACAGCTTCAATCTATTTTGTGGGTGTGACCTGCCCCTCTATCAAAATAAGACTGCTACTGGCGTCTCACCATAGGGAACCACCCTCTGCAGAAGGGCCCTGGGGACGCCTCCTCCAGGCGCCCCACCTACGATCTTTCCACGCATACACCTAGATCATCTACAGGCACTTATGGTTCCTGGGCCCACTCACAGAAAGACATGAGACATGAAGCAAAACACAGAAAACTTTGAAGTTTCTACGGGTGGTTGTCTCAGTGGGTTTGAGGGGATCCTGGACCAGCTATAAGTGGCCATGTGGGTGTTGGAAATCAAACCTACATCATCTGCACGAGCAGCCAGCACTCTTAACCACTGAGTCACTATCTGTAGAATTTTTTCAGTTTGAAAACTTAGTGCCAGAAAGTTTGGATTTCAGGGCATCTCGGATTTCAGACACAGGAATTCATTATACTTCACCTGTATTTTCTGGTCCTAATGAAAGAACTGACCTGGCAACAGTTACCACTGCCTGCCAATGTATTGAGTAAGAGGTTCAAGGAACTGTGAAGGTGGCACCCTGTAAAGATACTATTTGCATAAATACATTAAACAACAGAACACCAGGAAGGTAACAGCCAGGGTTCCCACTGTAATATGTGATCTGAAAGGAAATTAGGGTTGTCAGCAAAGAACACTTAAAAAAAAAAAAAACTTCTAAAAATAACATCAGTTTACAGGAAACATGAGAAATAGATGTCTGTGTTAAATAACAACACAAGAATGTAATCAGGGACAAACAAGAACAATGTTACAGATACTGCAGATACTGGTTATGATGGCCGCAACCCTTCGTGGTCCACAGGGGTTACCTATGAAACGGTATGATGCCCGGAATGTGTCGATCCACTATTTGAGCACAGGGAATGCATTCGTTATTAAGGAAAGAACTCCTGAGACTGGGAGGGGCCGTCGCGGAAGACTAGGCACGCCAGGAATTTTCAGTAAGCAATCCTGTGGACATCTAAGAGGAAGTGTTGGAGCACAGAGGAAACAAAATTAAACTATCTCCATTGTTAAAGCATTGACAGGAGATGGGGTTCGCTATATTTTACTGCGGAATTTTATTCCGACTCTTTCTTACTCTGTAGCCCAAGCTGTCGTGGAACTCACGGTGTAGCCCAGGCCGGCATCAAATTTGAGATAATCCTTAGATGTAAATATTTTTGAGGTCAGCCTCCTGAGCGCTCGTATTACTGTGTGAATCACCTGTCCTAGATCACGATTTCCTTTTATGTTTCCTTTTGAAAAACACCAAGAGTAGTTTAGGTTTGGTCGAAGGTAAGCTCATTGAAATAAGAGTCAGAGGAAGCTGCCCCAAATGCAACAGGGAACAGCAAAAGAGGAAGTGTGAAGAAATAAGAGTAACATACACGAAGAGTGGAGAGGAGCAGGTATGTTGGTGCAGCCTTTAACTCCGGGCACTCAGGAGGCAGGGGCAGAGGCAGGAAGATCTCTGAGCTGAAAGGCCAACCTGCTCAATATCAGCCAGCCAGGCTCAGGCTACAGGGATGGTGAGTCTCTCTCTCTCTCTCCCTCCTCCTTGACATCTCCCCACCCTGTAAACATTTTTTTTTTCCAAAAGTCCCTGATCCATGAAGTTGTGATAACTAAATTAAATATTTATGGAAAGTTCATGTTCTATACTTGGAACAAAATAGGCCCTGAATCAATATTGACTGCCTTTTAAATGTTTAAGTAAGATTGAATGCAAACCTCCTCTGTGTTCCCCAAACTGGTTTACCATGTCTGCTCCCGCTCAGGAGCCCTGGCTGTCACCAAAGAGTATGTTATCTCTGAAAACAATAGAAATTGGCTCCAAATTTTTTTTCACACTAAGTGAAGTGATTTCAAAATCCTGGGGAAAGTTAGAGCCAAAATAAATTCCCCCAAACTACCCTCCAACACTTACCTCTCCCTCTCCACTTCCTCATCTCTGTCTGTCTGTCTCTGTTTCACTCAGAATGAGGTAAAGAAAACGAAGGGGGTTGGGGGTGCTGGAGAGCTGGCTCAGTGGTTAAGAGCACTTGTTGCTCTTGCTGAGGGCCCAGGTTCATTCAATTCTCAGCAGCCAGATGGTTCACAACCACCTAAGATCAGTTCCAGAGGAACTAACACTCTCTCTGATCCCCTAGAGCACCAGGCACTTATGTGGAGCACACACATACATGCAGGCAACACACACTTACATGCACGCACACACACACACACACACACACAGACACATGCACGCACGCGCACTTTAAATCTCTTTTAAAAATTTCAAAGTTGAGGCACGTGAGCAAGCAACAATAATCAGTTTCATTTTTGTCATAAGTATAATTCATACCTAGCTATTTTGCTAAGTATTTTAAATTACTAACTAGAATATCACCCGGAAATCCCACTGTTTGGCTTATACTGAAAAAGCAATGACGGTAATAACTAACCTTCACATGGTGATTGTGCCACTGTTCACGATAGCCAAGATACAGAATTAAACTATATATCTATCAGCTGGTGAGAAGACAGTGGAAAATCTACTGCATAGTATTTGTTCACAAAATAATGAAAGTATGGGGGAGGGGAAAGCATGAGCAAATACATTGTATGAGGTGGGGGTGGTGGCAGACATTTTTAATCCCAGAACTCTGGAAGCAGAAGGTGTATCTCTGTTAGTACTAGGCCATCTTGGTCTACAAAGCGAATACCAAGACAGTCAGGGATGTATCAAGAGACCATACCTCAATATACATATTCATATATAATAATAAATATATTTATATAGGATGTATTATGAAAACTTTTTCAAGAAAAAGAACAAAGGGTAGTTTGTCATTTACAGACGCATGGAGGGAACTGGAAGATATTATGTTAAATAAGCCAGATATAGAATCACAAATATCATATGTTCTCACTTAAATGTGGAACCTTAAAAAGAGCTTTGCTAGAGGTCGCACAGAGTCCCATGTGTGAAGGTCAGTGCTTGGCTGCTAAGACACATCCTAAACCCTTCTTGTGCCCATCTGAAACCTCACGGGCCAGGCCAGGTGCTCACCTTTCTCTCAGTGTTTCTGATCCAGACTTCCACAAGAACAGCTTATTAAACGCTACACACAGAGTTCTGGGGATTTTCCAGCTCAGTTTGCAACCCTCCACATTCCCTCCAGCAAGCAGTTCCAAATGCTAAGAGCTACATGGTGAGTTCCATCATGTCAACAAGTACACTTTTTTTTTTAAAGATAGATTTATTTATTAATTATGTATCCAGTGTTCTGCCTGCATGTATGCCTGCACACCAGAAGGGGCACCAGATCTCACTATAAATGGCTGTGAGCCATCATGTGGTAGCTGGGAATTGAACTCAGGACCCTTGGAAGAGCAGGCAATGTTCTTAACCACTGAGCCATCTCTCCAGCCCCACAGGTCCACTTCTTTTTTTTTTTTAATTTATTTTTTTTTATTTTTATTTTTGGTTTTTCGAGACAGGGTTTCTCTGTGGCTTTGAAGCCTGTCCTGGAACTAGCTCTGTAGACCAGGCTGGTCTCGAACTCACAGAGATCCGCCTGCCTCTGCCTCCCGAGTGCTGGGATTAAAGGCGTGCGCCACCATCGCCTGGCATGGGCCCACTTCTTAATTTCAATTTTTGGTGCTAGTTAATTTTCTCGTTGCTGTGGCCAGCTGAACAGCATATAATTAAGGGAGAGAAGACTGGTTGTGGCCTATAATTTGAGGGGGTACGCATGACCTTGGTGGAGACGACAGGCCAGCAAAAGCAGGGGGCTGATAGGTTCTCATAAGCCAAAACGTCACGAGTTCTACCCTAACACGGGATGGCAACAGTGCCCCACA
The DNA here is from genome assembly GCF_014885135.2 of Alexandromys fortis. NCBI lineage: Eukaryota > Metazoa > Chordata > Mammalia > Rodentia > Cricetidae > Alexandromys > Alexandromys fortis. The sequence goes on along the minus strand of NW_026068026.1, from coordinate 699,541 downwards.
ACAGTGGCTGCTCAGGGTGGTGAAGGGCTGGCTAGAGGGGATCCAGGCACCATCTTTTTGGTGTTTCTGGCTACAGCTGGATTTTTTCCTCTTTGTCTGGTGGTAAGATAGAAACACTTTCTGTGAAGAGAAATGGAGTTACTTCCTTTATCCTTTCTTTGCTATTTGGGGTCCACTTGTCTTGGGGTACTTTCTTCTGCCCCATGTGTATAGTCTTAGGCTACAATGCATCTCCTGTATCAGATACTAGACATCCATGATGGGTCCGTTTGAGGTGTATTTTACAGAATGCACCCACTGTGTTCTAAAGAGAACTTGGATTCCCCTGAGATCATGAAAGCTATCCGAGGGAGAGCCTTCAAAGTCAGATGTTTTGGAAAAGGATTGTTTTCTGACTCTTGTTGGTCCTTGTTCCCAGTGGACAGCCCAGCAGTCAATAGGATTAGTCTGAGGAAATCTACATAGCTGATAATAAAGAATAAGTGTCTCCAAGTAAATTGCTAAATGTTTTTGCTACTGTTACTAGGTCTGACGTTATTAAGAAAGAGAAGAGTGGGCTGGAGAGGTGGCTCAGCAGTTAAGAGCGCTACTTCTCTTGCAGAGAACCTAACTTTGGTTCCCTGAACATACATGGGGGCTAAGAACATCTGTAATTCCCGTCCCAGGGGATTCGACACACTTATTTGAGCTTGTTGGCACCAAGCATGCGCATGGAGCATAGGTCTACACCAGGCATGCGCATGGAGCACAGGTCCACTCCAGGCATGCGCATGGAGCACAGCTGTACATTCAGGCAGAACACTCATACTATAAAATAAAATAAATAATTCTAAAATTAAATTTTAAAAAGGCTGCGAATTGAATCTAGGTCCTCTGCAAATGCAGCCAGGTCCCTTAAATGCTGAGCCAAATAACGGTCAGACACTTCTGGACCAGCCTCATATCTGATTCTGTAAAGCTTCAACCATCTGCCCAGGCAGCCAGTCTGCCGCCGAACGATAAGCCAACAGAGCGCCTTCAAGGCAGCAGCTAAACTAGTGTTATCAGCCAGACGGGGCACAAGGCAGAGGTAATTCCCTGATGCTGCAACGGATGGCTCCTTAACTTAAGCCAGAAAAAAATATCAAAAAAGGAAATCCCCAGAGGCACAAGGGACAGGACAGCAGTTCTGGCCACCCGGAAGGCAGCCCTCTCCAGACACGGGCTACACTGCCCAAAGCTGGGCCCCAGAACTTAACCTACACAAAGAAACCAAGTATACGAAAAGGAAAGATGCCAAACAGGAGGCAAAGGGGCGGTAGTTCTTGCCGTTATCAGAAGACAGATGGTGGCCAAACTCCACCAGGCCACCCATCTGGGGACAATTAAAGCTGCTGAGTTGCTCAGACCCGGATATTACTTCTAGATTTGGGATCCCACAATGGCCCAGCCTTCATGGTCAAGGTCTTCCTAAGTCTGACAAAAGCCTTGCCTGTTGATTAAAAACTGCACTATACCTGTTGGCCACAAAGCTCAGGATGGATTAAAGGATAAATTAAAAAAAAAAAAAAACTCCAAAACAAAACTTTAAAATATGCCTTTGAGACAGGCAAAACTGGGGCCAACCTTTCCCCCCCCCCAGGACCAGCTGCACCCCATATAGAGATATCCATATGGGTGACTAACCATTCCCTCCTGGAGTCTGTACAGGTTGTGCCACAGACCCAGGGATATCCATCAGACGGCTCAAGAGGCTGAACCCTTGCCTGTGTCTGAACTTGCCCACGGGTTCCAGCCTGGTGACCTTTTATGGGCAAAGAACATCCCTACCCAAAGCAACAGTGACAATCGCTGATGTCACCCTGTGCACTCAGCACACCCAGCTGAGAAATAATGACAAATGTGTTGTCACCAGGGTCCCCTAGTCCCCCTAAAGATAAGATTGACACAGACCATATAAATATGGTTGTCCTATTTTGTTTTTGTCTCCACTTAGAAAGGGTCCCAAACCCCCATAAGCCAGGACCTTAGGTATGAGAACTACGAAAAACCAGAACCACAGAGCTCACACTGACACCCAACCCACCTTCCAAGTAGAATTCTGCAAAATATTACATCCAGAGGCTCCTGGGGGGGGGGTGATTTGCCCCCTGCTGGGGAAGACCATGCTGTTGCCCAAGGTTTCTGTCCCACCAGGTCCCACATCCATTTAGTCCCAAATAAACACACAGAGGCATATATTAATTATAAGCTGATTGGCCTATTAGCTCAGGCTTCTTATTAACTCATAACTTTTATTAGCCCATAATTCTTGTCTGTGTTAGCCATGTGGCTTGGTACCTTTTTCAGTGAGGCAGTCACATCTTGCTTGCTCTGTGTCTGGGTGACAGCTGCAGACTGAAACTTCCCTCTTCCCAGAATTCTCATTGTCCCACCTCTACTTCCCATCTGGCTACTGACCAATCAGCGTTTATTTAAAATATAAGTGGCTGGGTGCATTGTCCCACAGCACCGTGCCCCTGGGGTTATGGGTCCACCAGTAAAGGGAAGGGGCTCCAATCTACCCTGTACCATACCTGCCTACCCAACAGCCTCCAGAGCTGCAAGAAGCTAGGCAAAAACCATTGCATTCAGTGTGGTTACCAACAGAGTCCTCCTGGGGGGCACACCAATGCCTTCATAGTACCTGTGTGGTCGCAGCAATGAAATCCCATGACCATACAGGTTAGGGCCTGGTAGGAAGCCAAAATCATCTCTGGAGAATTGGTAGAACCTGGGGAGTCAAATTATACTTAAGTAGTCCAGATCCACCCCAAAATTGTCCAGGTCCAGGCAGCAATTTCCCCACAGAAAAGAAACGTGCACTTAGTGTGATCCAGCCCATGGCCCAAACTGACCAGCGAGCACTCTAAGAAGGCAACCCCTAAAACTCCAATTTCCCCCAGGAATTCCTTTGGTAACCTCAAAGATAAAGGTCCAGGAGGCAGCGGAAGCCAGTCCCTCAGGGTTCAGGATGCTAGAAGGGTGTATATCCATTCTTTAACTGCCCTCTACCAACATAGGTCAGAACTGCTGACTACGCCTGGACCCCAAGCCCACATATTTTGTCGGAACTGGAAAGTTTCAGTCAGACAGTAAGTTGCACTTCCAACCCTAACAGCTGTAAATGGGCCCAGTCTAAGCTCACCTTGGGGACCTCCAGGGAAAGGATGCCTGTTTAATGTCACCAAAATACCCTCTAAACCGTTCCCCCTATGCAGGTTCCTATAGCTGTACACAGCAGGCTAATTCTAAGAGTGTTGGTCAAATGGATTTCCAGTCCTCAGAGACTACCTGAGACTTTTTTTTGCACTAGTGACTTAACCAATTGTGTGTTTTCTGAATTGTTTACACTGGAAGAGAAGCCATCCCTTTGTGTCCTCATACATGTTATACTACAAGTGTTCATCTATAATAAAAAAGAGACCAGGGCCCACCTAAACCTAGTTCCAGACTTCCCTGTGCACAGTGAGCTGTCCCTGCTCTCCTTCCCCTGTTGGTTGGGGCAGGTATCATCGTGGGCTCCACTGCAGTTGGACCCAGTGCTCAAGGAGACATAGAACAGAGCCATCTAGAAAATTCTGCTTCCCATCTGGAAGCCCAGTTAGATTCTTTTTTTTGTTTTGTTTTCGAACAGGGTTTCTCTGTAGTTTTGGAGCCTGTCCTGTAACTTGCTCTTGTAGACCAGGCTGGCCTTGAACTCACAGAGATCCTCCTGTCTCTGTCTCCTGATTGCTGGGATTAAAGGCTGGGATAAAATTTCTGGGATTAATTGCCGGCGCCATCACCATCTGGCCCCACTTAGATTTTTTAGCTGTGATGATTCTCTAGAATCACACAGGGCTAGCTGGACCACTTCTTTATGAGACAAGGAGGTTTCTGTATGATGCTAAGAAGCTGTTGCTTCTATGCCAATCAATCAGGGATAATTGGAAAAACAATTTAGCCATAGTAAAAAAATAACCTTCAATAATAATTTTAAAATGTGAAAAATCTGACAACTAGTGTCAATTATTGCTCTCCTAGATCCCCTTGGTAAACCACACTACTCTTGCTGGACCATGGCTGGACCATTCATCCTTTTGATCCTAGCTCTCTCTATAGGACCCTGATTTTCTCAACTGCCTACTTATCTTTGGAAAATAGCGAATATATTCTGTTAAACTGTGAATGCTAAAAAGACAATATAACCCTTTGTCCCTAGATGAGTCCGTGATTTGAGCCATGTCCACAGAACCAGCAGGGCCCGTAGCTGAGCCCCAGACCTTGGTAGAGTCACAGACCTTAGCACAACTGACTCCATGATGGAAGAACCATTCATGCCATGAAACCCAGCACGTGGACAGCACCACCTGACAAGATGAGAACAAAGACCTAATCCATCACAGTCCATAGCTCTGGAAACGTCTCTAAATGTACTAACCTTGCTTTTTGGCTTCTTTTTCCACTTCTGGTCAACTGTTTTTGCTAGCTGAAATATGTCAATGCAGGATATAGTTTTTGTGCTTAAAGCTCATGGTGAGAAAGTCTCGGGGCTACTGGGGGATCCCACATGCCCAGTGTAGTCACCAGCTGGATAATAAAGACTTTTCTAATGGCTTAAACCCAGGTCCAAGAAAGTCTTCTCTGGTGGACATCTCACAGCAAGAACTACTTCTAATCTCTCAGCAGCAACAGTAACTGCCAGGAAATGGGCAGTGAGCTATATAATGCCCTATTTCATATCCTGAAAGTAAATAGCCGCCAACGAAGATCGCTACATCCACCCAAGCCACCTTTCAAATTTGATGGAGAAGCAGACATTTCAAGACAAGTACAAACTAAGGCAACTCATGAATGAGTCATGCAGGAGATACACAAAGGAAGATCACACACACACACACACACACACACACACACACACACACACGGAAGGAGGAAAGATCCTCGTCTTGCCACATCAGGAAAGAAAAATCTCCTGAGAGGATAGAGGGACAAAGGAGAGCTAGCCAGGAACCAAAGGCGTTCAACATAGAACACCAACAATCTCCTGCTGCTCAGAGCGGAGGGAAAAACAACCCAGGCAATCAGCAAAACTACAGACATTAGTAGACTCTCTCAGTGATGACAGTAAATGTGAAATCTCTTAAACTCACCCATAAAGACCCCATGACTGATTGGCTGATGTAGAACAGCGGGAGGATGCTGGCCTGGCACACATGGAGCCCGGGCTTCAGGCTTCAGAACGAGGCATGAGCCGGGCACCTAACCCCAGTGGACCTCTGTCAGTTCACAGCCGGTCTGCTCTACCGAGATGGTTTTAGGTTAGATGGAGCTGCATAGTAAGACTCTGTCACAAACAACAACGACAGAAACAACAGACAACAAAAGCCTGGATCCTCTGAGACCCTGTCTCAAACAAAGAACAATCACATGGAATTAATCCTGCAGAGTTGGTTACTTGGGAAATTAAACTAAGTTAACAATTCCCTAGCCAAATTAACCCCAGAACAGAGGGAAGACTCATATTAATAAAATTTAGAGGGGCTGGAGAGATGGCTTAGTGGTTAAGAGCACCATCTACCATTCCAGGGGACTCAGGTTCAATTCCCAGCACCCACATGGCAGCTCATACCTACCTGTCTATAACTCAGTTCCAGGAAATCAGACACCCTCACACTAATGCACATAAAAGAAAATGAAATAAATTATAAAAAAATAAAATTAGGCCGGGCGGTGGTGGCGCACGCCTTTAATCCCAGCACTCGGGAGGCAGAGGCAGGCGGATCTCTGTGAGTTCGAGGCCAGCCTGGTCTACAAGAGCTAGTTTCAGGACAGGCCCCAAAGCTACAGAGAAACCCTGTCTCAAAAAGCCACACACACACACACACACACAAAAGGAATGAAAAGGGGATTACTGCAGATTCTAATAAAACAAAGAATCTTTAGGGAGTACTTTAAAAAACATATTCTAGTAACCTGAAAATGTAGATGAAATAAATAAATTTCTAGACACATGAGACATACCAAAATTAAATCGAGAAGAGATTAAATAGGTTTCCATCTTTCTGAGGAATGGGGGGCTGCTGGCAGGTAGACCTCACCAGCACTCGGGGTCTCTCTCCTTTGATAAACAGAAAACCCCAGAAACCTCAGGCTACCCTTGTTTTTGGAATGTAAGTAGAATTGTCCGTGAAGTAACTGAGGCAAAGGGATATGTATTAGCATTAGCCCAACTGCGCACAGCCACACACTCCAGGTGGCAGGGGCATGCTGACAAAGAGGACTTGGAAAGCTGACTAGGATGTGAATCACTTTGGTGAATTCTTAATCTAAAAGATAATTCTTACTTACTTGTTCCCAGAACAAGGTTCAACCATTGGATTTAGGATTTGCTGGCTTCTGCCATTCCCCCAGGGGTAGAAAGCGCAATAGCAGAACGTGTGGTAGTGGGAAACCGTGTTTGACCTCTCACCCTAGAAAAAACAAAGCAAGATGTACTGACCCTGCAGCTCAGAGCTCCCCTCCCCCCTGGTCCACACCCACCAGTAGAGCGTAATTCTTTTAACAAGTTCCCTAACTGCAGTACAGTGAAAATTAAGGTCAAGTCATGGACTCTGGCTGCTGGTGTTAGAGCAAGGCCTGTAGTTACTCCAGAAGTCTAAGGCAGAAGAATAGCCTTTAGTGAAACACCCTAAGGGAGGCAGGGTCACTAGAGAGTATGGGAGCCCGCCAGAGATGGCCACTCAGACAGTTTGTGGACAGTCAACAGTCTCTGTTCCAGCCAACTGGGACTACACTTGGTGTTCTGGATCCATGTGTAGCACCGAGCGTTTAAAAGAAGAGGTTTTTGAAGACAAAACCCCATCCTGGTATCTCACTCAGCGGTTGCAGAGGGAAGTCCTGCGCAAGCCAGCAGTTCACCAGAAGCTAAGTTAGCAGGAGCATCTTGATCTCAGGTTCCTAGAATAGAGTTGCGTAATTTTTCCTTGGGGCTTCCTATCAAGGAGAGCAAATTCTCTGGACAAACCTAAAAAGACTCAGCAAGAACAGAGGCTGGATGTGCCTCCACAGTGTCTTGTCCTGCACCAGGTACCTCAGCACTCAGCAGAGCACGTGCCTAGCATGGGGCTAAATAGAGAATCAGCTGAAAAGGCTTTAATTGCTTGTGCAAAATCCACTCAAGCAAACGGCCTAAATCAGCATCTGAACAACTGAGACCCCCAGTTTGCCAGGCGGGCGCACCAATCTTTTTTTTTTTTTTTTTTTTGGTTTTTCGAGACAGGGTTTCTCTGTGGTTTTGGAGCCTGTCCTGGAACTAGCTCTTGTAGACCAGGCTGGTCTCGAACTCACAGAGATCCTCCTGCCTCTGCCTCCCGAGTGCTGGGATTAAAGGCGTGCGCCACCACTGCCCGGCTGCGCACCAATCTTTTATTTCAAAATTATACAGATGGTAGAAGATTCATGTCAGATTGTCTTCCTGGCTAATAATTAGTTTATCATCATAAAAATTAGTAAAATTTCTATAAAAAATAGGATGGAGAATTAGAAAAGGGGGGATTATCTGTGGGAGAGGGGAACGGAAGGACAGTCAGAGGGGACAGAATGAACGAGGACAAAGTATAAGGACAGAAATGTATGAAAATGCCGCAATGCATGGTGGCTCACATCTTTAATCCCAGCACTCGAGCCAGAGGCTGGCAAATCCCTGAGTCTGCGGTCAGCCTGGTCTACAGAGAGTTCCAGGACAGCCAGGGCTACACAGAGATACCGTTTCAAAAAAAAAAGGGGGGGGGAAGAAAATGACACAAACTAGTTGTTTTGTATGCTCGCCCTAAAAAAAAAAAGCTGAAAAAGAAGAAACAACAGCAGATTCTGCATTTGTTGCCTCCATTTTGCTGCAAGCAAGAGTTGAGCATTTCCAGAGGCCGGGCGCTGTCTCCAGAATGCCTGCCTGCTGAGTTTCTGGGCTGAGTTCTGCTGCTGTCTGGAAAAAGGCAAGCCTTGCTGCCCAGGTGTGTTCTAGTCCTTGGCTGATGTGCAGCTGGCCCACACCTGCCCACTCCCCCAGGTGACCTCCTCTGCAGTCATCCCCCTGCCTCATCTCTGGAGTGCATCTCCACACCCAGAGAGGAGTGACTTGGAAATAATTTCAAACTTAGCAATTGGAAGAAGAATCCAGAGCAGATTTAATATCTAAAAGGAACATGTTCCTTGGGCTGGTTGCTCGGTGAGGAAGAGGCCGACGTTTGGAAGGAAAGTTATGACTTGAAAATAGAAACGACCAACTTTATGTCATGCAGATATCTGGCCAGAAGCTATGAACAGGTGGGCCTGCCTGGCAGCACCTCTGTTCTGTGGCATTTTTCTCTCAGCGCCGTAACAAGCATCCGGTTGATGATAACAACGTCTTCCTGAATCTCGTTGGCCAACCTTTGCTCAATTTCTCTGTTTTGTAATCCCCTGCTTCTATCTAGTTTCACTAGCTTTCGCCAGTTTTCACATTTGTCTTATCAGTTTCTCTATAACTTTGTGTAATTTATAGTACGATATAACAATCACCTAGTTATCAATAAAATATAAAGTGTGGCTGTGATGGCTGACATGCGCACACTCTCCATGTCACACTCATAGCAGTCTTTCTGAACTCTTTCTTAAAAGCTTATTTTTAAAAAAATTTTTTTTTAGATTTATCTATTATGTATTCAGTGTTCTGTCTGCATGTATGCCTGCAGGCCAGAAGAGGGAACCAGATCTCATTACAGATGGTTGTGACCCATCATGTGGTTGCTGGGAATTGAACTCAGGACCTCTGAAAGAGCAACCAGTGCTCTTAACCACTGACAGTTGGACACATCTCTCAATGGTGAACCCCCTGAGCCATAAAACATACTTAACAATATCAAAGACAATAAAATATACATTTTAAATTTTACTGTAAACATGCTCTTAGCTGAGTATAGCGTTTGTATTCCTAGCTACTCAAGAGGATAAGGCAGGAAGATCACTTGAGTCTGAGAGTTTAGAAACTGCCTGGCCAACTAGAAGCTTAAAATACTCTTGAGAGTGCTGGAAAGATGGCCCAATGGTTAGGATCTCTGGCTGTCTCCCAGAGGACCCGAGTTCGATTCCCAGCACCCTCATTGCCATTCATAACTGTCTACAACTCCAGTCCCAGGAAATCCAGTGCCCTTATCTGTCCTCAGATACCAAGCTGCATAGGTGCACAGCCACACATGTAGGCAAATCATTTACACACATCAAATAAAATGAATACTTTTTTTCCTCCGTGTGTATCCCTGACTGTCCTTTAACTCATTCTGTAGATCAGGCTGACCTCGTGAACCACCAATCCTGGCAGAATTATTTTTTAAAAAAAAATGAGGAGATTGTCGGGCAGTGGTGACACAGTCTTTAACCCCAGCACTTGGGAGGCAGAGGCAGGCAGAACTCTGAATTCAAGGTCAGCCTGGTCTACAAGAGCTAGTTCCAGGACAGCTAGGACTATTACACAGAGAAACTCTGTCTCAAAAAAAGCAGGCAAGCAAGCAAACAAACAAAAACAAAACAAAAAACCAAGGTGATTTATATTAGAGAAGATACAAAGTTTTTATCAAGTAAGATAAAGCAAGAGGAAGATCTGTAGTGTTCATTATTCCTGGAAAGATATTTAAGAATATTGCTGCACTGGGCAGTGCTGGTGCACGCCTTTAACCCTGGCACCCGGGAGGCAGAGACAGGCGGATCTCTGTGAGTTTGGGGACAGCCTGGTCTACAGAGAGAGTTCCAGGACAGGCTCCAAAGCTACAGAGAAACCCTGTCTCGACAAAAAATGTTGCTGCTTGTACTGGTAAAGTCAGTGATATGCACACCCTTCCTTTCTAAAGAACTGAATCGAGCAAGAGTCTCTGGAGTTGAAGATTTAGTCACAGAGATGAGGGGTTATTTGAACTAAGAAATGTAAACACAGGCTGGACACAAGATTATAAAGACTGGCGCTTCAGAGGCAGGTGGATCTCTGTGAGTTCAAGACCAACCTGGTCTACAAGAGCTAGTTCCAGGACAGGCTCCAAAGCCACAGAGAAACCCTGTCTCGAAAAACAAACAAACAAACAAAAAAAAACTGGTGCTTTTTTTTTTTTTTTAATAACTATCAGACTTCCTTCTGTAGGTGATAAATTCTCGTAAACAGGCTTTCTAAAGGGAACTTAATTGTTTTTACACTAGTGTGTGCTTTCATGTGTGCACACCGGTGAAGGTGCCACACACCAGTGTGGAGGTCAGAGGACAAGCTGAGAATGTCTGCGGCCCTTCCGAGTTCCCTGGATGGAACTCAGGCTGGATGGAAGTGTCTTTATTTACCACGCCGTCTCACTAGCCTGAGAGGTTTTATTTTACTTGACTTTGGTGTAGGAATGTTTTGCCTGTGTGTATGTTTGCTCACCATTTGTTTGCCTGGTGCCCATGGAGACCAGAAGAGAGGTCAGCACCCCTAGAACTGGCATTATGGATGGTTGTGTGCCTTAGACTCATTGTGCAGCCCAAGCTAACCTCAAACTTCTGATCCTCTTGCTTCAGCCTCCCAAGAAGCTCACATCATCCCAGGGCATCTTTTATTAGTTGAATCCTAATTTTTGTTACAGTAAACGTAAGACTTTATTAAGTTGTATATGATCCTGCCAGAAAGCAAGGAAGCATGTCATTTGATTATTGCTAAAGTGTTTTCCAATATATATTTAATTACTAAATATAAATATATAATATTTACTGAGTACAAGGTAAGTTTTAAAGAAAAGATTTTGGTGACTAGTGATCATGAAAGTTTAGAATTTGTCACTCTGATCAAGAAGTTTATTTTTATCATGAGTGAGTCTGTGTTGACACGGAGATCAAACCTGAGTAGCAAGCACTTTTACTGGCTGAACTATCTCACCGGCCCCAAAGGTGATATTTAATGACTCCTTGAACCTGGGCTAGCCTGTGGATTTGTTACTTTTCTGTTGCCATGGTAAGATCCATTACTAAAGATGACTTAAGAAAGGGTGTATTTGTGCTTGTGGTTTCTGGGAAATATAAGTCCATTGTGGTGGGAGGCCCAGCAACAGGAGTAGGAAAATGAGAGACCACACCTCAGTTGACAAAAATGAAGCAGAGAGAGTGAACTGCAGGTGTGGCGAGACTAGGAACTCTCAAAAGCCCTCACCCAATGAGAGCATCCTCCTGCGAGGCTGCACCACCTTCCCAAACAGGGTCATCAACTGGAGACCAAGAGTTCAATACCTGAGCTGATGGAAGGCATTCCTCGTCCAAACCACCACATCCTAACAAACACTTGTGCATGTATATTATGAAAAATATGTGTGTTTTATATGAGATTTTCACATGTAGGGAGAGCAATATATGAAAAATCTCAGAACAAGCATCCTATTGCTGAACTTAATCCTCAGCCTTTGTATCTCCATGAGTGTGTATCTCCTCCGTGAACGTATGCCACATGTGTCTGTGTGCCTGAGACCACCAGAACAGGGCACCCAATCCCCTGGTGTTGGAGCTCACAGAAAATTGTGAGCCACCCAACATGAGTGCTGGGAATCAAACTTGGGTCCTCTGGATGGGGAAGAAAGGCTCTTAACTACTGCGTCATTTCCCCAGCCCCCACTGAAAAAAATTCTCAGTAAAGTAATCCAGACCAAAAAAAACCCCCCAGTCCTCCAGCTTCGGCCTCCACAGTGTTAGGATTACGGGCATGTGCCACCAAACCTGTGTTAGTCCCACTGGTTAGAATAAGACCACCACAATTTTTGAACCAAATTTAAAGCAAGCTTTAATTAAATACTGGCCAGGATGATGGATCAGGCTAGGTCCATTCCAGGGCTCCCAGAAAATGGCCAAGTTCTGAGAGACTTTCCGGTGAGGAACTTAGGGGGACTGACCAGGCAGAGGGCACAACGGTCAATACAACAGTGCCCACAGTCTGGGCAGGGCCTTGGCGGCAGGTGGGGCATGGGGCAGCTTTTCTCAGTGGTTAGCATCACCCAGTCCAGGTGAAGTCATCATGTACCATCGTGTCTTTGGGGACCCTGGGGTCACTGCTAGAAGCTGTGGTCTCATCTGCCATAGCAACCTTTTTCCATTAAATATTTCCAATGCCACATTCAGCAGATCTCAGGAGGCCTCCGGAGTAGACGCTGCTTTTCTCAGCACACGGTTCACTGATATTCCAGAAAACTGAAGGCAGCCTTGGAATCTCGAAAAGCCTGAAGGTATTGTGTCTCCCGAGTGCCCTCCCCACAGGCTGGGAGTTCTGGAGCGAAGGTCTGGCTTTAGAATTTGGGTGGGTGGGAGGGCTCCAGAAAATACTAATCCCACTGGTTAGAATAAGACCACCACCACAATTTTTGAACCAAATTTAAAGCAAGCTTTAATTAAATACTGACCAGGATGATGGACCCGGCCTTGGTCCATTCCAGGGCTCCCAGAAAATGGCCTACATTGGCCAGACGGCCAAGGCTCCAAATTTCCCACCGTTGACTAATGAGAGGCAAGCTTACCTCCCGATGTACTTCCTGCCTATGTACTGCCCACCTAAGTGTAGCTCAAGCACTTCCCGTGCAATTGAGTGTGAACCAAGCTTCTTTAGGGAAGTGAAAACAGGTAACTTGTTATCTTACACGAACAACAGCCTCCAGCATCTTGGGAAGTATTTGTTGGGCAAGGGGCTTACAGGTTAGGTGCATTTTTGTTTTATGGATCTCTTATTCAAACCTAATTTTGGTTCTCACCCCTGACGACTATCAAGTATTTTTATATGGGCATATTTTTAAATATTTCCCTTTACCTCTTGCTGACGGAGGTCTTCCAACTGTTAACAAAAAAAGTGCTTGATATATTTTAAAGGTTTCGTAGTTTTACTTTTAGTATTTGGTCTGAAAATTTTGGTTTCAGGATGGGATTCCCCTTTTTTCCCCAGCAGACGCACACAGTTTGTCCCGTGGTCCCAATCATCTCCTCCACACTCACTTTCCATGGTGCTCTACCTGTTTTTCTGTTAAATTTGGATCCTTCTGAGAAGCATAGGACTTTAATTCTGGTCAGTGTCAGGAGTCAAGCCACCTATGGCCTATGTTTGAAAGAACCACTTGCCGCTTCACCATTTTCTTACATGGGTACGAGAAGAAGTTAGGGGAAGTAGGCCTTTCTGTAACGGTTCTCACCTCAGTTGATTGCTGGGTGTTGGGAGGAGGGAGGTGACCGTCTTTGTTAATTTAGGCAGTGTCTATCTCCTTGGCTGGCTGGTTTCCTTAATTTTCCTTAATCCCATCCTTCCTACTCAAGTTTTCCTTGCCTTGAGGTTAGACCACACACTGTCCGCCCACTGCCTATGGCACCCAATCATCTCCCCCAGGCTACAAACTGAGCGAGGAGGGAAATGGCGGGGACCGTTAACGGCTCGGGGGCGAAGGGATGCGGGGCAGAGAAAGGGACCTTCCTGCGAGGGCTCCTCGCCGGGACAATCTCCTCTGCGCCCGCCAGAAGGCGCCGCGGCGCTCGCCTTCCCCGCGCACAGCCGGAGCCTCTGCCGCATCCACCCCGGGAGCGGCGCTGCGGTGTGCGAGCCGGGCGGGTGCCTGAGCCCTCTGCTGCCTGCGAGGACGACTCGGTGCCAGGGCTCCTCGGCTTTGTTGCTGGGGCTGGGGCGCGGCGGATCTACGATTCCGTTCTCCCAGGCAGGAAACGTCCCGAACTTCCCCCACGCCGCGGTCTACAAAGCCCCGGAGTCCGCAGGCGGGAGGAGTCGGATCCCCCACACTGTCGGATCCCGCCCAGCTCCCGCATCAGGCCTTCCCCGGCCTCATGAGGACCCCCCGGCCGGGGCGGAGAGCCGGGCACCGCCCGGACCGCGATCTGGCCGCGGCCTTAGAGCGTTAGCCAGGTCAGTGCGCTGGCACGTTCGTCAGCGGGCAAGCTGTGGGCAGGAGCGGCGGCGTCCCCGTGGCGCACCGAGGCCACCCGAGGGTCACCGCGGCCGAGTACCCGCGGGCGCGAGCGCGCTGCCGTGCTTCCCCTGACAGGCCAGGTGTAGACCCGCCCCTCCGCAGGACCCCAGCCCGGTTGATGCTCGTGGGGGTGGCGATGGGGTGGGGGTGGGGGCCCCCTGAGGGCCATGTGCCCAAGGTGTGGCAGGTCCCGATGCTGGGGCCTCGGGTCTATGCGGAAACTCAGATGTGACAGAAAAGCGGGAAGAGAGGAGGCCAGGATACCCCAGCGTGGGGCATGAAGGAAGGGATGTGCGCCGTGCGGACCGGAGATGGGTGGCCTCGGAAACCTGCGTGGCCTTCCAAGGCAGAGAAATCAAGAGTCCCAGCCCTCACCTTCCCCTTGCCGCTGGTCACCTCTCATCTTCCCCCACTTTAGGATGCGGCTAAGCCGCCGGGCTCTCTATGCGCTAGTTCTGCTGCTCGCCTGCGCCTCGCTGGGGCTCCTGTACGCCAGCACCCGAGACGCGCCCAGGCTTCCGAACCCTCTGGCGTTGTGGTCGCCCCCACAAGGTCCCCCGAAGCTCGATCTGCTAGATCTTGCCCCTGAGCCCCGCTATGCACACATCCCGGTCAGGTTCAAGGAGCAAGTAGTGGGGTGAGTGCTGACCCGGGCGAGGTGGCGACAGAGCACAGCATGCCGGGGTGAGGGGGGGAGGGTGCCTGGAGCTTTTGTTTCCCCCAGTGCTGGGCCCAGGGTCCTGCTGCTTTGCACTGACTGGTGGGTGCAGTAAGCGGGAGGTGGAGAGGGTGACCGAGGCTTAAACTAGGGGGGAGGGGGGCAAGACGGCAAATCTCTCCTGAACCTTGTCACCGCCACTGGGGTGTGGGAGGAGGAGTGCAGGCAGCGGAGCACCCAGCGACAGCCGGCTTCTTGATTTAGACTTGAGATTACGGAAGGGTTCCTGAGTGGCGGCTAGGTAGACATCCCAGGAACTGGCCCTACTCCACACCTCTATAAAGCCCGGATACACGGGATGAGCTGGCTGGTCTGTGGTCCCCTCTTGGGGGCTATTTGAAGAGCAGTGCTTAAGGGGGAAAGATACCAGATGGGAAGAGTTGAGGGATCCAAGTGTGGGGCTGCTATGGGTTTTGTGAGGTCAGTGGAGCTGGGCGGTGGAACTCTGAAGACCCTTTCTCCTCGCTTCAGGCTGCTGACTCCGTATAACTGCAGTTGTGAACCCAGGGGAGGGAGCTTTGCCTTCCCGTTCCAGAGACAGGCTCGAGTCATTGACCTCACTAAAGCCTTTAACGCTGAGGAGCTGCAGACTGTTTCTGTCGCCAGGGAGCTGGAATACCAGGCCTTCCTTGCAAGGTACCAGTGAGAAGCCTTCCCTAGGGTGGGGGCAGCGGTGGTCGTTAGTGACCCCTTGGGAAGAGATCTTTCTTTGTCTTTTGTCCCTCCCTCTCCACCGCAGAAGCCAGTCCCTGACTGACCAGCTACTCATAGCCCCAGCCAACTCCCCCTTACAGTATCCCCTGCAGGGCGTGGAGGTTCAGCCTCTCAGGAGCATCCTGGTGCCAGGTAAGGAAGGAAGGTCCGGGGGTGAGCCAGGTTAGAAGTCTGGATGAAGGAGAGTGAGGGGGGCATGGGGTGAAAGGTGAAGATCCCTGAGAAGGGAGCTTAGGCAGGAGGTGTGGACAGAAGGGACTCTAGGGTTGCCGGGAATTTCAGGAAACCTGAGAAGTTTGTGGAGAGGAATCTCCTCTTTGATAGCTGAACAAGGGCTTGTGGGATAGGCAGGACCAGCCATGGAAGAAATGTCTCTTGGACGGGAAGGAGTTAAAAAAAATAAAGCAGTCCCTCTAGGGTATTTTGTACTAGGCCTCGGCAGGAGAGATGGCATGAAGCAGTGCATGGTGGGAAGAGGAGAAAAAATGAGAAAGAACCCAGGCCTGTCTGTGTGATCTTGACTCCTCATCCTCCCCCCAGGGCTAAGTCTGCAGGAAGCTGCTGCCCAGGAGGTGTATCAGGTGAGAGGAAACAGCAAAGAGGCCAGGTGGGCACGGAGGGGGACAGATCCACCCAGAGAGATGCGGGCATCGAAAGAGCAAGAGGTGGAGTGGGGTCTAACCCCGCTATCTCTCCCGCTCTGCCAGGTGAACCTGATTGCTTCCCTAGGCACCTGGGATGTGGCAGGGGACGTGGAAGGCGTGACTCTCACTGGAGAGGGACAGCCGAATCTCACCCTTGCCAGCCCAGGCCTGGATAGACTCAACCGGCAGCTGCAACTGGTCACTTACAGCAGTCGAAGCCACCAGGCCAACACAGCAGACACAGGTACTAGGCCTGGGTGAGGCAGGGGCGGGCTGAAAGAACAGAAGGAACCTAATGATAGAGGGTGTGGGAGGGCCTCGGGCCAGTGGCTACAATGGCCTAGAATGTAGCAAGTGGGCCAGTGGTGCCAGGGATGAGAGAAGGAGCCTTTGTTTATCTGGGGCCAAAACAGGCCAGTGGGAAACCAGAGCCTTGGGCGTGTTCCAGCTTCAGTTCGGCAATCCAGCCCTGAGCCTCCAGGAAGTGACCTCTTCCTGGAGCAGGAGGACTCGGGCATCCCCTCCGGCACCTTTCAGCGAGGTGCACTGCCCACATAGGTTTCTAGCCCAACACTTACCTTGCCAGCCTCCTTTTCTCTTCCTGCTTTTCTCCAAAGTTTGGTTTACTGTGTTTACTCCTACCTTGGGGCCTTCTGCCATCCTCTCTGCCTAGAACTTTCTTCCCCGAGATTCCCCCCTCCCCCCCCCCACTGGCTCCTTCTGGACATTTGCTCAAATGACTCCACTTTCCTTAAGGCAGTTTTCCTGACCTCGATTTCTACCTAATGCCATTACTGCCGCATTAGACTTTCTTGTTTACTTAACCTAAACCAGGATGGTTACATCCTCTAGTGTTACCATTGCACAATATGGGCATTTTACTTTTCGGTGCCTCTCACTTCCTGCACTAGAAATTTATGGAATGGCATTATCACACTGATTAAATGGCTTCACCAATTTAGAACACATTTTCAATTGTTTTGTTTTGTTTTTGAAGCCATCTCATTTCACATAGCTTTGGCTGGCCTCAAACTCATTATTCAGCCGACTTTGACTCCCGGTCCTCGAGCTTCTACCTCCCAAGTTCCAGGATCACAGGTGTGTGCCACCACACCAATTGACAGAAAGAATTTAAAGCTGTGTAGCACAGAGTCAAGTATAGTGGTCCATGCCTGTAGTCTTACTGCTTGGGAAGCTACGGTAGGAAGGTAGAAAGTTCAAGGATAGCCTAGGCTACACACACCCATGTGCCCCCGCCCCCACAATATATTGCGTGTAGAAAATTTTAGTAAAGATTACCTTTTAAACAGTTAGCTTTTGCTAGACATGGTAATGCTCACCTATAATGCCAACCCTCTGGGATCGGAGGCAGGTAAGAGAATTGCCTCAGTGTTGAAGGCAGCCTGGGCTGTGCAGCAAGTACCGAGCTAGTCCGGGCTTCATAAGCAGGACCCAGCCCTTTCAAGAAGCCAAACGGGGAAAAAAAGGAAAAAGAAAGAACGGGAGGAAGGAAGGAAAGAAGAGAAGTTCCATTGCCTTTGTTCCATCTCCTAAACTGTCAACTTCTGGCCAGATGTGTAGCTCAGTCTCATTGGGTAGTGTGCTTGTCTGGCGTGCACAAGACTGTGGGGTCAGTCCCCAGCATGGTGCAGAACTCTATAGGATGTCTTATTAGGAGACACTGTGGTGATAACACCTGTAATCTTATTCAAGAGACAGAGGTCATCCCGTGGAAGAAAAATAGGGCTGGAGATGTGAACTTGGTGGCAGAGTGCTTTGGAGCATGTGTTAGGCTCTAAATTCAATTCCCATCACCACAGAACAGCAAAACACAGGTTCCACAGAAGTCAGAACTGTATGTTCGTGCCTACCAAGGTCTGGAAAGGCAGAACACAGAATAGGGATTTAAATATTGGTTTGCTGAAAAGAGAATGTTCTTCTAGCCTTAAGGGTCCAATTCCACGTCCTTTCTTCCCAGTCCGGTTCTCCACCAAGGGACATGAAGCTGCCTTCACCATCCGCATAAGATATCCTCCCCAACCCCGGCTGTACCCACCTTCATATGTACGCGAGGGAGGTGAGGCTCGCGGGATTAGGGAAGTAAAGTAGGGTTAGCCCTGGGAGGGGCTGCTTTCCCGTTTCTCTCCCCCACTCCCCCCTCCCTTTCTGCACCCAACCCTGCATCTTGCTTTCAGCCCAGTACAACATCAGTGCTCTGGTTACCATCGCCACCAAGACCTTTCTTCGTTATGAGCGTCTACGGACACTCATTGCCAGCATTCGTCGCTTTTACCCCACCGTTACCATAATCATCGCTGACGACAGCGACAAACCGGAGCGCATTAGCGACCCCCACGTGGAGCACTATTTCATGCCCTTCGGCAAGGTGCGCTGCCTGCGGAGCTGAACCCGGGCACCAGAGGACTCTGGGAAGGGGGCGTGCCCTCAGTCTGCAGCTTGCAGGGTAGTGATTGAGGACCACCTGCCTCAGAAACAAGTGTGTGCCTATTGTAAGAGATCCCGGATCTGGAATTTTGGCTAGCTCGTTCGTTCTGCATTCTTGAAATGGTGCTGTTACCTATAATAATAGAATAAATTGGTAGATGCACGCATGAAATTAAATGTATTTCAAGATCCTTCCTCCAAAAGATTCAAGATCTTTAAAGAGTGGTGGGAACCTGCGGGCTAGTTTTTTTGTTTTGTTTTGTTATGTTTAAAAAAAAAAACAACTTAATTTCCTCCAGTCATGCGTAAGTACTCAAAAGTCTAGAGAAGGGTACAGGCTGTTTCGAGGGTCAGGGGAGAGGAAGAAAGACGGCAGAGTTTCCCTGCTTCTACAGACTCCCCAAGCATAATACAACTCTCCTAGGGCTGGTTCGCAGGTCGGAACCTGGCGGTATCCCAAGTAACCACCAAATACGTGCTGTGGGTGGATGACGACTTCGTCTTCACGGCGCGCACGCGGCTGGAGAAGCTTGTGAACGTGCTGGAGAGAACGCCCCTGGACCTGGTAGGGAGGGGCGCGGAACGGGGGGTGGAAGCGCGGTGCGTCCTCGGGTGAAGCCAGCCTGGGGGACAGTCCTGGGTCCTGTGGTGCTGACGCCTACAGGGCGAGGGCGGGGCGGGGCGGCGGCGCTGATAGGAAGCACCTAACTCTGGGGGACCTGACTCTCATTGGAGCATCCTCTCACCCCCGGCAGGTTGGGGGCGCGGTGCGGGAGATCTCGGGTTTCTCTACCACCTACCGGCAGCTGCTGACTGTGGAGCCGGGCGCCCCAGGCCTTGGGGACTGCCTTCGGCATAAACGTGGTTTCCACCACGAGCTCCTTGGCTTCCCAAACTGCGTGGTCACCGACGGCGTGGTCAACTTCTTCCTGGCGCGCACGGACAAAGTGCGCGAGGTGGGCTTTGACCCGCGCCTCAACCGGGTGGCACATCTGGGTGAGTGGCGCCGCCTCCTGGCGAGGCCTGGGAAGGACCCGGTGCAGCTCTGGCCGGGCGCGCCAAGCTGCCACTCTGCAGCACCCACTCCCCACTCCCCTCCCCCCTCCCGGTGAATGCTGGAACAGTTGCGGTGAGGGGGGGGGGGCTGTGTTACCGGAGTCTGCACCTGCACCTGAGCTTAAAAAAAAAAAAACCTCGAAACTTCCTCCTCTGCCTGACGTCCCGTGTACACCTTAGACAACACAGCAGCTGATCCCTGTGGGAAAGTAAGCACTGAACTTACTTTCCACTGCCAAGGTCACCCTTCTCTCTGGCTGCTTCCCTAGGTCCAGACTTACTCAGAGGAATGAATCCAGTCTTTATTAAAATGAACCCCACTTTATACATGAGTTCAAGAGACCGAAAGCCGCTAAAGCGTCCTTAGCAACCGAGTTTTTGCCCAGCCACCCTCTGAGCTGGGCAATTCGGTTCTCCCTAGGAGCTGGCTTTTTACACCCTCCGAAGACTTAACCGTGTGCTCTCCCACCCTCACCCCAGAATTCTTCCTGGACGGACTTGGTTCCCTTCGTGTTGGCTCCTGCTCTGATATTGTCGTGGATCACGCCTCGAAGGTGAAACTGCCGTGGGTGTCAAAGGATACGCAGGCAGACACTTATGCCCGCTACCGTTACCCGGGATCGCTGGACCAGAGTCAGGTGGCCAAACATCGTCTGCTCTTCTTCAAGCACAGGCTACAGTGCATGACCGCTGAGTGACAGCTGATTGGGCCTTCCCACTGTCAGGCTGGGCCTGCCTCCTGGTCCCTGCCAGGAATTCCCAACAACCCCTCCAACTCCTGACCCCTGACCCCCTGTCCATCAACCTGATCCCTAACAGGGGTTTGTCCTGGTGACAACCCTTCCTTTCTGTGAGTGACCAGAGGCCTGATGGAGCCATAACCTTTCCCACAGCCAGTGCCAAGTCCTTCCCCAACCCCATTCCAATGGGGCAGGAAATGGGGGGATTCACTTTCCAAGTGCCAAAGAGCCCAGAAGGACTCTGAGACCCTCAAGTGGAAACAACTCTCACCTCCTGAGGGGGCAGGGAAACTCCCAATGTGCAACCCCAGGGACACGCACCCCCACCCCAGCTCTGGATCCAGCACCATGTGTCCCAGCTTCAACATACCCCACAGGGAGCACTGTGACCGTTGTGTGGAGCTGGAGAACACATGGTGAACACCATTTTCCTTGTGTCTGCAGTACTTTGGGTGTGGGGTGGGCTTGGGAGGGGGACTGGAGAGTTGCAAAGGCAGACACTTGATGGGCTGCAGACACTCTTGGCTTCATTTTATTGGTTGTATTGGGGTGGGGGCTCAGGGGCCGTGGCCTTCCACACACAGACTGTTGGGACCTCTCATACTCCAAGTGACCTTGGTTAGACCCACACTGTACAAATCTTTGGGCCAGTGGGCTTCTAGGGGAAGAAAAGAGACAGTTGAGAAATATTTGTTACAGCCGTCCATCTCTGAGACTCAGTGCGCTGGAAGCATCTCAGCCCTTTGGAGACCTTAGTCTTCACCATTGGTGAAGGGTGCCCACACTCCCTAACTTGTTTGTTTGTTTGTTTGTTTTTCAAGACAAATTCTTTCTATGTATCCCTGGCTGTTCTAGAACTCCCTGTGTAGAGCAGGCTAGCCCCAAACTCATAGAAATCATCCTGCCTCTGTGTGCTGGAGGATTAAGGGTACGCCCCCCCTTCAATGCAAGTCAGATTCTCCCTGCTTCCCTCTTGAGCTTCCTCCATCCCTTCTCCACATCCCTCCCCAGCCCAGCACCTCCTGGCTCCTGCCTCACCAGTCTCTCCAGCGCATGTGCGGCTGCATCCTGGACACTCACAAAGAGTTGTTCTGGGGTCATTCTCTCCAGGAGTCCTGCCCGGGTCAAGGTCTCCAGCACCAAAGCTGTGTGGGAAAGGTGTCAAGTGCTCGGGCCCCCAATCCCTTCCACAAGTGTCCAGTCACAGTCCTCCCCCCTCCCCCCATCCTTCATGTCACACACCATTGCACTGAGCCAAGAGGAGACAGATCCCAGCATCCTGGCATCGCCTGGTGAGCTGCAGGAACCAGACAGGGGTTAAACCCCAAATCAAGGGCATGCGTGGCATGAAGGGAGCTTTTCCTTAGCTTCCCTGTTCCCTTACCTGTACCACTTCCCTGGCCCCTGCAGCATCCGCAAAGCTGATGCCGCTGAAGTCCAGGACCACCACTCTGATGGGCTCAGCACCTGGGATGGAAGAAAGCAGGAGCATCCAGACACCTGGTGGCTCACGGCCAAAGCTCCCTCTTCTCATCCCGTCTCACCTTTGTCAGGTAGACTACCCAGCTTTGGAGCCTGCTATAAACAGAGAAAAACAATGTCACCACCTCCAAGTCACAGGCACCAACTTGCAATCTCAAGACATACTAGGCTCCCAACCCTAGAGGGTCCACACTCCCCCTTGACCGAAGTCCTCACCTTGCCTCTTTCTCCAAGCCCCAGACGCCACTCCAAGATGTGGCGGAACTGCCCACGGGTTGCGAAGTAGAGTGGTGTTGGATAGCTCAGGATGCAGAGACCCGGAACCTGGAGGAGCTGAAGGGTAAGAGAGTCAGGAGCGTCCTGTGAATCAGTCCTGCCTTCTTTGGTTGCTACCTGCCCACCTTATGGCTCTCTCTCAGTGGCCTGTAGAGCTCGGTCCCCTCAGCCAATCCAAGTGCCAGGCACTGCACCCTAGGGAAGAAGCTAGAGTCAGAGTCCCAGCCTTTGGCGGTAGTCACCCCCAGAGTACCTAGCTTCCTCCCCTCATTTCAACTCTACCCATCTCTACGCTCACCTCTGAGTGCGGCAGACCACTGTCATCATAGAGACGACCACGCCCACAGCCAGGCCCAGGTCCACATTCAGGGTCACCACTGCCACCCATGTGACCATCCACACAGCCTGAAGGATATGGGTATGGGTGGATTTCCCAGAAGAAACACAGGCTCATGGACAAACATGAGTAAGGATGACTCAGGAGAAAGGAGGCATGGCAGAGGGAGAGGCTTAAGAGTATACACACCAAATATAATAATGTCAGACCCTGCGTGAGTCAGGAGGTCTGGACTGGGGGCACAGTACAGTGGTAGGGAGCTCTGCTAATATTCATGGGGTTCTGGGTCTAATCTTCAGAACCATCAAAAAAGTGCCCCCAAACACTCGGGTCCTTTTCCTTTTCTCTAACATATGCATGAGGTCTGTGTGTTGCATGGGTTAAAGAACTTAGACCAGGATGATCAGCTTTGGGCCCAGGCAGAAGCCGGGGATGCCGGGGTAATGCCATGTCTCACAAAGTCCACGCGGCTGATGCGCCATAGCTGTGGCAGCTCCTGCATCTGGAAGAACATCTGGCGCATGCTGGAGATATTGATGCAAGCCAGGACAGCCTTGAGAGAGAGAAGAAGAGGCCTTTGTCCAAAGGCTCTGGAGCTCAGCCAGCTCCACTCAAGCACATGGTGTCTCTTTTCCTCCCTACCTTGGGCAGATAGTAGAAGAAGGGCCCCAGCCACAACAGCACTGCCAGGACAACTACGCAGGAGAAGAGGCCGGCCAGCTGCAGGGAAAGAAAGCCGAGAAGGGAGGAAGGGAAACCTCCATCCCCACCTGTGTGGGAGCCGGTCTCCCTGCCCAGCCTGTCTCGCGTCCCTCAGACCTCTCCCTCCTCCCACACACAGGCCCTGCTCACTACCCTCTTGATGTTCTGCCAGTCACACTGAGCTCCTCCCCCCCAGCTAAATGCCTGTCATTTGCCGATTGCTCCCAGATGTGTGCAGGTTGGCCTCACACTATTGAAGCGCATCTCCATCTTAAAAGGTCCTCTTGCCGGGTAATGGTGGCGCATGCCTTTAATCCCAGCACTCGGGAGGCAGAGGCAGACAGATCTCTGTGAGTTCGAGACCAGCCTGGTCTACAGAGCTAGTTCCAGGACAGGCTCCAAAGCCACAGAGAAACCCTGTCTCGCAAAATAAAATAAAATAAAATAAAAGGTCCTCTTGGTGCTGATGACAAGCAGGCTAGTCATCTGCTTAGGAACCAACAAGTAATCATGGAAAACAAAAAAACTAGGGCAAGAATCACGAGGGGCAATATTTCTTTCTTTTTTAGGGGTCCTTATTGAAAATGTCAGAGTTTTATATCCTACATTTATAGGGGTGTGTGTGTGTAAGGACAACACACCTGTGTCCCGGTTCTTGTAGACAGCGACACTGGTGTCTTCCTCTGTAACTCCTCTGCCACACTGAGGCAGGGTCTCTCAGTTGAACCCAGAGCTCATTGATGCTCAGGGCACCCCATCCCCTGGCTGTCTTCAGGACGGGTCGCCATGGAGCTGGGGATTTGAACTCCTGCCCTCATGCTTCTGTGGTGAAGCATGCACTTTATCCACTGAGCCATCTCCCCACCCAGCATAGTAGTTTCATTTTGAAAGTCTCTGTGTACCCAAGACAGCCTTGAAGCCCAGGTCCCCCTGATTCAGTCAGCCTTCCTAGTTTCTAGAATTCTGGCTATGTGATACAACACACACACACATACATATATGTATACATATACATGTGTTTATATACATGCACACATATATGTACACACACATACATAGGTTTTTTTAAAAACTGCATTTACTTATGTCTTCAGTGTTCTCTCTGCATTGTATGCCATGGGCCAGAAGAGGGCACCAAATCTCATTACAGATGGTTGTGAGCCATCATGTGGTTGCTGAGAATTGAAGTCACCCCATATATTGTTTTTTTTGAGACAGGGTTTCTCTGTGTAACAGCTCTGGACCAACCAGGCTGGCCTCGAACTCACAGAGATCCGCCTGCCTCTGCCTCCCGAGTGCTGGGATCAAATGCGTGCCCCCCCCCACCTTGAGGCATGTAGTTTGTTAATTAATCTGAGGAACCATAGCCTTTGTCAGTGCTTCCAGCCTGCAGAGGTCCCCGTGGAACTTCATTATTGTCTAATCCTCCTCCTTATAATCCCTCCTCTCACTCCCACCCTCTAATATATGGATCTATTGGGGTGTCTGCCTGTTTCCCCACCTTCTGTGGTCATCCCTACCTGAAAATCCCATCTTTTCCTCTCACCCAAGGGGTCCCTCTTACCTGTGTGTTCCCACCAGCATCCACTAATAAGCTGGTTGTAGCCAGTGTGGCCGAGTTGGGAAAGCAAGAGAAGAGAGAAGAGATGAGGTTGGAGACACCATGGGCGAAGAGCTCCTACAAGGACACCATGAAGTCAGGAGGAAAAATGCATGGGCATGGAAGGATACGGCTAAGGGGTCGCTCCTGGAAAAGGCTGGCATCCAGGGTCACACCTGGTTGGGGTCAATTGTGTAGCTGTACTTGTCTGCATAGATGGAGGCCAGGGAGGTGGACACGGCAAAAGTAACCAAGGCAATGGGTAGCGAGTCGGCCAGTATCCTGGGCAGCTCGTCCAGGGCGGGGAAGAGCGGCTGGGGGAACCTAGAGAGGGAAGGAGCCATGCTAAGGATGGGTTGGTTGTTACGGGAAAACTGAGTAGGAGAAGCAACTGGAATTGGGCAGGACAAGGGAGGGTGTCTGTGGGAGAGGTGGGGGGAGGAAGAGGTGTCTTTTCTCTCTCTTACCCTCCAGGCAATACTCCAACTACCTGGACGTTGTATCTTGTGTCCAGGGAAGAGGCAAAACACAGCACAGAGGCCAGAAGCACCTAAGGAAAACAGCACAGTAGAGCCTAGAAAGAGACGGGGCCTTTGGCAGAGTCTAGAAGAACCTCAGCCTGAAGGAGAATCCCAGTGTGGGTCTGGGTGGTCTTAGCTGGTGAGGCCACAGAATGTTCGGAATGGATGCCTATCATCTCTGTCTCACCTACAGCGAAGGAAGGGGGGTAGTGTTTGCCGGAGAGATAGGGAGACAAAGGAGCTAAGAGGAGGTCCTTTGGGAGAGATGGACACAAAAGATCCACTTGAGCCGTTCTAAGTCTATCTGAGATACCTGTGGAGAGCGATGACATTATTTACACAGGAAGAGAGTTATCTGGGTGGGCAGTGAAAGGGAGATACAGTGGATCACAGCGAGAGGCCAGTGAGGAGAACAGAGAGAGTGCAAAGAGGCCCGGAGCGAACTCGACCGGGGGAGAGGAACTGTATACAGGCAAGCAGTTCTGGTGGGTCAATTGGTCTAGAAAACTCTTGGAAAGTCCAAGTGTCAACAGAACGTCTTGCTTGTGTAACTTCTGTGTATTCCACAAGGGGGCGGCAGCCTCTAGATCCTGCTGGCCGGGTAAGTGGGGGACACAGCAGGGGGCAAGGACCTAGGATGGCCCTCACCATGACAACTTCTCCTGGGATCGGAGTGGGTAGCCTGTCCCGGAATCTCACGTTCAGTTCCTTGACCGGCACTAGCAACGCCAGACTGAGCGCTGAGATGGTCAGTTCTGCAGGACTGCTCCGGGCCAGGGCGGTGAGCACCACAGCCAGCGTCTGCAGGAAGGGACCACGAGCAGGACTGGGTACCAGTGTTAATCGGCTCTGCCGGATTCAACACCAACCCGCTAGAGCCGAGCAGCTCTTCTCCCCAGCGCCCTCACGCAGCACCGTGGTTCCTGACACTCTTTTCCCGCTGAATGCCATTTTTCCACCCTCCACGCCTCCCCTTTCAAGTTGTCCCTTTCCCGTGACTCTTTTTCCACTCCCACCTTGAAGAGAGAAAAGCAGCCGATCTGGCGTGGGAGAGACAAACCCAAGAGGCTTGGTAGCTGGGACACCAGCACGTGTAGCGCGGCCCCGCTGGTTAGCGCCTTAACCACAGGCTCAGATAAAAAGGTAGACAGGATCCCAAGCTGTAGAGCGAACATCGCTAGCTGTGGAGAAGGTAGAGTGGGAGGGGAGCGGTGTGCGATCGCCAACAGACCAGCCAGCTCCCCCACTGCACATCCGCCACGCGGGACCTGAACCCGAGGCGTGTTCCTATTCTTTCCCTCATCCCCCACCCTCAGGCCCAATTGTTGTTTCTGATTCTCTCCGGTGGATCCATCCCTTAGGGTCAGCATTGAGTCCTCCCTTACCATCAGCGCCCCACTCCCGAAGGCCACAGCCGCTGCCGCCCCAACTCTCCGAGCTTCCAATTGCTCCCTTTCAATTTCACTGAGGTTCCCCGCGAGGGGATCGGGCACCAGCCGCTCAACAACAGAGCCGGTCATGAGACTGAGGACTGCGAAGGTTCCTGCAGCAGTGGGGTCAGACGCAGAGATAAGCAGTGGTGCAGCCTGGGGCAGAGCAGCCGCGCAGAGTCCCGCAGTTCTACAGCCTAGGGTGCTGCTGTCTGATCCACTCTCTTAGAAGGTGAAGATCTTGGGGTCATGGGCTGGTACATGGGCCGGGAACCAGTAGGCAGGAAAGAAAAGTGTGCCCCTCGGCAAAAGTGCCCCCTCTGCAGGCTCTCAGCGGACTGTGCACTTCTTTTCCTTCAAGGCCAAATATAACCAAATTTCACAGGGACGAGGAGATTCGTGTAAACTCTTGCCTCTGTATCCACTCCAGCAAGCTTGGAATGGGGGGGGGGGAAGTGGGAGTCACAGAGTTTGTGCAAAGAGGCTGGGAATGGGATGGGGATATCCAAAGAGGGATGGCGGCAAGTAGGTGAGGGAAGGTGGCAGGGGGAACAGCGCCCCAAAGCTTTCAAGTGGCAGTCTTGCCAAGGTATGTTTGGCTCACGCCTTTAATACCAACCAGAGGGAGGCAGAGGCAGGCAGATCTCTGAGTTCGAAATCACCTGGTCTCTAGGGAGCCTCAGACCAGCTAAGACTGTACAGTGAGACCCTGCCCTCCCCTCTCCCCCCGCAGCTTCAAACCTCTGACTATTTTCATCTTAAAGAGAAGTCATGTCTGGCCACTCACCAGTGGACAGGTGTCTCCCAGTGCCCAGCAAACTGTAGATGAGGACCGGAAAGAAAGAAGTGTAGAGTCCAAACACGGGGGGCACAGAGGTCAGGAGGGCAAAAGCCATGCCTAAGGGGAAGAAGAAAAAGTATGTGTAGCGGGCGGTGGCGCGGGGGGGGGGCGTCTATAGCCTCCAGGTACTGCCCTTTCCCACACTCTTGGACTGGCCATTGGACAGTATAAATCAGGACACCCGAGGGAACTGAGAGGTTAATGGGCCTCAGTGGGAGGTCGTGAGGCCAACAAGGTCACAGATCCTTGCCCACGTCCTGGGTGGCAGGCTTTGTGCCTCTCTCCAGTTCTCTGAGGCGGAACAGAGTCCAAGATGTCTCACAGGATTGCACAGATGAGGACGGGTAGGGGTGGGAATATGATGGAGTCCCACAGTTCTACTCTCAAATTCCCCCTCTGACCCAGCAGGGATACTAACCCACCACCTCACTGCTCAATTCTCAGCTCCCCATAGCTTGGAACCCCAATAGGCTGTAGTTGGGGCCTCTCACCCTGGGGCACGTGCACAACGCCCACGGTCACTCCAGCCACTGCATCTCCTAGCAGCCACGCTCGCCAGCGGTAATGGGGCAGCCAGCGCAGCGGAGGCAGCCGTGCCTGCAGCACGCGCCACGCCCCCGGCCCTGAACAGCAGCCAGCTCGCCTCCTCCACAACCCGCACAGCCAGGGTAAGCGGGGCTCGGCTGGTACTTCCGGCTCTTCTGCGCCTCCGTAAAGCTCCTGGAACCGAGCGTGGGTGAGAGGTTCCCTGAACCTAGAACTCAGCGGAGACTTCAGGTCAGAAACCTCTTCCGGACCTGAGCAGGTCCCAGAGACAAGTGATCCACTCATTTTGTCCTTGGTCCCCTGCAGCATCTCCCGGTCTTAAATACCCTTCTGCGCCCCCCACCCCACCCCCGCTAGTCCTGAGCCCGCCTCCACAAAGCAGGGTCCAATCCGGACCTGTAGAGGGTACTTTCTGGAGTACCTCCTTGGGTCAGGCTTGGGTGGAAAAAGTCCCTATGTTAGGCGCCTCCTCAGACATCCTTAGCCGGATCTGACTGCCTGGAAGCCTGGGGGCCTGCCCTGAGGAACTGTAGAGAGATAAGAGACCCAAAGCCACTTCCAGTGGTCCTCTTCAGCAGGACCCTTTCCACTCCGGCACTTTGAGCAAGGCTAGCTGGTTCCTTTGGGTCAACGGTCTTTCCTGAGCCCCTGCACACTCGCACGGCTGGAATACGATGTTCATCGCCAGTTGGAATTCCCCACCCAAATCCCTTTCCTCATATGGCAAACTGACCCTAAGGAGCGGGTTTTACAACGAGAAAGCAGGTTTTATAAGCCAATATTCAGTGAGCAAGGACAGAGACGGAACCACCCAGCTCTCTGCTAGGGTGGCTGGACCTGGTTTAGGGGAAATAATGAACCAGAAAGAAATGTTTATGTTGTCTCTTAGGTGCAGCAAAGCCCTGAGATACCGTTCCTTACATCCAGGTTTATTCTCAAAGCAGGCATTCCACAGTACATGTTTAAATTAAGGGCATGGCACTTGCTGCTCGCATGGCTGTCCCCAGCTGCTTTGACTGCGCCATTGCAGCTGGCACTGGTGGGCCTGGCTGTCCCAGGAGCACAAAGGGGCCATGCACCCACCCATGCACCCCTGTGGTCTCAGAAGAGACACAAAAGTTCGGAGCCCCCAATTCCTGCTGTTTTCTGTCATCCCTCCCGATTCAAAGACAGTTCAGCGTCCCCCATCAGTCTGACTCCCCCAGTCCCTGACCCCAAAGCCCAGGGTGGGGTACAGAGAGGGTGGGCCTCTCCTCTTCAATTCCTCCTATTGTTCCCCAGAAATCTTATCTGGGCCTCACGTCCTGTCCCCCCCCCTTATAGATCCCTCCCCTCATTGTCAGCCAAAGGGGCCTGGGACCCATGGGGAGGCTCCAGCATCTCCACACCCTCCCACCCCAGCAATCTATTGTCTGCTGAGGAAGCCCCAGCTCACGTGACTGAGCCCAGGGGACCGGTGGACACAGTGGACACAGATACATAGGGACCCAGAAGCCATCTGGGTCTCTGTACCCTTGGCTGTCTCTGTCCCAGAGGCTGTGCCAGGAGTTGGGAGGGGTGAAGACCTCTTCAGCGCTCCACTCTTAGCGCTGGGCTTAAAGACTCCATTTCTATTCAGTGTGGACCTTCCCCCTTCCCCCAAAGAGGGAGAAGGAGACTCCAATCCTCTCCACCTTCCCAGTCTTCGGCAGGACATTGAAGCCTCAGACAAAGGTACCCTGAACAATTTATCTATCTATCTATCTATCTATCTATCTATCTATCTATCTATCTATCATCTATTATTTATTTTTACACTGGATATTTTATATACTAGTATTTAGATGTTGGGGGAGGGTAGTAGGAAGTGAGCCTTCTGGTTGAGTTTGAACCAAAGAATAAATCTAGAACCCAGAAGGACCAAATAAAGGGGAGAATACATTAAGAGAACTTCAGAGTTTTCCCTAAACCCCAGGTGTGGACTGGGAGATGCTGTAACTAATTGCAGGTGGGAGACAAGGACAGAGGCTCTTCTGACCTTCTATCCTCTTGTTTCGTTATTTGTATGTTTGAGACAGGGTCTCACTCTGTAGACCAGGCTGGCCTCGAACTCACAGACATCTGCCTGCCTCTGCCTCCGAGTGCTGGGACTGAGGGTCCTGGCTCTGCCTTTCTTACAGACCTCCCCTAAGGGTACTTCACCAATCCGTTCCCACTGCAGCCTCTCTGTCTCCCCACCACCAAGACTGCAGCCTAGTGATGTAACAAAACTTTTATTCACAGGAAACTGGAAAACAAAATCACAACGAAACCAATCATTTCTATCTGGCCCCAGCCCGAGCCCCCCCTCCAAGCCCCTACATATCCTCCATCTGAGGGACGCATGCGTGGAGTTCCTTGTGCAGAGCGGAGGCCTCGCAGCTCTAGGTAGGCCCCTCCGTGTTGAGCTCTCCCAGCTTTGCCCATCCCCCACACAGCAGGAAGAAAGGTCTCTGGCACATTGCCAGGACTGTCCTCCAGTTCCTCGAGGAACCAGTGGCCGAATCAGCACCATGCCCAAGGCCTTCATCACTATAACTCATCTTCATCCAGCTTTGCCAGCCTGGCCTGACAGGGAGGGGTGCTCAGAGCCGGAAGGGCTGGAGGGTGGCGAGGAGTCTGGGGGGTGTCACTGAGAGCCTGCAGGAAGATTCAAGCCAGAAGATCAACAGAGGCCACCAGTCTACCCTCACCCCTCTTTCCAGGTAAAGCCCTAGCCAGGCCACCCTCCTCTTGCCCCAGAATTAAAGTGAAGAAGTTAAGGATGGAAAGTAGCAAAGTCACACAAAAGGAAAGTGGCGGAAGGAAGGAGACGGTGGGGGAACAAAGGCCCTCCCTTGTACCCTAGTAGTAAACTCTTCCTCATACCTGTATATCCAGGGGTAAGGGTGCTCTGGGCACTTCCCCTTTGGGCAAAAGCAGCAGGGAAGGGAGGGAGCCATTGATGGGTGTGTGCATGCTGACCTGGGCCAGGTCTCCAGGCCGTATCCTCCCAGGGCTCCCTACCCCAGGCCCTCCTGACCGCCCCAGGCTGTTGGTCTGGCTCTCCCGTCTCTGGTACTCAATGGGTGACTGCAATGCTGGGCAAGGCAAAGAACAGAGATGTATTACAGGAGAGACGGGTTAAGCCCTCTGCTTCTTCTCCCTTCCTCCCATATGCCTGCCCTCCTAAGTTAGCCAATGTAAGATGCTTGGGACTTTTTAGAGGATGCTGGGTGGATGGAGGAGGGAGAAGTGCCAGGCACAAAGAACCAAGGGTTGGGATTTGGTCCAGGGGGGAGGAGGGTTCCGGAGGTCAAAAGGCTTTGTGAGCCTACTGCAAAGGGATGATGGGAGCTTCACCATTGAGAAAGTCACGCTGGCTTTCCAGGATCTGGGCCACTTGCTTGATCCAGGCCTGACTGACTGCAGGGTCTGAAGCCTGCAGAACATAGCGCTGGATCCCACCTTCTGGCCCCCTAGAGGTCAGCGCAAACCGGCAAGGGTTGCCTTGGAGGTTGCCCTCCAGTCCTAGACAGCTCACCTGAAGTTGCGAACAGACACAGTCCTCAGATTCTGCAGGCCCCTCCACTAACCCATAGAGTCAGACATCGTGAGGCCTCCCTCACCCTGTCCCAGCCTGCTCCCTTCCTGATGGCCCTCCCCACCTTGATGCTGCTCTTGTACACATAGCCAGGCTGTGTGCCACCTCGACCTCCTCCTCCCAGTGCCTCACTGAAGATGATGATTTGCTCAAACAGGAAGACACGTCTCTCACGACCCCGGGAAGAAAGCAGACCCCCAGACTCAGGCTCTGTCACCAAAAATGTGTCCTGGCCCAAGAGCTTCCCCTGAGCCGTCAGTTTTCCCTGGAACCAAAGGACATAGCCTCTGAGAAAGCACAAGAAGGGTTTGAAAAGAGCATCAGCTTCTCCCTCCCCACCCCCACACTCCCAACTAACCCCGGTGGAGCTGCTCAGAAGGTAATTCCTTATAAGGATCCAGAGTTCTAAGACCTGAGCCCAAGAACTGCAGTTTCCAGCCCTGTTCCCATACCTCGAATCCCCGCAGTCTCCCCAGCGACATCATGTCGTCACAGCGCTTGGGCACGAAGCACATGACCTCCACAGCTTGCTGGGATACAGGGAAGAGTGGCGTCATTACTGGCAAAGAGGTCTCTCCACACATCACCACCCCAGGGGCCTCTCCCTAAAAACCAGACATCCCCGAGCCGCTCAGAGACCGAGGTACCCACAAGACTAAGAGGACAAGGTGGGCAGGTGTCCTGGGAACCTCACCTCCAGCTCCTCAGTATCCATCCCAGCCCTGCTGTAATACTTCAGAAAATCCTAGGACATAAAGGGGAGGCGCTTAGGGAGGCTGTGAGCACGTCCACGGAAGTGCTTGTTTCGAATACCCAGGGCACGAGGGACAACTCTGTAGAGGATCCAGAACCCCGAAGATGACTGGGGAATGACCCGTCCCAGCTGGCCGTGTGCCCAGGGAGAAGGTGGTCCTGCCCAGCTGGCCATGTCCCCAGGGAGAAGGTGGTCCTGCCCAGCCGGCCATGTCCCCAGGGAGAAGGTGGTCCTGCCCAGCCAGCCATGTCCCCAGGGAGAAGGGGGTCCTGCCCAGTCAGCCGGCTGTGTCCCCAGGGAGAAGGTGGTCCTGCCCAGCCAGCCATGTCCCCAGGGAGAAGGGGGTCCTGCCCAGTCAGCCGGCTGTGTCCCCAGGGAGAAGGGTGGTCCTGCCCAGCCGGCTGAGTCCCCAGGGACTAGGGTGGTCCTGCCCAGCCAGACGTGTCCGCAGGGAGAAGGGTGGTCCTGCCCAGTCGGCCATGTCCCCAGGGACTAGGGTGGTCCTGCCCAGCTGGCAGTGTCACCAGGGACTAGGGTGGTCCTGACCTTGAGCAACAGCTGGTATTTCATAATTCGCTGCACAGGTTTAATGAGGAGGTCATTGAGCTGCAGACGGTGTCCCAGCTGCTGCCTGATCTCCTGGAGACAAGGACAGGTCAGTTATGTAGCCTGAAAAGCCTGTTTATGCTGACTCTATGCTTTGTGTCTCCCCCCACAAGACACCTCACCCACTGACCTCAAAGTAGCTGTCCCCAAATTCTGACACCACATGCTCTGACTTGGGCTTATTCTGACAGTAGACCACATACATATGCAGCCGGCGCTCCTAACAGGGATAACGTCGAAGAAAGCAGAGTATAACAAAAGAGGCCACATCTCCACTGAGCCCAGACCCATCACAAGCCCTTTCCCTACTAGGGCCCAGCCTCACATGTTTGATGAACAGCTGAGCCAGCCAATCAGGATCTTTCAGACACTGCTGCAGCTCCTGCAGGAAATAGCTGGAAGAGTTGGGAGACGGGCAACACATCAAACCCTCCTCGAACCCCTCTGCCTCCTTACACATCCCAGATCTCCAGTTACAAGCCCTGGTCACGCCCCCCTACAGAACTCCAAAGGCTCCTTGAGTCCCAGTGGACCCATGGTTCTGATTCAGAATCTAGGACAGAGAGATTACCAGATGAGGGCCCTTCCCCAGCACCCGGCTCAGGGCTCCAGCACCCGGCTCAGGGCTCCAGCACTCACTCTCGGTGCCACTCATAGATCTGCTGAATGTTTCCAAACACAATCCTGTCACGACCTCGGAGACTCTCCGGGACCCCCTGAGTAGCCATGGTAGCCATGTAACCCTGTAGGAAGGATGAGATGGTACTATGAGCACGTGACCTGGGCTCCGGGTGGCCCTAACACAAAGTCCAGAAGTACAGGGTGCCAGGAAGGTGGTACAGAGGTACCATCTCTTGAAAATAGCCCCAGACAGAGGGAAAGAGCAAGTGGGCCGTGGCTGGGAAGGAGAAAAGAGAACTACCTCTACAATTTGTCCCAAGTCATCCACATACATTTTTTCTGTTTCTACCAGCTCGCTCAGGACAAACCTAGGGGGTACAAGGCAATACGAGGACGCCGTCACTTAAGAATGGAGACCTGCTTAGTCGAGCCACCCTCTGAGGTGCTGTAAATGTGAGGGCTCTATGGGCGTTCAGCAACTGGAGCGCGCTGTGGACTTACATACTCCTTTCCAGGGCTACCCTCTTCTGTTCTTCCTCATTCTGGGGGGCTTGAGACAAAGTCTCCTCTTCAGGTGCCTGGAAAGCAAAGGCATCCCAGGGCAAAAAGGAATACTTTCTCAGTGAGGAGAGCCTTCTCAGATCTATATTCATTCATTGGTTTTTTTTTTGCTTGTTTGTTTGTTTTTTATTTTAAAGATTTGTGTTTTGCCGGGCGGTGGTGGCGCACGCCTTTAATTCCAGCACTCGGGAGGCAGAGGCAGGCGGATCTCTGTGAGTTCGAGACCAGCCTGGTCTACAAGAGCTAGTTCCAGGACAGGCTCCAAAACCTCAGAGAAACCCTGTCTCGAAAAACAAAAAACAAAAAAAAGATTTGTGTTTTGAGACAGGGTCTCTTTTAAATAGCTCTGGCTGTCTTGAAACTCACTATATAAACCAGGTTGGCCTTGAACCTACAGAGATGCACTCCTGAGAGCTGGGATTAAAGGTGTGGGTTACCATACCTGGTTTAAGATATTATTATTATTAGTTATTATTATTATTATATAGGTTTTGGGGGTATCACTGTGTGTTGGTACCCACAGAGACCAGAAGAGGGTGCTGTTTCCTTTGGGTTTGGAGATACAGGTCCTTGTGAGTCACGCAGGTGCTAGGCCCTAAACTTGGGTCTTCAGGAAGAGTAGTGTGCTTAACCACTGAGCCATGTCTCCAGCTGTTGTTTGATTAGCTTTGAAACATGATCTCATGTAGCCCAGGAGGGCCCGGAACTTGAATGTAGTTGAAGTTGGCCCTGAACAGGTGCATGCCCCGTGCCTCGTTCTATTTCTTCATACCTGTGTCTTGTCCCCAGGACCCTCCAACAACGTAGTCAACAAGGTTAGCTCTGGCAACCCTTCTCCTGTGGCTAGCGTTGGTTCCGGCATCCAGTTCTAAGGCCAGACAGAGTTCCTGAGGTCATGAACAGTAGGCGGGCTCCCCAGTGACCCCAACCTGCTGCCCTCTTTCCCAGGGTCATTCTTGATCGCCCTGCTTCCGTGGCATTCCCTGCTCACCTCATATTGTCCCGTTTGACCACTGTCTGCCTCAGTTTCCACACTGAGACAATGTTTGGAATGATCCAACCATTTCCTCAGGCCACTTACTGGCCCAGGGGGGACTGGAGAACAGGGGTGAGAGCTGAGGCCAGAGCTGGGGCCAGACGGGACAGCTAGACCCGAGGCAGCGGACACTGATCTGCTCCCCTCACTACCCGCAATGGAATAGGATTCTAGTGGGAGGAAAAAGACAGCAGTTGATGGACATCACCCCAGCTCCAGCCTTAGGGTGCTAGGGGAACTTCCAGCCTGACCTCCGTGATGTTCAGACCCTGCCTTCCAGGGTCCCCTCTTTTGCCAACCCTCATTTGAATTGCTGGGAGAGAAATCTTTGCAAGGCAGGCTGGGGTGGAAGAACAGTAAACACCTGGCTTCAGGGCCTGTACTCCCCCACTTCCATGTGGAGGTCCCCATACCCTGAGCATAGCACAGATATGGGGGTGGGGGCAGCCATCTGGGCAGATACTGGAGACTCGGGGGTAGCCATCTGCCTTCCTACAACACTCCCCCTTCCAATAGGTACAGACCATTCTCCCAGAGAGGGGTGAGGACAAAAGAGCTCAGCTGTCTGCCACCCCCAGGCCCCTCCTCCTCCAACTGAAGTGATTACTATATAATTCTTTTTTTTTTTTTTTTTTTTGAACAGCCCACCTTTCCAGCACACGCATACACGCAACAGAGGGGGCAGAGAGGATAGCACAGCAGGGTTATCTTTGGCCAACAACTGCGAAGAGCTGCAGCCCGAGTTCTTATAAAGCTTACAGACAGTTACCCACCCACCCCCAGTTCGTCATTCCTCTGCTCTCTTTTCTGCAGACTTTTCAGCCAAGTGATTTGAGGGTAAATACTTGGTTCTGGACCTAAGAAGACCGTGAGAGAATGTTTTCCTCTTAGCCTGCTGATTATAGGAAAGAGATGAGTCCTCGGACCCTTCCTCAACTTGAATGAGTAGAAACCTAGTAGAAAGGGCCTTAGATAGTCTCTGTTAAATCACTTTCCTGGAAAACGCACGTACAGGTTCCATCCCTAAATCCCTAGGGCCGGAGCAAGCAGATGCCCCAAACCCCAGCTCAAGTCACCCCCGCAACTCAACGCTGCCCCCCAAGACCTCGCACTCACCACGTCCCCCCTGGGCGAAGCAGCAGCCGCATTTTGCCAGCACTTTTCGAATCACACGGGGACAGGCACAGCGACCCCCTTTGTGACCCCCCCGCATGGCGCCCGGGCCCCCCCGCACCTCCCACCCGGGCCGGCCATGCAGGGGGAATCACGGGGGGCGGGGCGGGGACGGCGCAGGGCGCACACCCCCCTCCCTCCCACCGGGGGCCAGGCTTGGGGAGGGGGGGAGGAAAGGGATGGGAAGCGGGGGTCCTGGAGTAGACGGAAGTCGGGGCAGGGGAGTCTGGAGGGAGGGCCGTGCGGGGCTGGGCCGCGGAGTTGGGCGGGGAGGGTTTCCGGAACCCTGGCGGTGCGGGGCCCAGGGTCCAGATGTCCAGCCAGAGGGAGGGACAGTAGGGGAGGCCCAGCCGGGATGCGACAGCAGCTCCAGCTCCGTCTCCGGCCCCGGCTTAGAGGTGGCTCTAGGCCCGGGCGGGGTGGTGCGGGGGCCGACTCCCGGAGCCACTGGAGGTGCGCGGGTCCGGGCAGAGCGGCGAGCGGAATAACAGGCCGGGCCGCGGTGCAGCCGCGGGGAGGGGCCTCTGGGCCCAGCTCCGCCTCCCCCGCGTTCCCCCAGCCCCCTCCCCCAGGCACCACCGAGCTCCCACTCCACGACCCGAGACCTCCACCCCTCCTCCCTGCCTGGGCTCCCCCGCCCGCCCGCGATCCTGCTCCCTCTGGCACCCCAGCTGCGACTGCGGGGCGCTGGGTTAGGCGAGAAGCCTGGAGGTGGGGTCTGCCTCGGTCTCCCCTTGGCCTCTGAGATGAAGGATTCACTAGATAGGGCCTTGGCTTGTGTGAAACGTTCTGGGGTTCTGGCTGTCTCCTCCCCCCCCCCCACCCCACGCAGGGCATGCGTGTTTGGGGAACACTTTGTGAGGAACACAAGCCAGGTGCCGCCCTCTCCCCCGACCCTTCTTTTCCTCCAGGCCCCAGAACTCCAAGCTAAAACTAATCACCAATTAAGGCGAAGTCCAGGCGCCTGAGCTGGCCGAGGGCCAGGGGTGGGGCGCGGGGACACTCCACTCCGCCTTCGGGGGCTTGGGACCCGCCGAAGTGAGGACACACATCGGGCTAGAAGGCGAAGAGAAGCGTGGTGTCTGCGATTAAATGGTCCCATGCAAATTAGGTACAGACCTTTATGTTAATATGAACAGCATCTATTTGAAGTCACCACTTTGCGCAGGAGGGCAAACTGTGCCCCACCCAAGCCCAGCTTCTTACCCGGCTGCAAAGCCCAAGCGCGGACCTCAGGTTCGCGCTCCCCTCTTTGATCCTCCTCGGTACAATCACTCTCTGTCTTGGTACTCCCAGGCCCTAAGGAATCTCTCTTCGGGGGCTGCGGGGACAGAGTCACTGTAAGGAACCCCCTCCTAGACTGCCTTGACCTCCCCCTTCCCCTCTCCCGCCTGTCAAACAGCACATTATTCTGAAAGGTTCAACATGAACCTGGCCTATGGCCTTTATAACTGAACTTATGGATCCCTGCGTCTGCTCCATACAACTTTTGTATGCGGGTAAACTGAGTCGTTTAGTGCAATTCTCCTAAAGTCCCCTAAAGACCCCCCCCACCCGCGGTCCCTCCTTCTTACCCCCTCCTGCCCGGGTACGGCGCATGCGCGCAGCATGCCCCCCATGACCCCCAGTATCCGGTCAGTGCGGCCAGGGGTGGGGCGGTCCGGGGGCTTCATGCTGGACCCCTACCCTGCTTCAGGTTTCAGGGCCGAGGGGCTACGGAAGCTGGGGGGCTCTGAGGCCTGCGCGCGTCCGGGGAGTTGCTTCTGCTGAATCCGCCCCCCTGCCCGGCTCCGCCCCCGCTCCCACCGCAGCCAAACTTCGCAAAAGGGGTAGGGATGTTCTTTTCTCCACAAACGGAGTTGAACAACAAACAAACCCCTCTTAGTCCCGATTCCATCCATCGAAGTGCGGCCTAGGGCTTTGCAGGGTTATTGCAGCGCTCAGCACTAGCTCCATCCTGTTCTCCAGGGTCCCCGGAGGTAAAGGGACTGTGTGGGCTCGCAAGGATTCCCCATTCCCCCATCTCTTCCTCAGTAGGTCCTGCTCCCCACCCCTACCCTGTCCAAGGAGCAGAGAACGGGTGTGGCATAGAGTTGCATATTTTACTTTATTTTTATTAAATTAAAAGCTACAGTCTGGCAGCAATTCCAGAACAGGGTGAGGAGGCTCCTTATAGGGGCAGGGAAGAGCGAGGGAAAGACAGACTGACAGAGACAAACACAGGAGAGAAAGGATCCGTTAAGGTAGGATTACTGTTATCTTAACACACAGCTGGCTGGGGAGGCAGCTAATATCAGTCCAATGAAACAGTACAGTACTGAGGGGCTGGAGCTCAAGAGACCTCCATCCTTCCTACCCAGGTCCTTTCTCAGCTTAGTCACTGGAGCACAGTACATACCAGGAGAAGCCTAGGACACTGCAGGAGCAGGGGCGTAGAGTATGTACACGGAGTGCAGGGAGGGGAGCCTTGGAAACCAGCCTCTGCCAGAGGGGAGTGGCTCAAAGGGCACAGAAGCACTCGGCCAGTGGGGGGCAGGGGAAGGGGCTGTCCCTTTCCCCACTGAACTCCCACCCCAGTCAGACAAATCCCCTCGTGGGTGTGTGGGGGCAGAGAGAGAGGAGAAGAGAGGCTTCCGGTGGATCCTAGTGAAGAGGACAGCAGGGGCCGTGGCAAGAGGGATGTCCTTCAGTCATCTGTGATGCCCTTGGCTCTCAGCTCCTCTTGCACCCTGGTCAGGTAGGTGGGGTCCGGATACCCAAACCTGGGCAAAGAGAAACGAGGGTCAGAGTTAGCTGTTTGGACTCGCTCATTACTACCCACCCTCATTTCGAGAGACTCAGTAGAGGCCAAATTCAGACCCTTCCCCACTTCTCCAGAACCAAGGTAAGCTAGAGTCTGAGGGGTTTTTGTGTTTTGTTTTGTTTGGTAAACTGAACACATGAAGACCAGGATGAAAACAGAATGAGGAAGTGGTGGGTAGTCTTCTCCAGTTAGGAGACTCCCAGAAGAGAGGATAGAGAACTCCCCAAAGTAGAAATGGAAAGAAGGGGAGGAGGCAGGGGGAGGGAAATGAGGAGGAGTCGCACAGCTGGGGTCCCCCTGTGCAGCTGGTCTTGTGGTGGATGTCGTTCCAAGTGATGACATTGGGTCTCCCTGTAGTCATGGATGTCCCGATAGTGAAGGTGAGACGCTGGTCAAACGCCTTTCGGAACAGGGTCAGCACCTTGTTGCCCTCGGGGCAGTCCGGGAGGTAGGCCACCCGTGTGGTACCAGGATACCGAACTCCTGGGTTTGGGTGTTCAGCCTGAGAGGAAGGAGGCAGAGTGGGTGAAAAGCAGCTGGCGGTGGGTCTCAAAGGCCTGGGTACCAGGCAAGGATGGCTTTGGGGCCTGGCCAAGAAACCTGTTTCTGGACATGATTCTTACTATTAATCCCTCAGGTCTTAATTCAGGAGCAAATGGACTCTCAGAAGTGACAGAAATTACTTTCCAGATAATGCAGCAAAAATGTGACAAGAAAATTTATCTTTTGCCATTCCCTCCTCCTCTACCTAAAATACTAACGCTTCTTCTGCCACTGCCTCATGTCTCCATTTCTGTTTCTTCCTTTCAGAGTCTCCGTCCCTCTGTGAACCAGCAGTACATGACTCTGTCCAGCAGGAAGACATTTACCTTCAACTGTCACCAAGCTTTTATTGTCTCATAATTCAGAACACAGTAGCACCCCAGCTGTTAGGATGGCCAGGTCCCCTTCCTGTTGTGCCCGCCTGTACCTGGGTCACCAACTCCAGAGACGGTCCCTCGGTCAAGACTATGGATCATATCCTCACAAGTCAGGTTACGAGTGTTCAAGCCTTTCTGTCATACCTGGTTTTCAGGGTTTTGTTTTATTTCCTTGTTTGATTTGGTTTTGTTAGGGGCAGGGATTGAACTCAGGGCTCCCCATATGCTAGACATGTGCACTACCACTGAGCTACACTCTAGCCCTCATACTTAAGTTTTACATGTGCCTTTGGGTCATGATGATAAAAAAGCTGGCCCTCAAGGAGACACCCCCTCCCCAGCTCCAGAGCACCAATTCCTCAGGCATGCTGGGGGATAGCAGCAAGAGTTCACCATGTCTAACAACCTACTTCCCACATCACCTATTTCTTCTTACCCCCTGGACACCGGGCGGGAAGACATACTGGATGACAATGGTGCCGTACTTCTCATAGCTGGGTAGCAGGAGGGTGGCATCCTTGGAGACCAGCATCCGCCCATTCTGGGGCTGGTTGCCCACCAGCTGCCCATAGAATCGGCCACACATGGGGCAGGCTTTTTTCACCTGCAGGGCCCGCGTGATGCACCCCTCACAGAAAGAGTGCCGGCACTTCTCCAATGTCTTGGCATTCTGGATCTCCCCCAGGCAGATGGGGCAGGTGCTTTCCTGTTCTTCAGCCTCCTCCCGAAGACGAGGAGGAAGTGGAGGGGGCAGGGGAGGAGGAGGAGGGGGGAGCCCTCTTGCTCCTGGGGGCAGGAGTGGGGCTGCTCGAAGAGGAGGTGGACCTGGACGGTGCAGCTCAGGGTGCTCCCCACCACCCCCCAAAGCCAGGCAGCCCATGAGCTCCCCCTGCCTCTGAGCTTTCTTGAGCTCTTTCTCGGCCTCTTTCAGTAGCCCCTTGAGAGCCTTCCGGGCCAGGTAGAGCCCATTGGGAGGGGCTGGGGGAGGACCCTGTGGGGAAAGCTGGAGCACGTAGATGTCAGACGTCTCGCCATCTATGAGGATGGACACTCGGTGCTCCTCCCGAAGCCGGGCCAGCCGGGCTGGGGTCTCCTTGCTCAGGAAGTCCCACACAGGCTTGGAGACAGTCACTTTGTTCTTGCAGGTGCCTCCACAGGCTGCCATTCTGGACAGGACGAACGACACTGCCCCCAGGGTGAAAGGGACTCAGAGTGGGGAGTCCCCATCGGACACATATAAGTGCCTCCTACTTCAGGCTCCTCCCAAACCCCCGCATTACCTCCTGCTTTCCTCAAAGGCAACCCCCAACACCTCCTGCAAACTGGTTTTCTACCTCCCCTACTCTCCCATAGTCCCAGCACCTGCTGGGGGGCAAGCCTTTCCATTGTCAGCATTATCTAAGCCAAGTACCAACCTTGCTTGCTCCTTTCATTTCTCCCCTTCCCCACAACAACCTGTCCCTTCCCTTTCCCCCTCGGCTCTTCAAACAGGGACAGAGACTTCCCACCCTCCCTTTCTGCTCACTTTGATCCGGAAGAGCTTAGAATTGGCATGCAGGCACACTCCTTTTCCCTGCTACTTGGAGATTGTGTGGCCTAGAGGATGAGAAAGAAAAGGAAGGAAGAAACTATGTCTCTGACCCCCACAGGCTCCCACTCAGGAGCCCTTGAAACAGGCAAGAACCTGGAGTAGGGCTCCAAGGCATGGGATCCCTTGGAACATGGGAGGAACACGAACTGAGGTTCTCTTGGGGTGCAGGTACCTGAAAGGACCATGGAAGATGGTGCCAGAAGTCTCTCCACTTCCACTTTCAGCTGACCAGAGCTGGGGACCAGGAAGGTAAAGACTTAATGATAGTATTTCCTCAGTCAACCCAGAAACAAAACACTTCTGTGTCCTCGCCTCCCTGCAGAAGGCCATGCAGAATCACTCAGGGTACTTCAGCAGGTTAACTCCCTTTTCCCCCAGTGCAGAGAGAGACATAGTCTAGGTGCAGATAATAGCCCTCGGGGTGAAGGTCGTAGTTGCCTCCTCCCTCAGATTAC
This sequence comes from Alexandromys fortis, assembly GCF_014885135.2. Taxonomy (NCBI): domain Eukaryota; kingdom Metazoa; phylum Chordata; class Mammalia; order Rodentia; family Cricetidae; genus Alexandromys; species Alexandromys fortis. The sequence goes on along the minus strand of NW_026068026.1, from coordinate 657,374 downwards.
AATGACAGAAATATTTCCTACGCTCCTCGGCTCATGTCTTTACTCTGCATTCTCAATTCAAGTCCCTGTTGTTGATGGGGACCTTTCCTTGAGAGCCGAAGTCTGTTAGCGATGCCAGCAAAGTGACAGCGGTCCCTGCAATAACAAGTTCTCACTGTCACCTTTAAACCCAGTGCTGTTGTCAGCTCCTGGGTCTGCATTTAGGAGGGGCGGGTCTCAAGCAGGAGCTCAGCTAGAGGGACCCCACGCTTCCCCAAGTCCTGTCACATTCAGCTCCGGGGCTGTTCCCACAACACAAAGTGCAGCTCAATTAGGAAGAGGGGCCATTAACGTGACCTCAATTCCTTGACTCATCCAAAGAAGAAGCCGCTGTCCGTTTGTGCCTCCATCCTAGGGCCCTTAAGAGGAAACCCTAGAATCCCAGCCCGCATGGTCTGAGCACGATGAAATGCCCCCACCCCAGCAGAGAGGACCCAGGATCTAGGTGTCCTAGCTCCAAAAACCCTGCTGGCACAGCACAGGGAGGCGGGGCCACAGTTCAGTCTGGTCTAGCATTCCTCTGGGGCAAACCAGGCCGGACACGAGACCCGTCTCTCCCGCCAGACAGCGGCCACCAGCAGGGACGGCGAGGAAGGGCAAGGGTCCCCTGGGGGTGTCCACCGAGGCACCCCCGCCCTTCTCCCCCAGGCCTGCCCCCAGACCCATCCAACCCGAAACCGACTCCCGCATTCCTACTCGAGGAAGCCCCGAGTCCCCGCGCTGGGTGAGGGCGTGTGTCCACCCGACTGCGGCCCTCCGAACCCCCGAATGGAGGCCGGGGCTGGAGGTGCCGGCAGGACGATGGGCCCAGCCCCGGCGCCGCCCGCTCCCGGCGCCGCGCGCGCCCGGGGGTCGAAGGCGGAGGAGGGGGCGGAGGGAAGCGGGGGGCTTGTGCGGCTGCGGGCCGGGCTTGGGGGGCACGCGGTGGGTGTGGGGGCGCCGGGCTCACCTACCTCCCGTCAGCGCCGCCATTGCGGGTCACATGACTGAGGCTGTTGCTGGGATGACGGTCCGGGCCTTAGCAACAAGGGGCGGGGGAAGACCCCGAGAGGGTGGAAGGGGATGCCGGGGTGCAGGCTGAGCGAGAGGAGGGAGGATAGCACCCTCTCCCCTTGGCGGGTGATAGTTACCGTTTCCTTTGACCCCTCCTGCCCGGGAGCCCCTGCCTCTCTGCCCCAGAACAAAAATGGAGGCGCAGATCCAGTCTTCGGAGGGAGGGGTGGCGTCATGTAACCGAGGGTAGGAGGTTAAATCCCTGAGAAACGCCACTCTTTTGGCGTCCCCCCCTCCCGGAGGAGCCCTCTCCCCTTTCCTTTCCCAGTCAGCTGCGTGGCACCTCTGGGAACTGGAGCGGTGCCGGCGGGTGTATGGATTTGGAGGGGAGGGCGATCTGTTAGCGCTTTAGAGGAAAGATGTTGGATGGGAAGAGTTTTAGTAAAAAGAAAACATTGGTACTACACAATAAACCCTGTGACTAAACTATTTCCATCCCTCCCTCAACTCTGCCTCCTTCTAGAGCGTTACCTCCGGTGACCCCCCACAGCCTGTTGCCAGATGGGGACTGGTGACTAGTTTTCCACAAATAGGGACACAGGTTGGTGCAAAATGCGAAGTGAACAGTTTCTTAATTTAAAAAAAAATGGCTTGGGGTGGTGTTGGTGTCAAGTACGTGGCTCAAATAGAGTTAAAAATTCCCAAAGAAAAAATCCTCTGCTCAGCTCCGCTTCCCAGCAGAACAGTCTCCGCCTCCTGCAACTCGCTTCCCTGGGGCCACATCAAGCCAGGTTTTTCCACCAGCCAAAAGACCTCAGCCTAGACGTACTGAATCTCCCAGACCAGCAACAACCACGTCATCCACCCTTCCATCCCCTCCCCCCTGAACTAGAGCACTGGTCACTCCTTCACTTTCCCAGGACCCTGCCGTACTCTCCCTGCCCTCTAAGTACACAGCTTTCCCAGGAAGCCTGGGTGAGCAGAGAATTCCTTCCCAAACAGCTGGTACGAAGTTAGGAGGTGGAGTAATCAGAGCCCTGGGGAAGAGAGCCGCACCATCTCCATCCTAGAAACCATTCCTTCTCAATCACCACGAAGTCGAGGAATGTGTCTCACTCCCGTGTCTCCACTCCTCCACAACCACTTAGAAACCTCCCACAAACCCAGGAGCCCAATAAGACCTTAAAGACCAATACTTTATTTTTTGGGTTTTTTTGTTTGTTTTTGGGTTTTTTTTTTTTTTTTTTTTTCAAGACAAGGTTTCTCTGTAGCTTTGGGGCCTGTCCTCTTGTAGACCAGGCTGGCCTCGAACTCACAGAGATCCACCTGCCTTCTGCCTCCTGAGTGCTGGGATTAAAGACGTGTGCCAACCAACCCATGGCCATTCCTCAGCGTTTTCAAAGGGGAAAAAAAAATCTGTGAATGATTAGGATTGAATAATTTATTTTATTGTGATATTGGGAGTAAATAGATATTTTATTAATAAAATAAAAATGATGGAAAACAAGCAATAAATGAAGATGACCACACTGCCCATAATACACAACCTCAAGGTTAGAGAATCCAGTTCTAAAGAACGGCTGCTGGTGTCACAGGGCTTTATTGCATCGACAGGGGAAAGGGTGACTGTGGGCTGGAAGAGGTCCAGCAGGTAGGTCCCTCCCACCCGACTGAGCATTCCTTTTGCTGCCTACTTTGGTGTAAAGGAGAAAGGGGAGATTCTCCCTGAGGACCTTCATGGCTTATGAGACTGACTGGTCAGGCCAGCTACACAGCACTGTCCACCCCTACCCCCACCCCCAGAGTGTGGAGGTCTGTCTTGGTTCCCGAAGGCTCTGGGCAGAGACAAAGACAATCTAATCATCTTTTTTCCCCAAGACAGTCTCCTGTATCCTTGGCTGGCCTCAGCCGTGCTATGCTATTGAGGATGACCTTGAATACCTGATCCCCCTTGCCTTCACCTCCCAGTGCTAAGATTATAGGTGTGCACCACCACACCTGGTTTACGAGGCTGGGGATGGAACCCAGAGCTTTGTACATGCTAGGCAAGCACTCTACCGACTGAGTTATAATCTCCAGTGCTCAAACCCATATATATTTTTTTTTGAGTTTTCCTGAGACCATGTCTCACTCTGTAGCCCAGGCTGCCCACGCTAGCCTTGAACTCTCACTAACTCTGCCACAGCCTCCTGAGTGCTGGGTTGTACAGGCACGAGCTGCCATGCCGAAGCTCCTCTCCATTCTGAGGATATCACGCATTAACTCAGCTATCTTTGGAAGGGACTGGGTGATTGAGTTATGGCTCTGACTCCTCTCTGGGGGTGGGAAGTGAAGATGACAAAGAGGCCATCTGTCCCCTGGGAGACACATTAGCAGTGAAAGATGGGGCAGAAGGGAACAGAATAACAAATCCAACTAGAGAGAGTGTTTGAGAAGAGGGGACAAAGTGTGCTAGGTACCTATGTCCAGGGTCTGGGGATGCTCCCATACTCAAGAGGTTTAACCTCTTGAAATTATGGAAATTCCCACATGGAGCTAGAAAGGGACCTTGGGAGTAACTGGACAGGAAGAAGGAAAACTTAAATAGGGAATGAACCTTGCACTGTGACCTGTCCGCCCAGCCTCCGATGCCCCCCCTCCGAAGGCTCCACCCCCAGAGAAGGTGCAAGGTTCCTGGAGGTGCAGCAGCAGAGGCCCCACACCTGCCCCTAGGCTTGGGCACTGCTGGCCACGTACATGGGTACAGGTCAAAGTGGGGTGGGGTGGAGGAAGAGAATGGGCAGCAGTCAGTGATGACAGGGACCTTCTCCATTCTCTGTATAGTCACAAAAGTCCACTTAGGTCCTGCCTCTGTGAGGTGCCAGCCTGCTGACCACTGCCCACCTCACCTTCAGGCCAGGTTGTCCATGTGTGAATGCCTGCACCCACATCTGAAGTTTCCTGAAAGCCCTCCATTCTGGGGCCTACAGGAAGGAAGCATGCCACAAAGAGCCCTATAAAGGTATCAGCAAAATCCAGACATTCAATTTCTTCCACACAGCAAAGTGCGTCTGGGGTAGTTGCTTGAGTCACGTCCACTGTCCAGTCAGGTCCCGAGGATGGCAAACAACCCCTACCCCCAGCTCCTCCTATTTCATAGAAACAAGATACTTTTCAAAGATCAAGGCACTTAGGAGAGTCACAACAACACTCTAATGAAGCAAGAGGACTTATGGGAGCAGGGAGAGCGGGCAGGAAAGCAGGTAAGGGAGAAAGGAGAGTGTGCTTCTCGGGCAGGAAAAGCCTATCCGCCAAGATGGAATGATGTGGATGGAAGGAGCCTGCAGCCTGAATTTAGCAAAGAAGAGAAGGAGTAGTAGCCAAATTCAGTCCCCCAAGACTCTCAGAACCCACCACCTTCAACATAAAGCAGCAATCACCATGGAGTCAGGCAGGCTCTTAGGCAAAGATGTTGGCAATAAAATCCAGGAATCGCTTAGCATACTGCTCAGGATGGACAGTCGAGATCTCTGCCCCCGCCTGTGAGAAGAAATAAAGAACAATATGTGAGGTGCCGGCCACCTTCCCCACTTCCGTCCTCCCTCAGCTGCTGCTCTGACACCAGAGGCTCTCTTTCCAGAGTCAGGCCAAGAAAGGAAAGGCTTAGGGGAACTCTCACCCCATGCTTGACAGTTTTGGCTGCATGAGCCGCTTTCTTCTTGGCATCATACTGTGTTAGAATGTCAATGAGACCCATGAAATACACCTCCTTCTGGGGGGCCCCTGGGGAGAGAGAAGCAATAAAGACAGGGGTCAATGAGACCTATGAAATACACCTCCTTCTGGGGGGCCTGGGGAGAGAGAAGCAATGAAGACAGGGCACAGACAGTCCAATTCCTTTCCCCCTGGAGCCAGTTTTGTTGTGAAAAGCTAATCAGCTTCTCCATCCACCACCCTGGTCTCTGTCCCCCAAGGACTCCCACCACCCCCTTAACATTTCCAGGGTCTCTCTCACCCTCAGCACTCCGGATGGCATAGACATCGATGAAGGACTCAAACTCTCCTGGGCCCAGGGGCCGGTGGGAATGGATGTAGCCTCCAATGCCCTCGGGGGAGGTGCCATAGGAGCCCACCAGAGCAGGAGGTCCAGCCAGGTTACAGTCTCCATCCCACTCTGACTCGTCCTCCCGTGCAGGCCCCTCCTCCTCTGGCTCAGAGCCCCGGATGATGTCGTGGATGCCCAGCAGAAGGCTGTAGTCCATGATCTTCAGCTGCACTAGAAACTGAGACCCACGAACCGATCAGAAACCCCAGATTTCCCACCCAGCTCCAGCTACCACCCACGTGTGTCCTTCCTTGGATTTCTGGGCCCCCCTGGGAAAGGAGCGTACAAAGTGAGGTCACGGAACACCACCACGAATTCGTGCCCCATCCCACTCACTGCCCCACCACTAGGGATTTTTCCTATTTCATCTGCAACCTTCCATTCAGAGAACCTTGTACTATGAATGGAAGACAAAAACAATAGGCATTTCTTCTTCTTTTACTAAGTAAGGCACTTGGAAGCACCCCAATCCTTACCTCCACATCACGCTTCAGCTTCTCCAGAAATACTTTCTTCTCTTCTTCACCAATATACACCTTCTGGTTCTTGTTGAGGAAGTCCATATCCTTAAGAGTAGGCAGTTCTTTAACCTAGAAGAGAGAGTATACCCCTTACCCAAGGTCTCAGAGAACCCTGCCCCACCCAGGACTCTCTCGCTCAGAGGCTTAGCCTGGACTCCTCCATCACGCCCACCACTATCTGCTCATGGCCTGCAGTCAATACCCTCCAGACTGACTTTTCTTCCTCCTTCTTCAGTAAAGACAGCTCAGAGGGAGATGAGCATTTTGCCCTTCACACCTGGTACCCCCATCCCTGAACCTTCAACACAGAATAAGCAATGTTAGCTGTGAGCCACCCCTGCTGCTCCCCGGATCAGTAGTTCAGTATCTCTTTTCCTTCCAGCAGTTTAAGGTAAGAACAAACAGCTGGCAACCTGTATTCATCAGGAGAACTGCCTCTTTATCTGACCCACCCCTATCCAGTGTCACCTACACAGAATATTACCTTTTCCTTATCGCTGGCTTCCCGGGACACTAGCGAGCCCTGAGGAGAGAGAGACCACAGACTTAGAATAACTAACAGGGATAGCCAGAAGCCCGGTCCATCCCTAAGGTGAGCAGTCAAATCTATGTCACTCCTTTAGCAGCAGTCACCCAGTGCCCTCCCAACTCTTCCCGCATTTTCAGGCCAAGAGTAGCCTTTCCTTTAGCCCAGGTTATCCTGTTCTTACCTTGAGGTCATACTTCCTGTGCACAGGAAGACGATGACTAAACATATTTCGCATGACAAGCATGTAGCTGTCCTCATTTTCTACACTGACTCGGTACATGCCCAGGAACTGGGGCAGAAGCGTGTTGCCATGACACTTCACTATGTACTAGGGAAGAAAACGAGAGGAAGGAGTAAGGACAGATGCTGGGACACACAAACAGCTCAGGGACAGGAATCTAAGCACGGCAGCTCCCTAAAAATGGTCCTGGTCACCCAGCCTCCGAAGCCCTGCCTGATTTCTTCTATTTACAATTCTCTCGTAATTTTAAAGCACATTTCACCTCTGCTGTTCCTTTGCTGTCAGACACGAGTCTCAGGGCTGGGGTGGGTCTGTCTCCAGCTTCTGAGCATTATGATTATGGGAATGAGCCGCTTTGCCTGGTTACCTTTATCATTTTTCATGAGGAAGGTAGACATTGTTACTTTTTTTTCTCAAGATTTACCACTTTTGGGAGATTCTTTTTTAATAACTCATTTAAATTTGTTTTATGTGCATTGGTGTGAAGGTGTCAGATCTCCTGGAGCTGGAGTTACAGACAGCTGTAAGCTGCCATGTGGGTGCTGAGAATTGAACCCAGGTCCTCTGGGAGAACAGCTAAGTGCTCTTGACTGCTGAGCTGTCTCTCCAGCCCCCCAGGTACTGTTATTCTTATTTTAGACTCTGTGCAAGTGTCACAAAACCAGAATTAAACTTAGATTACTGATGAAATGATTTTATCTAAACCAATGCTTCTTGGTGGGCTAGGTTCCTATTAACATGTCTACAAGGAGTCTTGCAATTAATTTGGATTTTTTTTAAATAAACACTTTTTATTTTTATTTTTTGGTTTTTTGAAATACGGTTTCAATACCCTGGCTGTTTTGGAACTTGCTGTGTAGATCAAGCTGGCCTCAAACTCACAGACTTGCTTTGAACTCAAAAACGCTGAGATTAGCTGGGCGGTGGTGGCGCATGCCTTTAATCCCAGCACTCAGGAGGCAGAGGCAAGCGGATCTCTTTGAGTTCGAGGCCAGCCTGGCCTACAGGAACTAGTTCCAGGAAAGGCTCCAAACCTACAGAGAAACCCTGTCTTGAAAAAACCAAAAAGGAAAATAAAAGATGCTGAGATTAAAGGCACACGCCATCACATGCTTTACTTTTCTATTTCTGTGTCTGCGTGAATGCCCCAGGAGGCCAAGATACCCCTTGAAACTAGAGTTACAGACAGCTGTGAGCCACTTGCCATCACCAGAGTTCAGATGCTCTGGGGGAACAGGAAGTGCTCTTCCCCAGTGAGCCATCTCTTCAGAACATTTTTGTTTTGTTTCCTAAGTCAAGTCAGATGTCACCAGGCTGGCCTCAAGTAAGCTGACCTTAAACACTTGGGGTGAAGAGATGGATCTTCAAGAGGACCAGGGTTCAATTCCCAGCACCCACATGGTGGCTCACAATCACCTGTAAGACCCCTATAAGGTTCCAGGGGATCAAAAGGTCTTTTATGGCCTCTTTAGGCATCAGGTATATATTTGGTACACAAATATACATGGGAGCAAAACACCCGTACACATAAGATACAACAATAAATTATTAGTAATTGTTAAATTACTAAACTGAAATAAGCACTTGGTCCTCCCCTCTCTGGTGTGGGAAGTCCTTTTGTGTATGTGTTGCTTTTATTGGTTAACAGAGAAGCTGCTTTCGGCCAATGGCTTAACAGAATATAGCCAGGCTGGAAGAGATATATATAGAGAGAGAGTAGGCAGAGTTAGAGAGAAGCCATGTAGCTCTGGACAGAACTTTACCTGTACCACAGCCACATGGTGATATACAGATTAATAGAAGTGGATTAATTAATTTATAAGAGCTAGCTAGCAATATGCTTAAGTGATTGACAAGCAGTGATTTAAATAATATACTTTCTGTGTGATTATTTTGAGTCAGGGAAGTTGGGAAACTAACAAGCGGTTTGCAATTTGAATTCTTTAGATTTTCTTTCTGACACAGGGTCTCAGGTAGCCCAGGCTGGTCTCAAACTTACTATATAGCCAAGGATAACCTTGAAATTCTGAAGCTCCCGCCTCCACCTCCTGAATGCCAGGATGACAGGCATGTGCCACTCTGCCTGGTTTATATGGTGCTGGTTTTTGTGCACACCAGGCAAGCGCTACACCAGATAAACTACATTTCCAGCCCACAGTTTAAATTCGTCATCTGGGTTTGGTGCTACATGTCTGCAATTCCAGAATGTGGGGGGTTGAGGAGAGAGGGGTATAAATTCAAGGCCATCCTGAAAACCCATCTCAATAGAAGAGAAGCTGTACTTCAGGGCCAGAAGTATAGCTGAGTGGTACAGTACCTGATTCTGTGTTTGTCCCCTAGTTAAAGCACACTTCTTGGGCTGGAGCTAGAGCTCGGCCAGCAGAGGGCTCGTGTGGTGCTCACATCCTACAGTTCCAGCAACGGAGGTGGAATCCAGAGGATCAGTGTCATCCTCAGCTACACGGTTCAGAGCCACCCTGGGGAACATGGGACCCTGTCTCAAACTAAACAAAACCTCTCTCTGCCTTAAAAGATAACCTTGGAAAAGCAACCAACAGAGAGCTGCAGGGGTGGCTCAGCAATGAGGAGCACTGGCTGTTCTTCCGGAGGACCCAGGTTCGATTCCCAGAACCCACATGGTCAGAACTCCAGTTCTGTAACGGTCTTTAACTCCAGTTCCAGGGGATCTGATATGATCTACTCTTCTGGCCTCCAAGGGCAGCAGGCACACATGTGGGTACACAGACATATAAGCAGGCAAAACACCCGTACACAAAATTTGTGTTTGGTTTTGGTTTTTCAAGACAGGGCTTCTCTGTAGCTTTGGAGCCTGTCCTGGAACTAGCTCTTGTAGACCAGGCTGGTCTCGAACTCACAGAGATCCACCTGCCTCCTGAGTGCTGGGATTAAAGGCACGCGCCACCAATACCTGTGTCACAAAAAATTTTTATTTAAAAAAATCAGAAGCAATAAATAAGCCCTTATTCATGGAAATACCCTAAATTGCTAAAATCCAATTCAACCCTCAACTCCTCGACTATCTGCTCTGGTGGGGATTATTCCAGCTGTGCACCCGATCCTCAGCCTCTCCTTTGCCCTCTCTCCTCTGGAGGCCTCCTGTCCTTAAATCCTTTCTGGATGTACTCGGGGCATTAATAATCCACACTGCCCACCCACACTTTAAATCCACAGTGCCCACCCCCACTTAATCTCCTTCTTGGGCACTTTGTCCCTTAAAATTTGTATTTTATTTTATATTTATGTATTTTTGGTTTCTATTTATTTGTTTGTTTGTTTGTTTTGTGTAGAGTATTCTCAGAATTCTGTCTGCATGTACGCCTGCAGGCCATAAGAGGGCACCAGATCTCATTACATATGGTTGTGTGCCACCATGTGGTTGATGGGAATTGAACTCAGGACCTTTGGAAGAGCAGGCAGTGCTCTTAACCACTGAGCCATCTCTCCAGCCCGTATTTTTGTTTTTTTGAGACAGGATTTCTCTGTGTAAAAGCTCTGGCTGGAACTCACTCTGTACACCAGGCTGGCTTCGAACTCTCAGAGATCCGCCTGCCTCTGCTTCCTGAGTGCTGGAATCAAAGGTGTGTGCCACCTCACCTGGAGAAAATTTGTATTTTTTAGAAAGATTTTATTTTTATTTATTTGTGTGTGTATTCTTCCCTTCAAAACCATAGTGATATTAAGTGGTGATGAATGGTTTTAATGAGCACGTACTTACGTAGAGCCCCTAAAATGACACCCCTAGTCTATTCTCAACTCACAGCCTAGTAGTCATCTCATGGACATCTGAAATCAGGATGAACTGCATAAGCCACATCCAAACCCACACTATCTTCCCCAGAAGCCTGCTCCTTTCTCTGTTTCCCATTGTTGACAACAGGTGGTGCTGAGCATGGAGGCTCCTTTGCCTTGAGTCCCAGCGTCCTCACGGGTCTCCCATGGCCCTGCATTCTCTTCCTTGAGTCCCAGCGTCCTCACGGGTCTCCCATGGCCCTGCATTCTCTTCCTTGAGTCCCAGCGTCCTCACGGGTCTCCCATGGCCCTGCATTCTCTTCCTTGAGTCCCAGCGTCCTCACGGGTCTCCCATGGCCCTGCATTCTCCTACAGACGCTCCTCACTCTCTTCTCCCACTAAAATCAACACCTCCACTCTCAGTGCCCCCCAGTCTACCCTTATATGTTGTCAGAGGGACATTCTAGACGTCTTCTCTCTCTCTTCTTCTGTCTACGGTACTGAGGACAGAACATAGGCCTCACATATGCTAGGTGTGAGCTGCACACCCAGCCCTTCATTTCTAAACACTAGACATCCCAGTTCCCAGAAAACTACCTTCAGATAAAGCCCGAATTTCTCTGTGACTTACAGGCCCTTCCATAGTTTGGCTCTAGTTTAATTTTCCTAACATCACACATGGCAGCCGCACTAGGATTCCCACAGTTTCCTAGCACTGAACACTTCCACAGTTCTGTGCTTTAACAAATATACCCCCTTGCCTAGAGTGTCCTCTGCCACCTTGTCCAGTAGCTAACCTCTACTTCTAGTCAACTCAAACCGGCATTGGGGTTGGCACCACGGCTCTGCAGCTACAAATGCTTTTGCCTAAGCCTGCCAGCTTGAACTCAATCCCTGGAGCCCAGATAATAAATGGAGAAAGCCAACTCCCTGAGCTATCTGACCTCCATAAGCACACTGTGGCATGTGTGCAGCCCTAGTAAATAATCAAATGTAAAACACACATATATTTTATCCAGACAGGGTTTCTCTGTAGCCCTGGCTATCCACAGACCAGGATGGCCTTGCACTCAAAGATCCGCCTACCTCTACCTCCCAAGTGCTGGGATTAAGGGTGTGTGGCACCACACTCAGGTTAAAAATAAAAAGTTTAATTAAAAAAGTATCAGGGACTAGAGCAATGGCTCAGCAGTTAAGAGCACTGGCTGCTCTTGCAGAGGACCTGGGCTGATTCTGAGCACCTAAATGAGTTCCAGGAGATCTGACACCCTCTTCAGGCCTCAGGCACATACACACACATACATGCAGGCAAAACATCCATAAGCATAAACTAATAATAAACTGAAAAAAGAATCAATCCCTGGGGGCCAGTGAGGTGGCTCAGTGGGTACAAGCATGATAACGTGGGTTTGGTCTCTGGAGCCCACATGGTGGAAGGAAGGATGGCCAATTCTAAAAAGTTGTCCTCTGACCTCCAAGCTCATGTACAAAAAATAAACAAAGAAACGATGGCTTCAGATGATGGGCGCCAAATGGGAAGGGACACATCATGTTTTCTCTAAATCAAACACAAGCAGGCAGGAAAAGGCCCTAGTAGTGTTTCTGCAACTCTTAAGTTTTCACAAAGAAGATCCAGCGCTTCTGGAGGAGATGCACAGCTTGCAGGGAGGAGGAGGAAGGGGGGAGAGGCTGACCTGGTGGTAGTTGGACAGGTTGCTGTGCATGTCCGCGATGTCCTCGCTGGACACCTCTTTGATGACTAGCGTGCGGTCATAGGAGATCAGAAATCGACCATCACTGCCTTCGCTTTCGCTCGGGGGGCTGCGAGTAAGGGACACCTAGAGACAAAGAATGGCTATAAGCACGTGCACTTCCCACTTTCTAGAAGACAGGAGGATAATGGCCAAACAACTGCTTCTCAGAGTGGGATGAAACTCTGCAGTAGCGCCTGTCGTGATGGTTCCCAAGCCTGACGACCTGAATTAAACCCCCAGGGCCCACAGGGTGTAAGAACACAACTACTTCCAGAAAGGTTTCCTCCGATTCCCACAAACACACATTCACTAAAGCCACCTGTACCCACAATAAATCACTAAAATGCAAGAAATCCAGGGGAAGAGATTCAGCAGGCATTCTTAACTGTGTTACCACACATGACTGAATGAAACCGAATGTAAAACTCTAAATGTATATATA
>NW_026068026.1:628090-644987 GCF_014885135.2 Alexandromys fortis | reverse complement strand
TATATATATATATATATATATATATATATATATATATCCTGTCTCCCCAGGAAAGCTCAATCCGTCTCATTACATTTTGAAAGATGCCCACGACCCCCACCCCCACGATGGTATTAACCAAGGTTCTTGGTTCTCTAAACATAACTGTCCAATAGACTCTCTAGTTGCTGGGAACTACCCTTACCCCACAACAGGCTCTCTGGTTCCTGGGGACTATCCTCACCCTACAACAGACACTCTGGTGGTTGGGGACTACCCTCACCCCACAACAGGCTCTCACCAAGTAGTCCTGATCATCAATGCCAAATCGGTCGCGGAGGTTCCTGAAGACCTGGGGACAATATTCCTTGAACTTGAAATGACTGGGCAGATTTTCTCTGAAATGCAGGTGTTCAAAGTAAGAAAAAAGAATCACTCTACACTCACTGAAACTTGGCTGTTTATAAAGTATTATTTTATAAACAATCGTTACAACCATCACGCTACTGCCTGATTTAATTCTCACAAAACCCTGTTACATATTTACTTAGTTAGCTATTGTCTTTATTTGGGTGGAGCGTGTGCTCAAGCGTGGGGGGGGGGTGGGTGCACATACCTGTGTGCTCAAATATGGAGGCCAGAGGATGATGCCCAGTGTCCTCCTCTATTGCCCCTCCCCACCTTATTGCTTTGAGATTGAACCCAAAGCCCGGCATTTCTTATAGGCTGGGGGGCCAGCAAGTTCCCAGGATCCGCTTCCCTCTGCCTTCTCCAATGCTGGGAAAATGGAAACACACAGCTACACCCAGTTTTAAGTGAGTAACAGGGTTCTGGTCTCAATGCCTGCTACACAGGTGCTCTTTGCTGCTGAGCTGTCTCCCCAGCCCCAACTTTTATTTGTTGTCTTAGTTTTTTTTGAGACAGGATTAACCGAAATGTTACGCAACAGAGGCTGGCCTTGAATCCTAATGCTCCTACCTCGTCTTCTCACCATCACTGGCTCCGTAAGCACTTTACAGGACACACTGCTAACAATCTATAGAAAGGAAGACTGTCTCAGAGTGCCCGAGTGACCTGTAAGACAGTCGTGTAGCTGATAAATGGTTTAAGAACAGGGGCTGATTGTGCATTCAAACAGTAGCATTTCTTAATGCTACTTGGTAGGAATATCCTAAAATTGGCAGTGTCTACTGATATTTCAAATGGTCATCTTGTACTAAAGGGGGATTAGAGGTCTCAATTATTTTTCACAGAATTCCTACCAGAAGGGAACGATAAAGGCAACTGAATCTGAATGTGTTTATCTGATGGAACGACCAGAAGATAAAAGGTGCACATATAAGAACGAAGGTAACTCTGGAAATATTTACATTTCAAATTTTTAAATTAATTTATTTATTTATAGGTTATCTTTAAGGCAGGTTCTCTTAGGAGTCCTTGCTGTCCTGTAGCTTGGTATGTGGACCAGGCTGGCCTGGAACTCACAAAGATCTGCCTGCCTCTGCCTCCTGAGTGCTGGAATTAATATACTGCATGCATCTATTTATTTATTTATATGTGCTCACGTGTACGCACGTGTGTGTGTGTGTGTGTGTGTGTGTGTGTGTGTGTGTGTTCTAGGGACTGAATTCAGGTTGTCGGGCTTGGTTAGCTACAGCCCTTACCTACTTAGCTATCTGTTGGCCTTTAGATGTTTTTGTTTATTTGTTTGTTCCTCACAAAACAGAACTTTTACTTTAGAATGGATGTGAGACTATAAAACTTGCAAAAACTGTAAACTTGTAAAAATTGACTTCTATACCTAAAATCTTCAACTCACTTAACATTTTAAAACTATTTCCTGTTGTGTGTGTGTGTGTGTGTTTGAGGAAGAGTCTCACTGTGTCACAGAGATCTGCCTGCCTCTTTTTCCTGAGTGCTGAAATTAAAGGCATACTCCACCAGGCCTGGGTCCTGTCTAGTTTGTGTGAGTGTGGGTACGTGTGTGCCACAAAGCTCATGAAGTCAGCGGGCAGTCTGCGCTTCACTTCTCTCCTCCCACCAGGTGGGTTCCAGATGCTGAACTCTTTTTTTTTTTAAATTTATTTCTTTATTATGTATACAGTATTCTCAGTCTGCATGTATGCCTGCAGGCCAGAAGAGGGCACCAGATCTCATTACAGATGGTTGTGAACCGCCATGTGGTTGCTGGGAATTGAACTCAGGACCTTTGGAAGAGCAAGCAGTGCTCTTGACCACTGAGCCATCTCTCCAGGATATTGAATTCTTCTCCCAGGGCTTGGCAGCAGGCACCTTACCAGCTGAGCCATCCCATTGACCCCCTGCCATTTCTTTCTAAATTTCCCCGAGAAGGGTGAAGACCACTGACCTGTGGAAGAGGTGATTGTTGACCTTGATCTTGGAGCTAGCCTTAAAGTCATCTGGCAATAACATCACCGGAGGAGGCACCTGGCTGAGCTCATTGATCTGAGGAGCCAAAGCACAAGGAGGGAGGCGGTGAGATGCTGGGCCTAGGCCAGAGTCAAGAGTGAGCAGCTCAGACCTCATTCCTAACAGCCTAGACATCAGCTGCCCGAGTACAGACATCAGCCACCCTCACCCGGTTCCTCACACCCCCACCCCCAAGGAACTTCATGCTCACAACAGCCACTTTATATCCTGCAAGCCCTGCAAGCAATCAGGACTATTTTTAAAGCTGTGAGAAATTCTAGAAAAAAATTCAGGGAAGAAACAAACCAAAAAAAACCAAGACAGTTACATGCTTTGTTAGGGGAAAGAAAAGGCATTTAAGTGCAGAGAGTTCGTGGGACTCTGGGGGTCTCAATGGCAGGACGGAATACCTGACTATATACAGTGTCCCTATACCCTGACTAACTCCTTAGAGGGCATTCCAAATAGCTCTGACCCAGATCTCGGCAGTACGTGCCCACCGGCCTAGGCAGAAAGTCAAGGAAGAGCTAGTTGATCTCTGAGGAGATGAACACTGTCACGGTGTACATACTCGTTAGGGGTCTGTCCCCTAAGTGGAAGTCAACCAACAAGAGGAAGGACAAAGGCAGCATCTGTCCTCAGTCCCCAGGACTTGCGGCCCGAGAATTCAGGGTAGAAACCTAGTCATTCTTTCTCCTTGGGGTTACTATGCCCCCCCTTACCTGCCTCTAAGTTCATCTGTGATGGGACTCTAATCCCCAGCTTACGTAAGTCCCTCCTCCTAGCTTTGAGCTCTTCAAGGGCAAGGGCCCATCCTAATGGCCCGACTTTTAGATGCTTAGCACAGTGTCTGGCACTCGAACTGTTTATGAAATGGATAGATGAACGTCTTCTCTGCCCTTCCGCGATCACTATTTAACAAAGCTAATGGTCTAACCTAAATCCCACATGCCAGAGAGCTTGCGACCGCTCTGGTCCCCGGGAGAAAGGAGGACAGGACATGTTTCTCCAGGGAAAAAAGGAACAAAAAAAAAAAGCCACTTGAGATTCCCAGCTTAAAGTCAGCTACCGCTCTTCTTGCCCCCTTCTCGCCACCTGCTAAGCAGGCTGAATCATCGCGAAGGCATATGTTCGCTCTACACACTTGAGGTACGTGTGTGCAGGCTGGGAAGTGGGGCACTGAAGTTAAAGTATTTTACCTCAAGAGCATGAGGCGGGTCTTACAGGTGACTCCTCCAATTCTTACCAAAGGAAAGCCCTCCCCTGTGTGTGTTCCACAGGGATGGGAAGTCACCTGGAAGGGACCTCGAGGGAAGCAGCCCTGTTCCCATTAGTCTTACCCACAAGGATCACTGCTGAGAGAGCAGCAGAGGCAAAAGGGGGCCAACTGACCACCGGTCATGTTCCGGTTACAAATTAAGAACGCGACAGTCTTCCGCCACCCCCTTACACCTCCACACCCGTATCATGACTACCACTCAAAGCTGATAACCAAAATAGTCGCTGTCAAGCTGAAGCCCACCACGGCCTCCTACTCCCCAGCTGAGAAAGGAGAAAACCATACGATTCACTAGCTTTGGCTCCTCCAACATATCCTCAGGAAAGGAAGATAATGGACTCCTCAGCCTCCTCCCCAAGCTGCATCCTTCCGAGTCCTTTTCGGGGTTCCAAAACTCACAAATAGGACCCTAGGATCACAGCTCCTCAGCATTTCCCTTGGTGACAATTTACTTCATTTACACCAAATATCATCATTCCATCCAACAGTGGGATACGGCTAAGACCAAATGTATATATGCATTACGTCCTGAGTTGAGTACATCCCTTAGGGTCAGGGCTGGGCGGTTTCTCTGAAATGCAGTCTCTGCAAAGGGCAAGCAGGGTTAGAAGATCCAAAAAAGCTCAGAGCTATCCCCAGACAAAGCCAAGGCTCGAAAGTCAAGCACTGGGGGCTAGAAAGCAAGGTGGAGAGGAAATCCAACTACTTCCTTCGCCAGGCAGTAGTACCCCGACACACTTCACGCACTCTCGCACCCGGACCTCACCAACAACCCTTTAGAGCCACTCCCCTTAATGTCCCTCTGGCTGGAGCCGGATTCTGGCCAGTCCCTGTAGCCTGAGGGTGAACCCGGCAGGAAGGAGTCCAAGGAACAGAGCTGGATTTCAGGTGGAGAAGATGGAACTCTAGGGGAGGAGTAAAGGACAGAGGGAGAGACAAGGGTCTACAACCAGAAGACAGCCTGAGGGACCCCGGGGAATGGTGCGCTGGGAACCGGGGCAGGGGAGAGGTGGCCGCGCGAGGAGCTTTGGACGCCGGACCCAGGTGACCCAGGTCGAGGGGCTGGAACTGGGGTCCCGGGCCGGTTCTTACCGAGTGGGCGACGCCCCACAGGAACACGCCCACCAGCGGGTCGGCGGCCCGGAACACCTTCACTTTCTGCTGCACGAAATGCTTCTTCTTGGTTTTGGAGGCAAAGCCGAATCCTGGGCCGGGGCCTCCAGCAGCCGCGGGTGCGGTGGCGGGAGGGACGGAGGAGGACGCCATAGTCTCCCACGCACCCGAGCGAGTGGAAGCGGGAGCCGGCCGCGACTCCGAAGCCCGACCCGGAAGCGCTGCTCACCTGCGCATCCGTCACGTGACCGGAGGCCCGCCCGCGGGCGCGCGGACGGGGCGGGGCCAGAGAGGCTGGCTCCGCCCCTCGGCCGCGCGGATGTCACCTGGCGCGAATGCTCGCAGGGTGCGGGGGTCGGCCCTCCCTGGCGCTGTGCAGACCGCGCTTCTTTCCGGTCTGTCCAGTTTTTACTGAGTAAGGTCTGCCCTGAGACGAACGCCAAAGGCAGGTATCCTTGCTGAATCCAAGCTGGCTTCAAACTTGCTATTCCCCTGTCTCATCCTCATACCAAGGGTGGGTATCATGGAGGTGTGGGTTGATCCTCCATGAAGTCGGGGTTGCGAAAGAACAGACATGGCAAACTTAAATATATATTTTTAAATTGTTTTCTATATATAGGTGTTTGACAGGCGATGTAAGTTCAGTGCCCGCGGAGGCCAGAGGAGGGCGTCGGATCCCCTAGAACTGGAGTTGTGGGTGGTAGCGATCCACATGGACACTGGGAATCGAACCTGGTCCTCTGGAAGAGCATCCAGTGCTCTTAACCGCCGATTGATTTCTTCATTTGGAAACCTGAAGTTTTTCCTCATGACCCAATGTCTTTTGAATTTGTTCATTAATTCATCTATTCAACAAGTATTTGTTGAGGATGTAACTTGAACCCACTACCGTTTTTCAGGCTGATTCTCCTCTGATTGAAGCAGAGGAAAACTCCCACGCTAGAGGAATTAAAAGTTTAAAGACACTGACTAGCCAGGAGAAGGTTGCAATATTAAGAGACAAGGACTGTGCTAAAACTGTGTGCCGGGCAGTGCTAACCACAGAGAAGGGGCCTTCCAAGAGGATCTGCCCATAGAAAACTAAGTCCAGCTGGGCGGTGGTGGCACACTCCCTTAATTCAAACACTTGGGAGCCAGAAGCAGGAAGATGTTTGAGTTCAAGGCCAGCCTGGTCTACTGAGTGAGTTTCAGGACAGCCAGGGCTACACAGAGAAACTCTGTCTTATAAAAGCACACACACACACACACAGAGAGAGAGAGAGAGAGAGAGAGAGAGAGAGAGAGAGAGAGAGAGAGAGAGATTAAAAGCCTTCCCAGCCAAGAGCAGCAGACCAGAAGCGATGCAGTTTGCTGTGTTGTGCTGTGTTGTCAATAGTAAAGTGACTGTCACTTCAGAACAAGTTGGGCAGATGCAGACATAAGGTGGGCACTGGCGACCCTTGGTGGTTTACACTGCTTTGTGTTTTTTAGGATGACTCAGACATTCCAGCGGATGATGAATGCTGTAAAAATTTGTGTACTGCCAGGCAGTGGTGGCACACACCTTTAATCCCAGCACTTGGGAGGCAGAGGCAGGCGGATCTCTGTGAGTTCGAGGCCAGCCTAGTCTACAAGAGCTAGTTCCAGGACAGGATCCAAAGCTACAAGAAACCCTGTCTCGAAAAACCAAAACAAAACAAAGCAAAACAGAAAACAAAAAAAAAATTGTGTACTGATTGTAAACTAAAGCAGTAAGGGGGCTGGAGAGATGGCTCAGCGGTTAAGAGCACTGACTCTTCTTCCAGAGGTCCTGAGTTCAATTCCCAGCAACCACATAGTGGCTCACAACCATCTATAATGAAACCTGGTGCCCTCTTCTGGGGTGCAGGTACACATGCAGGCAAAACACTGTATACATAATAAATAAATCTTTAAAAAGGGGGGGGCTGGAGAGATGGCTCAGTGGTTAAGAGCACTGCCTGCTCTTCCAAAGGTCCTGAGTTCAATTCCCAGCAACCACATGGTGGCTCACAACCATCTGTAGTGAGATCTGGTGCCCTCTTCTGGCCTGCAGATATACATGCAGACAGAATACTGAGAATACTGTATACATAATAAATAAATTAAAAAAAATAAAGCAGTAAGGAGGGAACGGCATTTGCAGATGCACAGTTTGAGGCTGGAAGTGTCTCTCAGTGATACAGTGTTTGCCTAGCATGTGCAAGACCTGGGTTCAGTCCCCAGCTCCACAATAAATAAAGAGGCACAGGAATAAATAAATATAGCTCAGGGTTAATTTGGAAAACTCCCGGAGAATGTGAGATCTGAGGGAAAGGAGGGTGTTGAGAATGAGTCCCCGGCTGCGGGCAGGAAGCTGCTGCTGCTAACTGTTGCCCACATTGGTCAGTAAGTCCTAAACACTTGTTCTTAGACCCAAGCAAGGCTTTGTCAGGCTTCTGAGCCTCACCCAGGCAAGGTTTCACCATTCCCAGGAGCCCGAGGCACTGGAGATCCTGGCGTGGTTGTGCCTGTGTCAACAATACATGTTTACTCAGGACTTTACTGCTCCCCACAGGATCCGAGGCCTTCTTCCACCTTCCTCAGGCACCAGGCACACACGTAGTACACGTACACGCAAGTAGGCTAAACGCCCATGGGAAAGAAAAATCAAGAGGAAAAAGGAGAGGCTGGTGTGGCTAGGAATGGTAGCAGACACTTGTAATCGCACTTGGGAGGCTGAGGCAGGAGGATCTCAACCTCAAGGTCAGTCTGAGCTACAACAAAGCAAAAAAAAATGGCTAGGGGGACTGCAGAGCTGACCAGTGGTCAAGAACATGGACTGCTCCTCCAGAGGACCCAAGTTTGTTTTGCAGCACCCAAGTAAGCATTGCACAATCACCTGTAACTCCAGCCCCTGTGGGCACCTGCACTCATGCACACATGCACACACACATACACACATGCACGCATGCACTCACGTGCACACACAAAGACAAATCTAAAAAAGAAATTAAAAGCAGGTCAGTGAAGATGAGAAAGGGCAAGAAGAGGTGAGGAGGCCATGGGCAGAGACCTGGGGAGTAGAACTTTTCGGGGGGTGGTTTCGAGACAGGGTTTCTCTTTGTAGCCCTGGCTGTCCCGGAACTCACTGTGTAGATCAGGCTGCCCTCAAACTCACAGAGATCTGCCTGCCTGCCTACTTCTGCCTCCCAAGTGCTGAGATGAGAGGTGTCTGCCACCACCACCCAGCTGGTGTTTTAACAGGAATGAGTGAAGAACTTAGCCAGGTAAGGTAGGATCAGAGCTGAGAAACAGCCTTTGGGGGGAAAAATGATTTAAGCAAGGAAAGACCAGATTAGTGTGGACTGAGGAATGAACAGGAAGTGAAGAAGTAGGGACGGAAGCCAAAAACCATTAATCCCAGCATCTGGGAGGCAGAGGCATGAAAATCGTGAGTTTTATGACACCCTGTCCCGAGAGACAGAAAGTCAGAGAGACAGAGAGACAGGG
Organism: Alexandromys fortis; assembly: GCF_014885135.2. Taxonomy (NCBI): domain Eukaryota; kingdom Metazoa; phylum Chordata; class Mammalia; order Rodentia; family Cricetidae; genus Alexandromys; species Alexandromys fortis. Next base: position 636,697 of record NW_026068026.1, on the reverse strand, counting down.
GAGGGAAAGAGAGAGGGGAAGTATGGGAGGAAAATGGCTTGCTTCTGGAGAGACAGCTGTAAGAAAGTAAATTCAGCTGTACACGCCTTCAATTCCAGACTCAGGAAGCAAAGGCAGGCAGATCTCTGAGTTCAAGTCCAGCCTGTCTACATAGTGAGTTCCAGGCCAACCAGGGATACACAGTGAGACCCTGTCTCAAAAACCAAACAAGTAAAGAACGGGACCCATCATTTGTCAGAAAGGAGAAGAAAACATGTCTTGTGTGACTTTCTGGAAACCTGTAAACAACAGACCGCAGGAGCAAGAGCAAGGAGTTACAGAAGTATAAATGACCCAAGCAGACCGTGACACCAAAAGGCCCATACCCATGGGTAAAGATTGGTCAAAGCCTCTGACCTCCCATCTCTGATCCCCTGTCTCTGATCTCCCATCATCTCTGATCCCATCTCTGACCTCCCATCTCTGATCCCCCATCTCTGACCTCCCATCTCTGATCCCCCATCTCTGACCTCCCATCTCTGACCTCCCATCTCTGATCCCCCATCTCTGACCTCCCATCTCTGACCTCCCATCTCTGACCTCCCTCTCTGACCTCCCATCTCTCTCTGACCTCCCTGTCTATCTTTCAGGTACCTCTACAGAAGAGTATCCTCACCTGCAGAGGCTGTTAAAGTCTTATAGAACCGTTCCAGCAACTTGTGATGTCAGAACTTTCCATGACTCCTGAGTCTTGTACGTTTCATGAAGTTCCAGTCTTCCAAGCCCCTTCTCCCTCTAGGGAAAATAGTTACATAATACCCCGTCCCTTCCTCTGACTTAGATTCTTTCTGCCCTCTCTTCTGACATGACAATGTTGCCTGAGTCTTAGAGAGGGTGATAAGGATCTGTGAACTTTGCCCTGGTTGGTCACTTGTTCTCAAAGCTTGATCTATTATGACTCTGGGTAGCCATTAGGGGAGGGGCAGTTTCCCACTGAGAAGGCAGAAAGTTGTAGCCCAAATCCCTGCCAGGCTCACAGTACCAAAACTTAGTTCCCCCACACAAGAAAGCACTTAGTTGCATCCATAACAGCTATGCCACTATTGCACCAGTGGGCTTATCTCCCATGGCATGTTGGGAATAGAGAACACGGGTTCTATAACCGAGCAGGACTGTGGTAAGAATTATACCCTCAGAGAATGCACAGTGCCTTTTGGCACTATAAATCCCTGCAGTCAGAGAGGAAGCTTCCTGGGCAGTCCCAGCTGGATTTCCCTATGCCTACAGCCAAAGCATGCAGTGTCTTCAGCAATAGGATCTTACTGGTCTAAACCTGGCATGCAACCAACAACAGGTATTTTGCCTTTATGTTTGGGGGCCTTGCCGGGCAGTGATGGCACACATCTTTAATACCAGCACTCAGAAGGCAGAAACAGGTGGATCTCTGTGAGTTTGAGGCCAGCCTGGTCTACAAGAGCTAGTTCCAGGACAGGCACCAAAAACTCCAAAGAAACCCTGTCTCAAAAATTAAAAAAAAAAAGTTTGGGGGCCTCAATTTATAGGGAGGTATCCCATTTCTATCACTGGGATATTATTTAATAACCTTATTGTTTCTGGGAATGTCCTTTTCTACCCATAGTGGCTTGCTTTATGTCCATTTGACACACGCTCAGAGGAGGGAACCTCAGTGGAGAAAATGACTCCATAAGATCTGACTGTAGGACAGTGGCAGACAACGCAGGCGACAGGGACCAGTGCAACACCAAGAGCAGATCGCCCCAGGACAATTAAATCAAAGAGGTAGGCCTTTGGTTGGCGAGGTCCCGGGCAAACAGGGAACCTGGTTCTTTTCCTGAAGACCCGTCTGAGGGGTGAGAGGGATCTTGGCCCCTGGCAGGAGCCAGGAAACAGAACGAGGGAATTTTGCAAGAGGAGCCTCTGGCCAGCAGGGAAACCTGATCTGGTTTTAAAAGACCAATTAGAGATCATCAATAGGAGGAGATGGGCAGGCGCCAAGGCAAAAATTCTCCCAATAAGCTGAAAAACAACATGAAAGCACCAGAACCCAATGATCTTACAACAGAAGGACTTGAACACCCTAACACAGAAGAAGTGGAAAAAATCGACTTTATGAAAGCAATAGAGTCCCTTAAACAATATGTAAAAAACACCTTTATAGAAATGGATGAGAAGTATAACAAAAAGTTTGAAGAATTGAGTAAATACGTACATGAGACCCTGGGAAACCAAGAAAAAATGAACAAACAGGTAATGGAAACAGTTCAAGAATTGAAAACTGAAATGGAAGCAAGGAAGAAAGCACAAACTGGGGACCAGCTGGATACGGAAAATCTAGGTCAACGAGCAGAGCCTACAGAAACAAGCATAATCAATAGAATACAAGAAATAGAAGAAAGAATCTCAGATTCTGAAGACACCATAGAGAAAATAAACGCACTGATCAAAGAAAACAGCAAAGCCAACAAATTCTCATCACAAAACATTCAGGAAATATGGGACACAATAAAAAGACCAAACCTGAGAATAATAGGAATAGAAGAAGGGGAAGAATTACAGCTCAAAGGCCCAGAAAATATATTTAACAAAATTATGGAAGAAAACTTTCCCAACATAAAGAAAGATATTCCTTTGAATATCCAAGAAGCATACAGAACACCAAACAGACTGGATCAAAGAAAAGCATCCCCTCGCCATATAATAATCAAAACACAAAATATACAGGTTAAAGAAAGAATATTAAGAGCTGCAAAGGAAAAAGGCCAAGTAACTTATAAAGGTAAACCGATCAGACTTACACCTGACTTCTCTATGGAAACCATGAAAGCCAGAAGGTCCTGGATAGAGGTTCTTCAAAAACTAAGAGACCATGGATGCAAACCCAAACTTCTATACCCAGCCAAGCTAGTATTCACTATCAATGGAGAAAACAAGACATTCCAGGATAAGAACAAATTTAAACAATACGTAGCCACAAATCCAGCGCTACAGAAAGTAATAGAAGGAAAATCGCAACCCAAGGAATCCAACATTGCCAACACTGACTACAATAACTCAGGAATCTAGCGAACCTTCACCAGTACAACTCAAAGAAGGGACACACACAAACTCTACTACCGAAAACAGTAAGAATAACCGGAGTAAACAACCACTGGTCACTAATATCACTTAATATTAATGGTCTCAATTCACCTATAAAAAGGCACAGGCTAAGGGATTGGATACGAAAACAGGATCCAACATTCTGCTGTTTGCAAGAAACACATCTCAACCACAAAGACAGGCATCTACTCAGAGTAAAAGGTTGGGAAAAGGTCTTTCAAGCAAATGGTCCTAACAAAAAAGCAGGTGTGGCCATACTAATTTCCAACAAAACTGACTTCAAACTAAAATCAATCAGAAGAGATCGAGATGGACACTTTATACTCATAACAGGAACAATTCATCAGGATGACATCTCAATCCTGAATATCTATGCCCCTAATATAAAAGCACCCACTTATGTAAAAGAAATATTTCTAAAACTCAAGGCAGACATAAAACCACACACACTAATAGTAGGAGACTTCAACACACCTCTCTCTCCAATGGACAGGTCAATCAGACAGAAACCTAATAGAGAATTAAGAGAATTATTGGAGGTAATGAAGCAAATGGACTTAACAGACATCTACAGAACACTCCACCCAAATAGGAAAGAATATACCTTCTTCTCTGCAGCTCATGGAACCTTCTCAAAAATTGACCATATACTCGGAAACAAAGGAAACCTCCACAGATACAAAAGAATATCAGTGTCCACCTGTGTCTTATCAGATCACCACGGATTAAAGTTAGATGGCAACAACTATGCTACCCCCAGAAAGCCGACAAACTCATGGAAACTGAACAGTCAACTACTGAACCACACCTGGGTCAAGGAAGAAATTAAGAAAGAAATTAAAGTCTTCCTTGAATTTAATGAAAATAAAGAGACAACATACTCAAACCTATGGGACACGATGAAAGCAGTGCTAAGAGGAAAGTTCATAGCACTAAGTGCCCACTTAAAGAAAACAGAGAAAGCATACATTGGGGACTTAATGGCACACCTGAAAGCTTTAGAAAAAAAAGAAGCAGAGGTGCCCAGAAGGAGTAGAAGACTGGAAATAATCAAACTGAGGGCAGAAATCAACAAAATAGAAACACAGAAAACAGTCCAAAGAATCAATGAAACAAAAAGTTGGTTCTTGGAGAAAATCAACAAGATCGACAAACCCCTATCCAAACTAACTAAACAACAGAGAGAGAACACGCAAATAAATAAAATCAGAAATGAAAGGGGGGACATAACCACAGACACAGAGGAAATCCAGAGAATCATTAGATCTTACTATAAAAGCCTGTATGCCACAAAACTGGAAAATGCAAAAGAAATGGACATTTTTTTAGATAAGTACCATATACCAAAGCTAAACCAAGACCAGGTGAATGATCTAAATAGACCTGTTAGTCGCGAAGAACTAGAAACTGTTATCAAAAATCTCCCTTCCAAAAAAAGCCCAGGACCAGATGGGTTCAACGCAGAATTCTACCAGAACTTCCAAGAAGAGCTAATACCTATACTCCTTAACGTATTTCACAATATAGAAACAGAAAAGTCATTGCCAAATTCCTTTTATGAAGCTACAGTTACCCTGATACCAAAACCACACAAAGACCCAACCAAGAAAGAGAATTACAGGCCTATCTCACTCATGAATATCGACGCAAAAATTCTCAATAAAATACTGGCAAACCGAATTCAAGAACACATCAGAAAAATTATCCATTATGATCAAGTAGGCTTCATCCCAGAGATGCAGGGCTGGTTCAACATACGCAAATCTATCAATGTAATCCACCATATAAATAGACTGAAAGAAAAAAACCATATGATCATTTCATTAGATGCGGAAAAAGCATTCGACAAAATTCAACACCCCTTTATGATAAAGGTCTTGGAGAGAATAGGGATACAAGGGTCATACCTAAATATAATAAAAGCTATCTACAGCAAACCGACAGCTAACATTAAATTAAATGGAGAAAAACTCAAAGCCATCCCACTAAAATCAGGAACAAGACAAGGATGTCCACTCTCTCCATACCTCTTCAATATAGTGCTTGAAGTTCTAGCAATAGCAATAAGACAACATAAGGGGATCAAGGGGATTCGTATTGGAAAGGAAGAAGTTAAGCTTTCGTTATTTGCAGATGACATGATAGTATACATAAGCGACCCCAAAAATTCTACCAAAGAACTCCTACAGCTGATAAACACCTTTAGTAGCGTGGCTGGATACAAGATCAACTCCAAAAAATCAGTTGCCTTCCTATACACTAAGGATAAGGAAACAGAGAGGGAAATCACAGAAGCATCACCTTTCACGATAGCCACAAAGAGCATAAAATATCTTGGGGTAACCCTGACCAAGGAAGTGAAAGATCTATTTGACAAGAACTTCAAGTCTTTGAAGAAAGAAATAGAGGAGGACACCAGAAAATGGAAGGACCTCCCTTGCTCTTGGATTGGGAGGATCAACATAGTAAAAATGGCAATTCTACCAAAAGCAATCTATAGATTCAATGCAATCCCCATCAAAATCCCATCAAAATTCTTCACAGATCTGGAGAAGACAATAATCAACTTTATATGGAAAAACAAAAAACCCAGGATAGCCAAAACAATCTTATACAATAAAGGAACGTCTGGAGGCATTACCATCCCTGACTTCAAACTCTATTACAGAGCTACAGTATTGAAAACAGCTTGGTATTGGCATAAAAACAGAGAAGTCGACCAATGGAATCGAATAGAAGACCCTGACTTTAACCCACAAACATATGAACACCTGATTTTCGATAAAGGAGCTAAAAGTATACAATGGAAAAAAGAGAGCATCTTCAACAAATTGTGCTGGCAAAACTGGATGTCAATCTGTAGAAGAATGAAAATAGACCCATATCTATCACCATGCACAAAACTCAAGTCCAAGTGGGTGAAAGACCTCAATATCAGTCCAAACACACTGAACCTGATTGAAGAGAAAGTGGGAAGTACTCTACAACACGTGGGCACAGGAGACCACTTCCTACGTATAACCCCAGCAGCACAGACAGTAAGGGCCTCATTGAATAAATGGGACCTCCTGAGACTGAGAAGCTTCTGTAAAGCAAAGGACACTGTTGCTAAGACAGAAAGGCAACCCACTGACTGGGAGAAGATCTTCACCAACCCCACAACTGACAAAGGTCTGATCTCCAAAATATATAAAGAACTCAAGAAACTAGACCGTAAAAGGCTAATCAACCCAATTATAAAATGGGGCACTGAGTTGAACAGAGATCTCTCAACAGAAGAAGTTCAAATGGCCAAAAGACACCTAAGGTCATGCTCAACTTCCTTAGCGATCAGGGAAATGCAAATCAAGACAACTTTAAGATACCATCTTACACCTGTCAGAATGGCGAAAATCAAAAACACCAATGATAGCCTTTGCTGGAGAGGTTGTGGAGAAAGGGGTACACTCATCCATTGCTGGTGGGAATGCAAACTTGTGCAACCACTCTGGAAAGCAGTGTGGAGGTTTCTCAGGAAATTTGGGATCAACCTACCCATGGACCCAGCAATACCACTCTTGGGAATATACCCAAGAGAGGCCTTATCACACAACAAAAGTATATGCTCTACTATGTTTATAGCAGCATTGTTTGTAATAGCCAGAACCTGGAAACAACCTAGATGCCCTTCAATTGAAGAATGGATGAAGAAAGTATGGAATATATACATATTAGAGTACTACTCAGCAGTAAAAAACAAGGACTTCTTGAAGTTTGCAGGCAAATGGATGGAAATAGAAAACACCATCCTGAGTGAGGTAAGCCAGACCCAAAAAGAGGAACATGGGATGTTCTCACTCATATTTGGTTTCTAGCCATAAATAAAGGACATTGAACCTATAATTCGGGTTCTTAGAGAAGCTAAATAAGAAGGAGAACCCAAAGAAAATCATATAGGCATCCTCCTGAATATTAAACTTCATCAGGCGATGAAAGGAGACAGAGACAGAGACCCACATTGGAGCACCGGACTGAAATCTCAAGGTCCAAATCAGGAGCAGAAGGAGAGAGAGCACAAGCAAGGAACTCAGGACCGCGAGGGGTGCACCCATACACTGAGACAATGGGGATGTTCTATCAGGAACTCACCAAGGCCAGCTGGCCTGGGTCTGAAAAAGCCTGGGTCAAAACTGGTCTCGCTGAACATAGCGGACAAGGAGGACTACTGAGACCTCAAGAACAATGGCAACGGGTTTTTGATTCTACTGGACCTATTGGTTTCGTGGCAGCCTAGGCAGTTTCGTGGATGCTCACCTAACTAGACCTGGATGGAGGTGGGAGGTCCTTGGACTTCCCACAGGGCAGAGAACCCTGATTGCTTTTTGGGCTGACGAGGGAGGGGGACTTGATTGGGGGAGGGGAGGGAAAGGGGAGGCGGCAGTGGGGAAGAGACAGAAATCTTTAATAAATAAATAAATAAAAAGAAATCTTCAACTAATACTCAAAAAAAAAAAAAAAGATCTGACTGTAGGCAGGCCTGTAGAGCAGTGATTGATGGGCAAGGGCCCAGCACATTGTGGGCGGTGCCATCCCTGGACTGGTGGCCCTGGGCACTATCAGAGAGCAGGCTGAGCAAGACATGGAGAGGAAGCCAATGGCTGTAGACAGAAGTTTCTGTCCCACCCAGTTCCATGGCTGTTCAGTCCCAAAGAAACACACAGAGGCTTATATTAATTATAAACTCTTTGGCCTACTAGCTCAGGCTTATCATTAACTAGCTCTTGCAACTTAAATTAATTTATACTTCTTGTCTATGTTTAGCCATGTGGTTTGGGAACCTTTTCTAGGCATTCTCATTTTGCTTCCTCTGCAGCTGGCTGATGAGTCTCTTGCCTTTCCTCTTCCCAGAATTCTCTTAGTCTGTTTGTCCCGGCTATATTTCCCGCCTAACTACTGGCATTTTATTAGACCAATATGAGTGACAAATGTTTACAGCGTACAAAGGCATTATCTCACAGCAAGTAGCAGCATTCCTCTGTGGCCTCTGGATCAGCTCCTGCCTCCAGGTTCCAGCCAGGTTTGAGTTCCTGCGTTGACTTCTCACCATGGATTGTGATTCAGGATACTAAGTCAAATAAACTCCTCCCCAAGTTGGTTTTGATCATGGTGGTTTTTTTTTTTCCCACAACAATAGTAACCCTAAGATATCACCCAAAAGGATTCTCTCCTTTAAATTCTTTTTTAATAAATTATTTATTGTTATTTTATATTAATTGGTATTTTTCCTGCTTATATGTCTGTGAGAGGGTGCTAGATGCCCTGGAACTGGAGTTACAGATAGTTGTGAACTGCCATGTGGGTGCTGGGAATTGAACCTGGGTTCTCTAGAAGAGCAGTCAGTGCTCTTAACCGCTGAGCCATCACTCCAGACCTCCTTTAAATTCTTCTTTTTTTTTTTTTTTTTTTTTTTTTTTTTTTTTTTTTTTTTTTTTTTTTTTTTTTTTTTTTTTTTGTTTTTGTTTTTTTTTG
>NW_026068026.1:534562-628034 GCF_014885135.2 Alexandromys fortis | reverse complement strand
TTTTTTTGGTTTTTCGAGACAGGGTTTCTCTGTGGCTTTGGAGCCTGTCCTGGAACTAGCTCTGTAGACCAGGTTGGTCTCGAACTCACAGAGATCCGCCTGCCTCTGCCTCCCGAGTGCTGGGATTAAAGGCGTGCGCCACCACCGCCCAGCTCTCCTTTAAATTCTTTAACTGCTGTTTTAACTCTTCCAGATGCCTTTCCCAAACCTGCACCATACTCAGGGTTAGCATGACATAATAAAAACCTTTCTAAAGAGGGCAAGCAAGATCTCTGAAAGCCCACCATCTGCTCCAAGGAACTACTGGTTGGCCTTAGGTGGCCAAGGAGCTACTTTTAAACTGTTAGCAAGGACCAGTGTATCACAAAAATATCTCCATCAAAACAGCAGTGCTGGGCACAGGGGCATGGTTGGAGGACCATCTCCATCTAGTCCTCTGTGGTCCACAGTTTCCCATGAACCATCTGACCTTATCCCAGAGGATTGCTGTCGCCAGGCCTGCTACCAGAGCTGGCTCCCTACCAGGCTAGGGCTCCCGTGGTGTCACCTTGTTTATTTAAATAAAGCTTGCCTGCCGATCAGAGGGCGGAGCTAACCACTAGCTAACCGTAGAGGTCACCAGACAGGAAGTGATACAGCTGGGCGGAGAGAGGAAGTGATAAGGTGGGTGGAGACAGTCTCTTTAGGGTGGGACCTTGAACAGGTAAGGTGGCTGTCGCTTGGCTTCTTCGTCTCTCTAATCGCTCAGCATTTTCCCCAATATCTGACTCCAGGCTTCTATTATTAAGGCCTATTAGAACTCGTGCTACAGGCTTCTCCTTCAGACACACCTGCCTGTTAATGGGGCCCAGGCTAATGAAGTCTCCGTGCCTAGAATGCTGCACTGGAGGGGAAATGTCTCTGCCCATCTCTAGGAGGAGCCGAACCTCTTCCACCTGTACTGCCCAGTTCTTCTTACACCATAGGAAACTTGCTCACCACACCCCTAACCCTTTTTTGAAATATGGTCTCGCCATGTAGTTCCTAGGTAGTCTGAAATTCTCTTTGTAGACCATATTGGCCTTGAACTCACAGAGAGCCACTTGCTTCTGTCTCCCCCAAGTGCTGGGATTTCAGGCATACACCACCTTTCCTCTCTTCCTTTTTTTTTTTTTTAAACTACTTTAGCATTTTATAAACCCAGTTTGCACACTAGTGTAAGCCATTCCTACCCACTGGAGCTACCTATCCTCTCTTGATGATGGCAACACTCGAGAAGCAGAAGCAGGTAGATCTCTGTGACCTCCAGCCTGGTCTCCAAAGTGATCATGTCACCCAGGGCTACATAATGAGACCCTGTCTCAAAAAGCCTAAGTAAGGAAATATATATTACATACATACTGTATATTTATCACCATATATTATATAAATATATAATATGGTTTGTGGGTGTGATAGAAGCCACTGCCTCTTAGATTGCATTTTCCCAGATGTCCCACAGCTCACCAGCCAGGCCGAGAACAGCACTTTCATTTCTTGTTTACAGTCCTTAGCAATGCCAGAAACTCAGGCTCACAACCTCCCCTCACTACCCCAGCTTCTGCACTGCACTGTGTGGCGCTCACTGTTGAGGACTCCAGCTTCACGCCGACTATGCCAGGGGACATCTGCCCCTCCCGTGTCTCTCTCCATCCTCACTGCCTGGTTCTCTCTGATGGCTCTAAGATTTTTGTGCTGGGAAAAGCTCCAGTGTAGATTCAAATTGTCCTTTCCCTTTATGGCCCACCTTCTATAAGAAATGGCAAGCCAACGCCCCCATCTCATCCTCCACGTTTTCCCACTTCCTCTGCTACATCAGAGCTCAGCAGATAGCATCTGATCTCTCTCTCTCCAGTACATAAGCGCCTTACATAGTAATGTTGGGGAATATTCTTTTCAGGCATGTGACTTTTGTCTATGTTGCACTTGTTTAACTCCATGAAGCTGTGTTACTGTGTCTGTCTAAAGCACCTGAGGGTCCTAATAAAGAGATGAACGGCCAATAGTGAGGCAGGGGCAAGGATAGACAGGGCTGGCAGGCTGAGAGAATAGAACAAGAACAGAGCAAGGAGAGCAAGACACTAGGGGTCCGTCACCCAGCCAGCCACAGAGTAAGGCTGAAAGTAAGACACACAGAAGTAAGAAAAGGAAAAAGTGTAGAGGTAAAAGGTAGTTGGGATAATTTAAGAAAAGTTGGAAAGGAAAAATGCCAAGCTGAGGCCGGGCATAAGCCTCCATGTGTGTTATTTGGGAGCTGGGTGGTGGGCCCCTCAAAAGCCTAAACAGTAAAAAAAAAAAAATCACAGTACATTTTGGCGTACCAACTTGGGGCTCAAAAATTCACGTAGAACCTGAGAAAGCTGAAAAAAAAAATGCGGCTCCTTTAAGAGTTTGTGCCTGCTGGCGAGCCTTTGAGCAGCCAGTATGTAAGTAGGAACAAAAATCGAAGTGAAAATGCCTGCCACAGCACAAGCGTTGGCAACTGGAGCTCTAGACAGGTTTAATGCAGTTCTCCTTCACGGACCTGAACCTCCAGCCTGGCGGCAAGCTTTGGGCTTCCCTTTCAGGACCCTACCCAAGAGTGGGCGGAGCCAGCTGCTAGAGCGTAAGGAGGATCCAGGTGTAGCTTGTCAGTGTAAATTCTGCTCAAGCAGACAAATAAAGAAAAAAAGAAAAAAAAAAGGCAAAGATGTGCAGTAAAGAAGTTCCAGATGGAGAAAAAATCCTCTAAACAGGTTCCAGTGTGGTTTACAATGTGTGTAGGCTTAAGAAGAAAATGGATATATAGAAATAGATTAAAAATAATAAAGTCTTTAAAGAGATAGTAAAAGTAATGTGAAAGGAAAAAGTCATATAAAGACAGGAAACCCAGGGAGTCTAGATCCTGTATAGTATTGTGCTGATTGTGAATTTTTTGATTGCTGAAAAGGGCAGCTGCTGAGAGACCCGGAATTGAAAGAGGGGCTGTGGACATAAACCAGCCTAGATATTTTAAGAATGCCTTAACTTTAAAAAAGTCAAAATAGTCAGGTGGTGGCGCATGCCTTTAATCCCAGCACTAGGAGGCAGAGAGGCAGGCAGATCTCTGTGAGTTCGAGGCCAGCCTGGTCTACAAGAGCTAGTTCCAGGACAGGCTCCAAAGCTACAGAAAAACTTTGTCTTGGGGGAAAAAAAAGAGATTTAAAACAAAACAAAAAGTCAAAATTGTATTTGTCAAGTGAAAATCAGCGATGCTTTGGAGAAGAGGTTTTGCTTTTGTTTCCACAGGAAACAAGAGGTTGTGGATTTGTGCCAGGGTGATTTGGATCTGGTTTGATCAAGGGAGACCTCCTGAAACTTGGCAGGTGATATCTATCAACAAAGGATATAACTGGTCTTCCCAGGACTTGGTCATTATCTCAAATTTTCTCTCTGAGACCCTAAAAGTACTTTGCCCACATACAGCAAGAAGCAGACTAAAGAACACAATGTGCACATTCCCAAGAGGAAAGGGGGTGTGGGTGGTCTTTGGTTATTTTGTGAGTCATAGATGTTTGTTATATTTGAGGGATATAGGATAAAAAAAAACTATTAATCTCAGATATTAGTATATGGGTACAAATTCAAAGCCTATTCTGTTACACTGTATTTATGTTTTTACTCTTGTTAAAAGGGCTTTTGTATGTTGATACAAACTAAAGGTAATTTTGTTAGAATATACTGCATATACGTTTCTACTCTTAAATGATTTTGCATATTAATAACAGTTTATTTTTGTTACAACATATTGTTCTTTTTCTTTTCTTTCTTTCTTTTTTTTTTAGACAGGGTTTCTCTGTAGCTTTGGTGCCTTGTCCTGGAACAAGCTCTTGTAGACCAGGCTGGCCTCAAACTCAACAGAGATCCACCTGCCTTTGTCTCCTGAGTGCTGCGATTAAAGGCTCACACCACTACTGCCTGGCTAATTTAAAGGTTTTCTTGACAGTGAGACACATCTGCTCCTGGCAGCACCAATTTACTTCTGAGAAGTAAATTGAAGAAATTTCTTACGGAGTTTATTTTCATTGTGGCAAAGTTAACCACAGAGGAAAGAAACTGCACTTGCCTTTGACTGCTGACTATGTGCTGTGCATACTGGACATGCAGGACCCACAGGAAACTGACTGCTGCAAACTTTGCCAAAACAAGGTGGGATGGTCATTCAGGGCTCCAGCTTCACAGAAGAAACTGCCAGACATTCTGCAGGACACAGAGGAAAATGACTGACAGTCATTACCAAAATAGGTAGGACGGTCTTTGAAATTTCCTGCTTTATTGCAAAATCTTTCAGATACTATGGTCCTGTAGGCTGAAGATGGGTGCCCCAACATTGCAAAGAAACTTTGGGTGACCATCCAGGCCGTCAGATGTCTCTGTCATTTCTAGAGTTTTTTGAGAGTTGTTTGCAATACGCTTTTGGTTTACTTTAATATTATATCCTTCTGGTGCCTTTGGAGTTGAAGACTAGATAGTTATAGTTGCAGTTTTTCTTAGATATGATAGCAAACAAGTCAGGCATAAAATTTTGGATTTACTAAGATACGATAGATTATGGAGTATTTTCTTTCAGTTTACCAGACACAAATGAATTGGAATTTAGTACACTGTGAATGTAACCTTTATTTGATAATTGTTCTTATTGTGTGCAGTTTTACTATGTTAAAGTTAAAACTTTTCATTTTTGTTTAGAACGGAAAAAGGGAAATGTTGGGGAACACTATTTTCAAGTGTGTGACTTTTGTTTATGCTGCATTTGTTTAACTCTGTGAATCTGTGTTACTGTGCCTGTCTAGAAACACCTTATGATGAATGGTCAATAGTGAGGCAGGAGCAAGGACAGATAGGGCGGGCAGGTAGAGAGGGTAAACAGACGAACTGAGAACGAGGAGAACAAGGAGCAAATGAGAGACAAAAAGGAGGACACTAGGCCAGCCCCCCAGTCCCCCAGCCAGCCCCGGAGTAAGACTGAAAGTAAGATACACAGAAGTAAGAAAAGGAAAAAGTCCAGAGGCAAACAGTAGTCAGGATAATTTAAATTAAGAAAAGCTGGAAAGAAACAAGCCAACCTAAGGGCAGGCAGTCATAACTAAGAATAAGCCACTGTGTGTGATTTATTTGGGAGCTGGGTGGTGGGCTCCCCCAAAAGCCAAAAGAGTAAAATGTCACACAATGTGGTAACTTCCTTCTGGACAGCTGAACCGTGATTGCATTGCATATCACCCACAGCAAAAGCCTACCCACTGCCTGGTCAGCTGCTCGTGGTTTTACTGAAGCATGGTTTACTGCCGAGTGCCTCACAGGCAGGTGCCTTACCACAAAGCTCGGGGCAGTGACACTCAGGTTGCATCTCAGGCGCTCCCTGCATGCCACAGAAGCCTCATCTCCTGGAGGAATTCTCTGCTGCCAACACAACCTCGGACAGAGGCCTTGCAGCTCTTGTAACTTTCCCAGATACCCGAGTTTTATATTTTCCCTTAGTTTCTCTCCTCTCTCTCTCTCTCTCTCTCTCTCTCTCTCTCTCTCTCTCTCTCTCTCTCTCTCTCTCTCTCTCTCTCTGTTGTTGTTTGTTTCTTTGAGACAGAGTCTCTCTAGGCAGCACGGGCTGACCTTGAACACACAGAAATCTCTCTGTCTCTGCCTCCCAAGTGCCAGGCTTTCCTTACAGTTTTCTGAGCCTAATAATCTCTCTCCAAAAGAGATAATGTCTAAATTTGGAGGAAATATCAACATAGCACCTGCATGTATAAACATATTGATGTGTGTATGGGTGTGGTCTGAAGCAATCCTCTCAAGGTAAAACCTTCCTTCTGGGAAAGAAACCCCTTAAGACAGGATGCTCAGTCTAATGGGAGTGAAACAGGCTCAGAAAGTCCCACAGACTGAGCAGATACACTAGGTCCCTCGCTTCCCAAGCATATATAAGCAATGAGGACTGCTGAGAGACACTTTCAGACAAGCTGAGCTGCCTGGAAGGGACACCCTCCAACCTGTGGGGCTGCTTCCAGGATCCATGGGCTAGGGTGAGCTTTTGATGATGCAGTTTCCAGGATCCAGAGGCTAGGCTGTGCATTTTTGAAACCTTAAAGCCAGCCCTCAGGATCCAGGGGCTAGGGATACAACTGTCTCTGAATCGTTTCTGCTCCTGTGAGTAAGACCTCACCCATAGATTTGTAACTCCAGGAAACACATTGGTTTGTCCAATTGGGCATTGGTGGTAACTTCTTTGGTCTGCCATTGGTTCCCTATTTGGGGTAAGCAGACACTTGTTTATGTCTCCCCAGGAAGTGTCATACAACAGACATTTGCACTTGTGTCCCTTAAATTTCCCTTTAAATCAGAAGCAACATTGTCTCCAAGAAGAATGGAGGGGACCCAGGAGATCTGGGATCTAAACCGGGTGTTCTGGAAGGGCAGGCAGGGGAACTAAACAGGAGCACGGTGGGGCTTGGGGGGGGGGACTGCACCAGAGGACCAGATAAGTTCACAAACACATCTTCAGTGGCCCTGACATTCTGACTGTACAGTTTTCTCCAGCATAGACGCCTTGAGAGAGGACCAGAGATAACAGCGGCAGTTGGAAGGACTGTGCTGGCTGATCCTGCGGCAGCAGAATTGAGCTGTTGTCAAGGGAAGGACGCAGATGTGCCGGAGGGGGAAAGAACTGAGGAAGGACAGTGATGGTCTTAGTGGAAACATGAATAGGATACAAGCTTTGTTAAAGTCTATAGACAACCTAGCTATGTATCAACAGTGGAATGGCTGAATAAACTAGAGTATAGATATATATTTTTATACTTTTTAGCAAGTTAAGTAGATATATATTAACATGAAAAGATCTCCAGAATGTATTGTCAAGGGGGAAAATGTCCACCTATTCTAGAAATATGTGGAAAAACATCTGTAAGGATATAAGCATGCATAAATATTTGTATTTACATATTCAGATAATACATAAATACCTGCAAGCATATATGTATTTGTGTGTGTGTGTATGGGCAATATGTCTGAATTAACTTCTAAATTTGAGAGGAGGGAAGTTGGAGGAGAAAGGTTTTCAGTCGGGCATAGTGGCTATACCAGGGAGGGAGGGTCAGGAGTTCAAGGTCAGGTTCTGGTACGTGGTGGGTTTGAGGCCTCTGGGCCACGTGAGACCCTGTCTCAGTAAATAAAAAGAGTGTCTCAGTTATGTTTTTATTGATGTAACAAAACACCATGACCAAGGCAACTTACAAAAGAAACATTTAGTTTGGGGTGAGTGGTTCCAGTGGGTTAGAGTTTGTGACCATCATAGCAGGAAGTGTGGAAGCAGGCAGGTAGGTATGGTGCTGGAGCAGGAACTGAGATGACATCAGATCCCCAAGCACGAGGCAGAGAGAGCTAACGGAACCGAATGCTGTGCATTTTTGAAACCTTAAAGCCAGCCCTCAGTGACAACCTCCTCCAATAAGGCCACACCTCCTAATCCTTCCCAAACAGCTACACCAACTGGGGACCAAGTATTAAACATAGGAGGTTATAGGGTCCATTCTCATTCAAACCACTACACTGGGTTAGCGTGATAATCCCATGGTTAAGAGAGGCCCAGGGCTCAGTTTTTAGCACTTGTACCACAGCTTACAATCACCTATAACTCCAGTTCTCGAGGATTTGATGCCCTATTCTAGCCTCTTGAGGGCACCAGGCATCTGTGCTCGCAAAACACTTATAAACACACACACACACACAAAAACGCTTAAAAAAAAAAAGCAACAACATAGCCGTCATTGGATTTATTTTATTTTAAAGGTATCTGTGTCCACCAAGTAAATACACACTGGGATTTGTGCAATTTGGTCTGTCTTCCACGCTGGCATGCAACATTTTGGCAGATGTGGGTGGGCGGGCAGGTCATCTCCTGGTGACCTGGCTGTCTGAAGGGGATGCGGTGAACGGAGGGAGGGAGAGTGTGGTGAGAAGTTCCTGGTAAAGGGGCTGTTTCTGGCTAACATAAGCAAGTGGTATTCCCTTACATAGTGCCGAAGAGAAGGCTCTGGAAGGATACACCACCCCTCCTGTCGTCTGCTCTGCTGTGGACACTCAACGTTTCCTTGTGTTTGGGAAGAATCGTCTGGTGGCAAGCTTACACAAACTCCCTCAGATTCTCAGGTGTCCCGCTGGCACGGAGTCACAGACAGGATGCTGTCTGCCTCCTTTGCCCACTGCGTCCGAGACAGAGACTCATATGCCCCACCTGTAGTCTCTTTGGAGTTGTGGTTTCAGGGTAGGGAAACCACGTTGGGCCCCTCTTGAAAATAAGGGATTCCTATACGCTTAGGGCTATTTGGGGCCCTTCAACTAATTAAGCATTTGCCCTGGGGGCGGGGAGGAGTAGGAAAAGATAAACTTCCCAAGCTTGAACTATTTATCATTTGGGGTTTTTCCTGGGCTTTGCAGTCCCAGAGAAAGATGGGACCCTTATAAGGCTTTATCACACTAAGTATCAAAGGCCAGCGCAGAACCACTGAGCCACCACCAAAGCCCTGGCTTACTTTTTACGCCTTCCTACATAAGACTGACTTTGAAACACTGAAGACTGCCGCTCTGGACTTCCCCACACCGCTCTGAGGCTGTCTTCATCTCTGCCGTTCTTTAACAGGTAAAGAGCAGAAACGTCCCCTTGGAGGAGTCACAACCACTACAGCCCCCATGTACCAGCTGCTGTCCAGCCATCCACAGTCTTGCCTCCAGCTCTGAAGCTGGCAGACAGGGCACCCTGCTGTCGCGGTGGCCTGGTCTCCCACCCCGGGAAAGACCGGGTATCTGGATGCTCGGCTGGCTGTATTGCTTGGCTTAGCTGGGTGGTGACCTTCATTCCTGCAGTTATCCGGGAAACCACCTTAGCCGATGGGAGGAAAGGACCATCTGAATTAAAGTAATGTCCCCTCGACTGCTGGAGAGGAGAGAACCTGGGCTGAGAATGGCTGTAGGGAGGGGACTAGGTTCAGGCCCTCTGCCTCTGTCACTTCTGAAAAATCTCATCTGTCCCTTTCTTTTTTCTTCTTTGTTTTGTTTTGAGACAAGGTTTCTCACCGTAGCTCAAGCTATCCTGGAACTGACTCCATAGTCCAGGCTAGCCTCAAATTTAGCAGTTTTCCTACCTCAGCTCCTGGAGAGCAACACTCGCAAATGAGAGCCACCATCCCTGGCTTTTCTTGTGAGGTACTGGGTGTCAGAATCGCGGCTTTTTCATGTGCTGGGGAAGCTGTTTCCCCTACACCGTACCTCCTACCCCTGCCCCATCTTTAAAGTGCACTTAGTATCAGATGGAGATTCCCAAAGGAACTCTGTGCTGGGGAAGAAGGCGTGTTGGGAAAGAGCCAGACTCCAGCTCGAAGAGAAGGTGGCTAGAAACAGCTGTTACGTCAGTGAACTGGAAGCCCCAAACCAGAGTCGGAGGTGGGAAGCAAGTGCGGCCCAAAAGGGAGAAAGAATGAGCTCAAAACTTCAACCCAAGGGCACTGCGATAGAAAAACACATGGTAGCCCTCAGCCTGTCCACGCCCCAGACCCAGGGAACCCGTCGCTCTAACTCCGCTTGCTTGTAACTATCGGCCCAGACAGACGAGCGGCCCTTTCTCAGAGGTCCGCCTTCTCAACTTTTCAGAATATAGTTTTTAAGTCAACTCTAAGTTCTGAGTCTGATAGCTAGAGTAGAAAGTATCAAAAGAGGTTTGGGCCAGGAAGGGAAAGAGTCCCTTGAACAGTCCATGCTCTCAGATTGGGGGAGAAGGCAGCAAAAGGCAGACTTCACAGGGCCGAAGTGAACACCCACAATCTCCTGCCTCAGGTGAAGGGAGGATGGGGGGCAATTTAGCAACCCTTCTGCTTGGTCCTCCCCTGTGCTCTGTGTAAAGAGGGGGGGGGTGTTCTGTTTCTCTCTTTTCGTAGATGCTGACATTCTTCTGCTTAAGGCTTTGTATGTACACTGTGTGTGTGTGTGCATGTATACGTGTGTTTGTGAGCAAGAAGGAGCGTGCTCTCCTAGTTCCCGCATTTCCGTGATCATCTTGTGACCTCTACTCGGTGACTAACATCACTCGGTGTAAGAAACAAGCATATGGAAGAAAGAAGAAGACACTCCCCTCCTCCCTAATGCTGAACGAGGAGGGGAGACTATGCTTACAACCTGCTAAATACATCACCAGCTACTGAGAGAGAAGAACAGAGGAGACGCAGCAGCAGCAGCAGCAGCTTCTGGTATATAGATACAGAGTACAGAGTATGAGGGAGGAGACATCGACAGTCCAACAACACGGGCTGGGGAGGGAGCTAGTATCAGAGACCACAGGTTTTGCAGCATGCTGAGAGAAGAGGCCTCAGTCCCTCTTAGAAACTGGGAAAGAAAGAGAAAGAAGGCGTGAGGAGCCAGCCGGAGCCCAGGCTCTGTGTCAGAACAGACGGTATTGGCACACACATTGGTTTACAGTTCTGTCCCTTTAACACCGACAAGCCAACCCCATCCACCCCCACTCTCAGCCAGACCAACCCCTGCTTCTCCATCCCAATTCTCCCAGCATCCTCTTTCTCCATTCCAGTTCTCTCTTCCCTATGCTTTTCTGCCTGGCCAAACCTGGGAGGGGCTTGGCCTAGTACAGCCCAGCAAGAGACTGGCCATTTGCTCTCAATCCTAGTGATCCTAGTCCGCCAAGGATCTGACAAAATAGGTCCCACTGACCACCTGGGGTTTAAAGCAACCATGACAAGAAGCCTGGGGACACCAGGAACAAGGGGGTGGGGAAACTCCTGGCAAGAAGGAGGCATGGAAGCTGGAGGGGTTGGAGACTGGAGGCAGTTGGTTTTCATTTTCAGTGAACAGTATGGAGAGGACCAATGTCACTAGCTAGAGGGACCAAGAGTCAGACAGCATCAGAGTCTTTGGTAGCATATGCAGATCTAGGAATAGTACACAAGAATAAAACAGACATCGTGACAAGAGGCATCTTAGCTCAAAGCATCTCCATGTGTCTAAGGTTATTTTATGGTGGAGGCGGAGGCTTGATGGGATGTTCTCCCAAGCTCTCCTGTCGCTGTAGCTGTTGGCAAGCGTATACAATTTTTCTAAATGTGTGAGCGATCCCTAGTGGTGGAGATCAGTACTGCAGTTACCGCCAGACCTGAAGGGTAGCACCAAGGTACATGAGAGGTCAGGGTTGGAGGTAACCTCCATAAGGGAAAGCATGAACTGATGTGTGATTTGGGGTTCTTAGTAAATCCTTCTGTTTGTTGTTGATACAGGATCTCACTAACCCATGATCCTCCTGCCTCTGTCTGAGTGCTAGGACTATAGGCTTGTGCTAAGTACCAGGCTAAGCAGAAATTGAAAAGTTTTGAGATGGTTTAAGAAAAAATAAAGAGGGGAGGTGCTGGGGAGATGGCTCAGTCATAAGGTGCTTCTGCGTAGGGAAGAGGACTGTGTTCAGATCCCCAGCACACACATAAAGCCAGCACTGGGGGGACAGAAACAGGCAGAAAAGGGGGGTAGGGGTGGGGGTGAGCGACCAGCAGTCCAACCAGAACAGCAAGCTCCAGTTTCAGTGAGAGACCTTGTTTCAGAAAATAAGGTGCACATACACACACGCGCGTGCGCACACACACACACGCACGCACACATGCACACACACACACACACTATAAAAAGAAAAGAAACAGAAGAGACATGGCCAGATGGGAAGAGACCAGGGCCAGAGTGGGGAGTTGCCTCGGCTACCTGGAAGTGCAGATATGTAGCCAGGAATGGGAGTTAGCTGGCTGCTGTCTCTTGGTGGAGAGGGAAAAGCTTGGCCTGGTCCTCAGCCTCGTAGCCGCATGGCAGGTCACTCCTGGAGAAAGACACACATGTCAGAGCCAGTCCTGCCTATGAGATAACTAAGGCAGGGCAGGAAAGATGCATGCTCCTCCCAAACTAAGGACCTGCCCAAGGTCAGAAAGTTCCCCAAAGGTAGGAGAGAAAATACCAGTTACCAGGCATCAGGAGTCCTAATGAGTGGGAGGGGCTTAGACCTAGAGTGGGGAGAGGCTTAGACCTGGAGGGGATAGGGGCTTAGAGGGGGGAGATGGGGGGATGGGGCGGGGGGGGGATGAATAACCACAGTGAGCCTCATTTCCTCCTCCCTCCCCACGAGACTCCAGGGAAGCCCAAAGGGAGAAATGTTATTCACTTTTTCTGGTCCCACCAAGAGAAGCCCAGGTTAGTGGTATCTGGGTACCTGTTGTCGTTGATATCTGTGGCATTTCCTGGAGAGACCACCATTGAGAGCACACAGTTAGAAAAGGATGATGCGAGGAACAGACTCCACAAACCCTTCCCATGGGGCACCCTATCCTCAGTTACACAAAGCTGTACCCATGGGGCCCGAGCATTTGGAGGCAGAGGCAGGTGCATCTCCGAGTTCCAGGCCAGCCCGGTTTAGGCTGGACATCTACATAAGACTAAGGCTCAGAGAGTGGGCCCAAGTGGATGCCCCTATCCTCCCCACCCTTCCTGCCCTGAACCAGGAAAGGGATGCCAGGCAGTAACCACTCTAAGCAAGTGCCCTGCCACTGGCTCCATTCCTGGCATTATCTTTAATCTGATGCCCTGGTGTGGACAAGGGTCTGTTAGTGTCTGCCATAAACACCCCTCAATTTGCCCCAGGGACCCCATAGACTGGATTTTTGTCACTCACCATTGTCCATGTTGGCCTTCTGGTAGGAAGCTAAGGGGCCACCGGATGTGGCTCCGTTGCTGGCACAGGAGTTAGCAAAGCTGGAAGGAACAGAACAGAGACACAGCCTGTACTCTAACCATTCTGAGGACCACCAGGCCCACACTCCTCCCTTCCAGTCCATCCCTGGGAAGGAAACAGACAGTCTCGGAGATGGGGAAGAGAGCACCCATCTCCTAAGCACGTGCAGAGAGCTGAGAAAAGGGTCAGAAGCCACGTGACAGGAAAATAATTAAACTTAAATAAGCCAGAGCTGACACCACCCTGTCAGACGGCCAGTGGGCCGGAACTCTAAGCCACACCCATGGTCACTCACTACAGATCTGAGGTGGAGCTAGGTGCAGCCTGCAGGTGCAGGTTCTGGTAGTTCTGGAAGAGACTGTTGGTGTAACTGATACACTCGGGGCTCCGGGTGCCATAAGGGTTGGTGGGTGAGGAGGCTGGGTAGTGGCCAGGCCTCACAGGCTTAGCTACAAAGAGAAGACAAGAACTGTGAGGAGGCTGTTGGTTACCCTGTGTTTCCGCTGGTCCCTAAGGGCAACCCCAGCAAAATGACTTTACCATCCTCTGGCAGGAAGGTTAGGGCTAGAAGCAAGCACTGAGGAACTGGCTGGATTTGCTCGGGGTAGGAGATGGTCTCGCCTACTGGCATTCACTCACCAATCTGGGCAGAATGGCCCCGCTTGCCGGAGCTCTTGTACCGCACGGCTTCCTTGATGCGGTCCACTTCCTGCTGGTACCGGCGCTTGTCCTTCATGGCGCCCTCCTTGGCCTCCTTCAGTGCACCCTCCAGGGCCTTAACTCTCTCAGCCGTAGCCCTAAGTCGTTTTTCCAATTTAGGAAGCTCACAACGCAGATCTGCATTGTCACGTACCAGCTGTGGAGTGAGCCAGACAGAAGAAGCCGAGAGAAAAGCCATGACCCAAAACAGAGTAGCCCAGTGGAGTGTGGGGTTGAGCGCGAAGAGAGAGGATAAAGAAAAATCAGGACCGTGTCATTTCCTTGAGAGACCTCCTTCCTTCCCTTTAGGTAATACTCAGTTCTCTTCCGCTCCTTCCTGCTTCCTACAGCGTTTTTCTAGGCGAAAGCCTCCTCCTATAGCCATGTCTCAGGTTCCATCCCCCTAGACAATCCCCTCCACTGTAGGCCACAGCCTGTGCGGGGCAACAGCTCCAGGGCCCCAGTGGGGAGCAGCCGGCTCTGAGCATGCAAACAGCAGCAAAGCAAGAGCACGTGACAGGGTGGGCATGGCTGAGCCGTGCAGGTGAGTGGGGTGCAGAGCAGGGGTGGAAGCTCGAATCCGGGACCCCCTCACAGCCACACACGGAGTCTCCAGGAAGGAAAGAAAATGTTTGCGATCGGATCGCACAAACATTTGTGCTCGCTACCTTCGCGTCCGAGGACCTCCCGGGCCAATTTCCCGAACCCCACTTAAATTAAATTGGAGTGTGATAGCAACCACTCTGCAGCCAGAGAAAGCCCATAGATCCTCTGGCAGGGTCTGAGGGGGGGGGGGGGCGGCACTTGAGACTACTAAGGGGCAAGGCCTTGGGAATCAGGAGTGGGGGGCGGGGTGGCTGGGGGCAGTCAGGCTGCTCAGCATAGCAGAGAACACAGTGAGGAAAGGGACAGGCGAGAGCTAGGACCTCTGTTCAGCTGTAGGCATTTAGGGATTATCAGGTCACACTGTACTGCTGGTTTAGGTTAACTGTGGCATCGCTGAATTTCAACAACCCTACTTCCTGCATAGACTTGCGTCATTTGTCCTGTCTGTCCTTTAGGGGAGCGATATTTGGAGTTTGGGACTTAGAACAGAAGCAGGGGCTTTGAGGAGGGAAAAAGGAGGCAGGCAGAAAGAGAAGGGAGGAAGAAAGGCAGGATGGGAGGAGGGAAAGAGGGAGGGAGGGAGAGAAGGAGGGAAGGATGGGAGAAGGAAGGAAGGAAAAAAGACGGGGGTCATACTATGTAGCCCCAGCTGCCCTCAGACCCTAGCTTCTCAAGCGCTCGGATCACAGGCCTGTGCCGCCATACTTTGCTATGTACTGGGGTTGAGCTTTATGCAAACCCTGCAAGGACTCTCAGATAGGCCACGCCCCCACCTGCCGTCCTTTTTTTTTTTTTTTTTTTTTAATTTCCAAGCTGTCATAAAACTTTCCTGTAAAGGTGTTTTACCATTTCATCGTAAGATAAGGAAGGAAAGATAATATTTTAGCCCTCAGCAGATCCAAACCCAAACCCAGCAGGCTACGCCTAAGTCGGGTTTGGTAAATTTTTAAAAGGATGCACTTTACTGAGTCTTTCCTGTGTGGCCTGGGCACCACATAAGCGGGGGAGGAAAAGGTGAGCTTGGCTAGTGAGCGTGCGGCTAGAGGGGAACTTGGGAGGGAGGGGATGAAATTTAGGCTGGACTTGCTTTATGAATCAAAGAGCCCAACCGACTGTTGAGTGGTTGGCTCCTTACGTGGCCACGGATGCTTCTGCTATGGACACCCCAAACATTTCCTGTCCTTACTCCTCTGCATTGCCCTTCCACCCACCCACCCAGCCCATACCTTGGAAACCCAGGCTTCCAACTACAGAGCAGTGGCAATGGCAAGCGGGGGACAGAGAAGCAGCAACTCAGTGCAGGGGTTCTGACCGGCCCCCACTGGCCTGGTTGGGTCATGTGGAGAACCTCATTTAATGTCCTGCATACCTGCCCCAGGTAGGCAAATGGAGTTGTTGTTGTTGTTTGCTAAGAATAAAGCCCAATTACCTTGAATTTCTTATATCCCTGAAGTCTGGAACTATTATACCCTGACCCCAGCCCCACCGTAGTGCTAGAGATTGCCCTGCGGGGCTGTGTGCAGGCTAGGCAGAGTTCTGCTCAGTGTGACCTCACAGCCCTCCTCTGAAGCTATAGCCCCTGTGCCTCTTCCACACAATTCAGCCTCTTTAAGCAAAGATGGGCTGAAACTTTGAAGAAGGGAGAAGGGGCACAGAGCAGAGGTCAGTGTGCGCGTGGACCCAGATGAGATGCCAAGAAGGGAATCAGAGAACCGGAAGAGAAAGCTAAGGACTGCCTGCTTCCCCAATCCAAGCGGCCTTTCAGGATTTGGCTATCACAGGGGCCTGGCCTCCACTTCTGAACGCTTACCTGTTTGTGAACTTTTGTAAGCTGTTCCAGGTTGTTCTCAAGAAAGGAGATCTTCTGTTTCTGGGAGTGAATCCCCCCACTGTCCTCGGGTTCCATTTCTGCACTCTGGTTAGAGGGAAGGGAGGGAGGGAAGATATGGCTGGCCTGACCCAAACCCACCCCACAGGGGACAGAACTGGAGAACCTGGAGAAGGGGAGGAGGCCACAGGGTTGGTGAGACTTGAGGACGGCACTCACTTTCTTGACTCGAGTCGTGACGTCTTGAACGAACAGCTTGCGAAGGTTGTGGAGGGTCTGGAGTTCCCGGGCCTGCAAAGGATAATTCAAAATTGGGGCTACTGAGTCTGCCTTCACCTCCACAATGGTCTACAGTCTACACTCAAACGGTCTGTCACAGTCTGGGCCACAGACTGCAGTGAGGGGGCAGGAGAAACAGAGGAGGAAGAACTGAGGAGGACTGGCGTCGCTGCCTCCCACTCTGTTGGTTTGTTACAGGGGAGAAGCCACTCACAACTGTCTCCTCCAGCCCCTTGAGGTCCTGCTTGGACTGCTCATGTCGCTCGTACAGAAATCTGTAGCAAGAGAAATAAGGGGAGGGATGGACAAGGAAGACCCCTCAGGATCTCCTTTCCCTACCGTCCATTTTATCTCTGCCATTGTTCCTTACACAGATTACTCATGTTCACAATGCAGCCTTCAGAAAGGAATACTTAAAGAGAGCTCGGAGGTAATTTTGTGAAAAGCCATGATTCTGTTATTTACAGATAAAATTACCAGGTGTTCATTATTGCTAACTCTTTTTTATGCATGTAACACAGCCACGTGCTAAGTTTCTTGAGACCATACCATACTGCTTCAAAGCCTGATTTTCATACTAATCACCCTGGTGGTCCTGGAACTCACTCTGTAGACCAGGCTGGCCTTGAACTCGAGGAGATTGGCCTGCCTCTGCCTCCCACTACATTCGGCCTGGCTAGCAGTCAGGCTGTTGATCTCCCGGCCTTTCTCCCCACCCCTTCATACTTGCTTCCTGTGACTGTCCTCACAAAGGCCACCCGAGCATCCTGCATCTCTGCGCCTGTCTGCATCAGTTCCCGGCTGCCCACCCGCCAGCGAACGCCTCACTCACGTCAGCTCCTGCAGTTTGGCGCTCTTCTCGTGCTCTTCGTTCTTCAGCCTCTCATAATCAGCCTGCAGCTTCTCCAGCTCCAACTGCAGCTTCTGGTTCAGGCTAGGGAGGGCGGGGGCACAGAAGAGATGAGAGACACAGGAGAAAAGGGAAGTCCCACCTCTCACACATCAGTCTAAGGATGTCCCAGTGTGATGCTCCTGTCCTTAGGTATGGTTACAGACACCGGCTATGTTTTCAGGTCAGCATGGGACCCTGAGTACTCCAATTACAAAAGCCTCAAGGACAGGCTAATTCCTTCTTGGGTCTTTTTTTTTTTTTTTAATTGATTTGTTTTTTATGTGTATGGGTGTTTCGTCTGTCTGTGTGTCTTTGTGCTACATGTCTGCCTGGTACTTGAGGAGGCCAGAAGAGGGTGTTGAATCCCCTGGGACTGGAGTTACAAATGGCTGTGGGTTACTATGTGGGTGCTATGAATTAAACCCAGGACCTCTGGAAGAGCAGCCAGTGCTCTCAACCACTGAGTCATCTCTCCAGACCTTCCTAAGTCTCTTGAAGTTGGGCTCTGAAGTGTGTCATTGTTGAGGAAATGACCTTGGACATTAAAGATCCTGAAAGATCACTGGAGTGGCCACGGCGAGATGAGGGGACTGGAGGGACACTGGAGCCACCCCTAGGACCCTTACTCTTTAAGCTCATCAATGGTCCTCTGCTTCTCATTGATCTCATCCCGGAGGCGGGCCAGCTGCCGGTGATGGGCCTCACGGTGATTCTCCATCTGCAGCTCCAGGGCCTTCTGCAAAGGACCCAAGCCTATGCTCAGAGCCAGCCTCTCCAGCTGACAGTCAGCACAATCCTGGCCTTGCCAAACACACCATCCCCACAGCATCCTGGCTCACCTTCACTTCCTCTGCGTCCTGTGTGTCCGGTTCCTTGTCTTTTAGGGCCACTTCATGCACAGTTTCTAAGCGAAAGAGAGGAAGACAGATTCATAATGGCAGAGCTCCAGGCCACAGGGGATGGGTGTCTAGGGACATTCCGGGTTGGGACAGTCCAGTGTGACTTATCAGGGATGGAGGACAACAGAGGGTCTATGGTTCGTGCACAACAAGCTACATGCAAAGCCAGGCTACATGTTAAGTAGCACATGAGTTGAAACTGGGAACTCAAGCCAGTGTCGAGCGAGAGGCTATCGGGTCTCTTCTTCCTGATAGTGTATAACTTTGCTTCCCAGTCCCTTCTAGGACCTCAGCTCCAAGGATGGCTGGGATAAACCTGGGAGGGCCTCACCCTGCGCCTGAAGCTTGGCTAGTTCATCGCTCAGGGAGTCATAGGATTCTTCCAGGTGCCGCTTCTTCAACTCCACACTCTGCATGTATTCCGTAAGCGAACGGATCTTGGCCTCATGCTGGTAAGAGAAGGTGGGTGGCAGAAAGGAAACGGAGGGTATAAGGGTCCCATGCTGTGAACTGCAGCCCCCCTGTATGCCGCCCCCACCCCTGCTGCACTTTCTAAGAGGATTCGAAGTCAGGGGCCTATGGAGACTCTTCCTTCAGACAATCGCGTCAAAGGACAGTACCCCCCGAGTTTCACCTCTTTGGTCTGGATCCTCCCCGCCAGCACCCCAGATGTTCAGTCCTTGATCCCCACTGACCCAAGACACTGACATCAAGGTGGGCATTGGGAGGATTTCATTTTGTTTTTTCAAGACAGGGTTTCTCTGTGTAGCTCGGGCTGCCCTGGAGCTCAGAGAACCAACATCGGACAGGGAGCTTTCCTACACCGCAGAATAGCCTCTCTCACTCTTGGGCGCTCATCCTCAGACGCTCACCTGTGAGATGAGCAGCTGGCAGGATGACAGCTCCCTGCCAGTCACCTCCATCTTGCGGTGACATTCCACCTGCAGGTTCTCCAGCTGCCGACACCGCTTCACCACAGACTTGACCTCCGATTTGATTTTGCTGATGTAGAGTCGGGCCACGGTGAACTCCTCTTCAATGGCCCCGCTGATCTCCACTGGCTGAGGGTGGGCAGAGGGGGGAGAGCTACTTCTGAGGCAGAAAGGGTGCATCTACATCCTTCACCCTTTGCCAGAATCACACGCCTTTGCGGGTACTCAAGGAAGCCCCGGTTCCTGAGTACCTTTTGGCAGCCTGTGCTGGCTTGTTTAATGCCAGCTTGACACGAGCTAGAATCTTCATTGAAAAAAAATGCCTCCATAAAATCCAGCGGTAGGCAAGCTTGTAAGGCATTTTCTTAATAGTGATTGACGGGAGAGGGCCCAGCCCATTGTGGGTGGGGCCATCTCTGGGCTGGTGGTTGTGGGTGCTATAGACTGGCTAAGGCAGCCAGTAAAGCAGGGCTCTTCCGTGGCCTCTGCATCAGCTCCCGCCTCCAGGTTTGCCTCCCTGTCTTGGCTTCCCTCAGTGGACTGTGACTTGGAATATGTAAGCCAGACAGACCCTCCCCTCCCACCCCCATCGCTATTGGTCACAGTGTTTCATCACAGCCATTGTGGCCCTAAGACAAGGCTCCTAGCAACTAATGTTTCACTTCGAAGTCTCCTCTGACATTCAGACGCTGGATCCGGAGAGTCTTCCCTTCACCTTAAACATCAACCAGTCTTCTTTGGTTTGCTACATTGCCCTTGCCAGCCCCAAACCCCTGGGATTACGTGCTTAGCCTGTCTCAGCCTCCCGAGGACTGGCCTTACAGCTGCACGCCCTATTCCCAGCTGGACTTTCCTTTGTGGATAACCCCAAACAGGTCTTTTTTTTTTCTTTCTTGGTTTGGGTTTTTGTTTGTTTGTTTTTCTAGACAGGGATTCTGTGTGTAGCCATGGCTGTCCTGGAACTCGCTATATAGACCAGGCTGGCCTCGAACTCACAGAGATCCGCCTGCCTCTGCTTCTGAGTGCTGGGATTGAAGGCGTGCACCATCATCACCCGGCCTCCAATAGGTCATTTTCTTATGCATAGATGTCATCCCCTGCTCCCCATGTTACCTCTAGATCTTGCCACAGAAATCTCTCTCTGTAGTATGTGTGTCTTCTCAGTTGCTCTATAATTCTCTGTATTTCTGTATCTGAGGCACAGCCCTTCTTTTGTTAACTTTAAAAAAAATGGATCTTGCTTGCCCAGGCTGCCCTAGAACTCTTGTTTTCCCTGCTTCAGTCTCCCTGGGAAGGGGATGTTTCAAGGCTCTTTGAGCTGCCTTCCTCAGTACCCCAGTCCCACCATGCCTCTCTCTCCAGTGCCCAGCGCACAGAGCAAGAGCACCCTGAACAACACCGCTTTCTCTCCTGACTTACCAGCTTAATCTCACCGTTGCCCACGATGACACTAAACTCGCTCAGGTCCTTCATCAGCCCATTGAGTACCTCAGCGATCCGTTTCCGCTGGTGTCCACTGACCTCCTGGAGTCGCTGTAGCTCAGACTCCAGGGACAGCATGGTGGCCTAGGGACAGCCCCTAAGGTCACTACCATTGCCATCCTCCTGCTCCCCTTCCCAGCTTCAGCAGAGCCTCTCATATCATGTAAGACTCTGAGGGCTTCTATGGAGAGAATACAGACCCTGCAGAAGCCTCTGGAAGAGAGAAGGGCAAATTGCAGAGGCAGGGCAGGGAGGGCATCAGCACACTGGACACCTGTGCAGGAGGAGCCGCACCGCACAGTGGCGGGAAGCAGAGGTGTTCCCAGGTTAGGGCGCCCTCGGGCTACTTGCCAGCCACTTACCACCTTCTGGGACAGCTCGTCCACCAGCAGCTGGTTCTGCTGGCTCTTCTCTTCCACCTCCTGCGACTTCTGGTCGTAGTTGACTGCCAGCTCCTCCAGGGCCTGCAGGACTTCCTTCACCTCGTCCTTAGCAGCATCGTTCTCTGACTGTAGGTGGCTCAGCTCCCGCTGGACCTTCTCATTGTCTCCCCGAGTAGACACCAGCAGCTTCGAGGAAGAGGCGGAGCGTGTGAGAACACACTCGGTCAGGGATTGCCTCTTGAGCCCCTAGGTCTATGAGAGCTGAATACCCACACTCGCCTGGCACACACTTGAAGTACAAATCAGGGAGATGTGAGCGTCAGGCTTCATTATCCAAAATGGAAAAGCACCTGGACGCCATCGTCTGGATGGCAAGAATAACCTGGCTGGCTACTATGTAGCAACAACTAGGCTTGAACTCTTTTTAGTTAGTTACTTTGTTTGTTTTTTTGAGACAGGGTTTCTCTGTGTAGTCTGGCTGTCCCGAAACTCACTCACTACGTAGACCAGACTGGACTCGAATTCAGAGATCCACCTGCCTCTGTCTCCCAAGTGTTTGGATCAAAGGTGTGCACCACCAATGCCTGTGTTAGCCTTGAACTCTGATCTTCCTAACTTGACCTCCTAAGTTTCCAGATTACAATGATTTCCATGTGTCATTAGTCAATAAAGTAGAATGCCACCCACTTTTTTTTTTGATAAAGTTTCATGTATCCAAGTCTTTGTAGCTAAGAATGACCTTGAACTTTTATCCCCATTATTGGCGCTCAGCAGATTACAGGTGTGTGCTACCTCATCTGGTTTACTCTGTGCTGGGGATCAACCACCCGGCTTCATGCCTGCTAAGACCACACTCTGCCAACTGAGCATCCACATCCTCAGCCCCTCACTCCAGCTGTTACCTCTTCCTGGTCCAGCATCTGCTGCTTCAGCTTCTCAATGAGCTGGCTCTGCTGGTTGATCTCATCGTCCTGTCAGAGGCGAGAGGGGATGGTGAGGGGCTACTTCGCCCATTTTAGAGTGCCGGGACCAGAGGAAGAAGCAAGATCACAGAAAAATCAGAGTGCTGCTTTGAGTTGGGAAGCTTGCATACCAAAAGGAAGGCAGAACTTCGCTTTGCAATTCATTCCTTTGGGACAAGGGCAGTACCCAGCAAAAGTCTCCATGTCCACATCCTTAGCCTAAACCCTCACGATAGCATTCCAGTCTGGCCACATCATTTAAAAGCATTAAAAAAACTAATGAAAAATTGGGGTACTTCTTGAGACAGGGTCTCATGTACCTAAGGCTGGTCTTGAACTCTGCATGTCTATGTAGCTGCAAATGGCCTCGAACTCTGATCCCTGTCTCAGCCTAACAGGTGTTGGGATTATAGGCATGTGCCACCTTGACCAGGACCTCTGTGCATGTGTGTATTGAGACAGGGTCTAACATGTAGTCCAGGCTGGCCTAGAACTATGTTGGACTCAAATTCCCAATCTTCCTGTCTTCCTGTCTCAGTCTTGTGGTGCTGGATTTATAGGCGGGAATACCACACTTGGTTCAAAAGCAAACTCTCTCTCTAAATATATAGATGGATATGTGTGTGTGTGTGCGTGTGTGTGTATGTGTACAGTGTTTACTTTTTACATAATTATTTTTATTGTATATATGTATGTATATGTGCTATGTCTGCCTATGTCTGTGTACCTGCAGTGCCAGAAAAGGACATCAGATCTCCTAAAACATGAGTTACAGAAAGTTGTGAGCTGCCATGTGAGTGCTGGGAATCAAACCCAGATCCTCTGAAAGAGCAGGCAGTGCTCTTAACTGCTGAGCCATCTCTCCAGTCTCAAAAGCAAATGTTTATCCATAACAACCAAATACATTCTGATAAATGAATTCTCAGACATCTATTTAAAAGAAACTTTCTCAGACAGTTCCCAGGCTGGCCTCAAACTTCCTACGTGGCTGAGGGTGACCTCAATGTTCTGATATGCTGCCTCCACTGTGTGCTGGGATTACAGGCATGTGCCACCATGCTTGGTATTATATGGTACTGAGGATTGGACTTAGGGCTTTCTTTGTGTACGCCAGGCAGGTGCCCTACCAACTAAGCTAGACCCTTAGCCCTAAACAGATATTGTTATGAAGAATTGTTAAAACTATGTGATGTAATGCCAACTAAAAAAACCCGAACTGGTCAGGATGGTAACCCCAGCAGCACCTAGGAGGCTGAGCCAGGAGAACCAAGAGTTTGGGCCTCACCTAAAATATGAGACTATCTATAAGAAAGGAAAATAAGATGCAAATCACTTCTCCTGTATACCTCAGTTACAGAATGCACAAAGAACAGTAAGATATTAGCAGCGTTATCTCTAGATAAGAGTTGATCAGTCTCTTCCATTTTCTTCTGTTTTTAAAACTTATTTTCCACATCATAATGGTGGCACAAAGCAATGTTTAAAAAAAATTACAGGGGCTGGAGAGATGGCTCAGAGGTTAAGAGCGAGCACTGGCTGCTCTTCCAGAGGTCCTGAGTTCAATTCCCAGCAACCACATGGTGGCTCACAACCATCTGTACTGAGATCTGGCGCCCTTCTCTGGTGTGCGGGCATACATCGAGGCAGAATGTTGTAAACATAATAAATAAATTTTAAAAAAAATTACAGTATGCTTGTGTTTGTGTGGTGTGTGCATGTGCGCATGTGTGTGCCCCGATGCTCATGTGGGGCTAGAAAACAACTTGTGGGGGTCGGTTCTCTCCTTTATGTCATCGGGCTTGGCAGCAAGCACCTGTCCCTGCCGCTGAGCCGTCCTGCCACTGTAAGCGAGCTTGCGTCACCCTGCCCAACTGCCTGCACCTTGTCGTCAAGCTGCTTGTAGAGGCGGCGGATCTCTTCCTCATACTTCTGCCTCTCCTCGGGTGCGATGCGGACCACGATGGATGAGTTGTCATTCACAGGAGTCTCCTCACACAGCTCAGCTCCCAGAGCTGAGTCCTCCCCAGCCAGGCGCTCGGTCTCAGGCACATTCTCTCCTGACAGGGACAGAAGGAAAGAAAAGACAGTGTGATGGCTGATATTACCAACTTAACAGCATCCAGCATCACCTATGGGACAAAGCTCTGGATGTCTATGAGGGCGTTTCCATACTGAGTTAGTTCAAGTGGGCAGATCCCCACCTTAAACGTGGGCAGCACCGGGCAGGTCCGCCTTAAACGTGGGCAGCACTGGTCAGGACCACCTTAAATGTGGTAGCACCATTCCATGACTGGTGTCCAGATGAAAAGGAAGTCACAAGTGGAACACCAGCTCTCATCTGTTTCCTGACTGCAGGTGCCACGTGGGCAGCCACCTCAGGCTCCTGCACCCTCAGACTGTGAGCCAGAGTAGATCCCCTCACCCTTAAGTTGCTTCCCCTAGGTGCCATGTCACACAGCACTGAGAAAAGTGGCTACAGGTGGAGAAGAGACAGCCACATGCTTAAATCCATTCTCCCCAAGTCCTCAGAGCCAGGATCTGCAGGCCCTCAGGCCCCTCCATCTTTGGAGGATCTTGGTAGATAATCAGTTTCTTCACAACTGTTCCTCTGCATTTCCAGAAACACAGTCTCGCTTCCTAGAGATTGTTGCTGGCCCTAAACACTCCCAGACTAGGCTGTTCCTAAGCCACACATCTTACTTTACCTCCCATGGGAGGGTGGGTGCAGGGGATCCCTCTCCAAACATTGCGCCACCACTGTCTCTTACCCCCATGGGGTCCCTCTCCAAACATTGCGCCACCATTGCCTCTACTCCCATGGGGTCCCTCTCTAACCATTGCACAAACACTGCCTCTTACTGCCATGGGGTCCCTCTCTAACCATTGTACCACCGGCTGCCTCTACTCCCATGGGGGTCCCTCTCTAACCATTGCGCCACCGACTCAGCTCGGCCTCCAGCTTTGCGATGGTCTCCTTCTGGGCCTTGGTCTTCTCCTTCTCCTTCTCATATTTCTTCTTCCATTGCTCAGCCGTCAGCTCCAGATTCACTGAGGCAGTATTCTTAATAGTCTTTGCCCTGAGTTGAAGAGAAAAGAAGCAAAGATGAGACTCACATTGTTCTCTGGTGACGGGGTGGGGATGGTAAGGGATATGACCTGGGACCCCTCTGGGGACCCCGACACTGACCGCTGCCCAAACATCAGGGTAGACTTTGTCTCCGCGTCATTGTAGCTGGACGGTGAGCAGCAGATGAACATGGTGGTCCTACAGTTTCCTCCCAGGGAGTCCTGAAGAATCCGCGTCATTTTGCTGTCACGGTACGGCACATAGCTTTTCTAGAGCAGGAGACAGACCACGAATGAGAAACACTCTTTCAGCAGGGTAACAGAGGCTAGCGATTCTCCCTGGGGACTGAACAGCCACGGATTGGGGCATGAGATGGGGAAGGTTGAGGGGTGACGGTGACCTAGGGAACACTTACAGTGCCCTCAGCCAGGGCAGAGATCACGTTTCCCAGGGCCGACAGCGACTTGTTGATATTCTTTGCCTCGTCCAGCACAGCCCCTTCTGCTCCGGTCTTGCTGACCTGTCAGGGAGTTACCAGACAAGCATATCGGGAAGAGCCGAAACACTGTTTCCACTTGGAAGAGCCAAGCCCCAAAAAGAGGGAGGAAGTAGGGAAGAGGATAAAGAGGGATGCTCAGCCAGGACCAGGAAGACCCTTCCTGCATTCCCGTGAACTCTCTTGCAGACGCCCTGACCATGATAGTATAGATAGGTTATATACTATCATTTATATGAGATATTCAAAGCCAGAGGGTAAACCAGTGGTTTGCAGGGATGGGTGGGTGGGGAAAATGGGAAGTAACCATTGGGTAATAAAAATGTTCTAGAACGTGGCAGTAGCGACAGTGAAGGAGAGTTTTTGAGAGAAACTCAAGTTTTGAGAGAAAACTAAACCAGCTGGATTGTTTGGGAGTGAGGGCCCCAAGACTCACTATGTAACCCGGGCTGGCTTGATACTCATGTTCACCTTGTTCCGGCCTGACTTCAGGGTTACAGACGTGATTTTGCAGGTGCACAGATGTGCAAAGGTCAGAGGTCAACTTGGGTGTTGCTCTTCAGAAATTGTCACCTTGCTTTTTAAAATATCTATCTATCTATCTATCTATCTATCTATCTATCTATCTATCTATCTATCTATTTATCTATCTATCATGTATACAATATTCTTTCTGCGTGTATGCCTGAAGGCCAGAAGAGGGCACCAGATCTCATTACAGAAGGTTGTGAGCCACCATGTGTGGTTGCTGGGAATTGAACTCAGGACCTTTGGAAGAGCAGGCAATGCTCTTAACCGCTGAGCCATCTCTCCTTTTTTTTTTTTTTAGTCAAGGTCTCTTGATGGGACAGGGAATGTTCTGGTTAGCTATGCTAGCTGGCCAGCGTGTCCCAGGACCTGTCTCCACCTCCCCGGTGCTGGAACTACAGGCATGCACCACCATGCTCAGGTTTTTACATGGCTGCTGGATACTGAACTCGGGTCCTTCTGCTGGCAAAGTTAGCACCTTAGCAATCCCCCAGCCTGATGTTTTGTTTTGTTTGAGTCAAGGTGACTCGTCCAGGCTAGTCAGACTCCTATGTTGTTAATGATGAACTTGAACGTCTGATCTTCCTACTGCCATCCCTCAAGTGCTGGGATAACAGGCATGCAGCAGTACGCCCTGCTTTACACTGCTAGAGAGACATCAACTGTGAGGTCTTATTCCTGCTAAGATGGCACTCTACCAAAGAAGTATGCTCCCAGCTCTGGATTATAAATGTGTGTGTGCCTTTGTGTGTGTGTGTGTGCGCGCATGTATGTCTATGGTATGATATGTGACAGGCTAAGGGAAAGCATAACATGTCATGGCATGTGTGTGGTCAGAGGACAACCTGAGGTATATATTATAGCATGTGTGTAGTTAGGTGTATGTCACAATATGCATGTGATCAGGTGTATGTCACAGCATGTGTGCATTCAGAGGACAACGTCAGGTGTATGTCATAGCATGTGTGCAGTCAGGTGTATGTCACGGCATGTGTGTGGTCAGAGGACAACCTCAGGTGTATGTCACGGCATGTGTGTGGTCAGGTGTATGTCATAGCGTGTGTGGGGTCAAAGGACAACCTCAGGTGTTGGTCGTCACTTTAAGGCTGGGTCCCTTGGCTGCTCACTATGCACACAGCAGCTTCTTCCGCGCACAGCAGCTCCCCCTAACTGTAGGAGCCCTAGAATTGCAGACCCGGGCACCTGCCTGGCCTTATGTGACTTGGGAGATCTGAGCTCAGGTCCCCAGGCTTGCACAGCAAGTGCTGCACCTTTGAGCCACTTCCCTGGGAATTAGTTTAGTGGTAAAAATATTTGCTTATAGCCGGGCGGTGGTGGTGCACACCTTTAATCCCAGCACTTGGGAGACAGAGGCAGGTGGATCTCTGGAGACCAGCCTGGTCTACAGAGCTAGTTCCAGGACAGGCTCCAAAACCACAGAGAAACCCTGTCTCGAAAAACCAAAAAAAAAAAAAAAAAATTTGCTTATTACTGTGCCATGGGGTGGGGGGACGTACTATCTGCCTGTTCCTCCCGTGTTGTGCTGGGATGAAAGGAGTATCACCACCACTAATGGCCAAATGTGGGTTTTTTTTTTTCAAATTTAATTTTTGTTTTTATTGTTTGTTTTGCTTTTTTTTGTTGTTGTTGTTTTCTGGCTTTTTGAGACAGGCTTTCTTGGTATAACCCTGGCTGTCCTGGAACTCATCCTGTAGACCAGGCTGGCCTTGAACTCACAGAGATCCACCTGCCTCTGCCTCCTGAGTGCTGGGATTAAAGGCGTGCGCCACCACCGCCCGGCTAGCTCAAATTTAATTTTTAAAAGGCAAACCTTCCCCCAAGGATTTCTTTTCAGCCCACCCCCCACCTTCCCCAAATTCCCGACCTTCTCGCTCCCGGCCAGGTCCACAAGGTACAGCTTCCCGCTGAGCTTCTGCTCCGTCTCTATGTTCTCCTGCTTGATGTTGATGAGGAAGATGCTATGGCTCCGAGAGCTGTGCTCGTTCATATCTGCAGGAGCAGGGAAGCAAGGTCCTTTACCTACCAACCCCTGCGGAGCTGCAGCCCTTGGCCATGTGCCCTCGGGCTGCCACTCCACCACACACACACACCCCGAGAGAGAAAGGGCCCCTAGGACCATCCCTGCTGTGGCATCTCCTGGGCAGCGGGTTACACAGGCAGGAGACCCCTACTCCTCCCGCTTGCCCCCGGTGGGCACAGAAGAGAAGCCAGAAGACCTCCAGACCCAAGAGCCCGTCATCTCCCCACTCACTGGTGACAGCTACGTGGCGGTTTGACTTCCCTTCATCGATCACATCCAGAATCTCCTCTGGGCTGGACACAAAGCGTTCGGTACAACCCTGTCGGAGGAAAATTGCAGGGACCATATGTTTTGATCTTTAGATTAAGCTGCCCGCATACCACCCAAGTGACCTGTTGGGAGACTTCCAAGCCCCTTTGGGCACCTCTCGCTCATCCACCATCTGGGTCGCCAGCCCGTTCTCCCTTACACAGGTTCTTGGCGCCCCAGTAGCATAGGCAAGAGCCCAGCCTGATCTTACCTTGACAAACGGCACCCGATTTTTGTCTTCGTGCACAGACAGGTTTGTCTTGGTCACTGAATCAAGACAGAGCAGGGTGAGTGAGGCCAGCACACCTGGACCCACCCCTAGATACCCTGCAGGCATGAAGACTTCACGGCGGGACACACACACACACACACACACACACACACACACACACTCCAGAGGCCATGTTCACAGGGAAGTACCCTTCCTCCCCTCCTCAGGAGACTGTGTCTCTTTTCTGCCTCCGTACAGTTAAGGGCTGAGCCTTAAGCTAGCTCGTCTCCTGACTCCCCCAAGCTTTGGGGAATTGTTATTCTGTAGCAAGGGGACTGAACACAGACTTCCTGCTAGGAAAGCCTTTGACCTCCTGCCCTATATTCCCCCCTTCCTCGTCCCGTCTCTGTTTTTGTTCTATTAATTAGGGTTTGAAGTAAGGCCTCTCTCTTGCTAGGCAGGCTCCACTCCTCACCTCCATCCCACCCCTTTTCATCTGTTTTCCTTTAGAGACACAATCTCGCTAAGCTGCCAAGAGGGAGCGCTCAAAAAAAACAAAAAAAAAAAAAAAAAAAACTCACAATCCTGCCTCAGCCTCTGAGTAGCTAGGGTTCCAGGCTAGCATTCCCATCCCTGACTGAAACCCTGTGGAGGAGCAGAGCTTAGGCCTCTGGTGTGAAGAGATATGTCCTGGATGCCCAACCACAACCAAACTCCAGCTAAAGGTGGTCTCTCTGTCCTCAGGCTCCTCACAGGCCTTTACCCACTGAGCCCTAGTACTCACCATCCAAAAGGTCTCGGATCTTATCCAGGTAAATCTCAAAGTAAGAAACCTGGTCGGGAAGAAAGTGGATGATGTGAGATGTTCTGTTGTTGATGTTTTAATTTTATTTTTATGTGCAAGAGTGTTTTGTCTGTCTGCATGTCTGTTCATCATATGCATGCATGGTGTGAGAAGAGCCCATCAGATCCCCGGGAACTGGAGTTAGAGAGGGTTGTGAGTCACCAGGTATGTGCTGGGAATTGAACCCCGGGTCCTCTGGAAGAGCAACCAGCGTTCTTAACCTCTGAGCCCTGAGAGGGGGTGATCTTAAATCTGACACAGGAATCCCAACCAATGTGATTATCTCAAGGAGGGCAGTGGTTGGGAAAGTGCAGGAGAGGACATCTCGGGAAGAAGTTGAGATAACCAGAGTGGGGAGTAGCGCTTTAGCTGGTTCACTCTAGGCTTTTCCATCTCTGGGTCCCCAGGAGTCGTGTGCTGATCACCTTGATGTGGAACTCCAGGTTCTCATCCATGGAGTAGATGTGGTTGAAGATGTCTCGAGCAATCCGAGGAATGATTCCCATCAGCTGAGGGTCGTGCAGCTTGCCCTGGGGAGTCAAGGCATAGCAGAGTAAGGCTCGGGACGAGACAACGCCGAGGTGGGCAGGGGACACAGAGGTGAAGAGGGACACGAAGAGCACCCTCAGTTAGGAGATGGTCACCGCCATGTCTGCCTTCGAATGGAAGCTGATAACTGAGCAGCCTTTGGATTTCCATTGCTGGTGCTTCTCTGGATCAAAGGAGGACAACCGGGGTCACAAGAGGGAGGGAAAGTGGGTGCCTAAAGGGGTTCCTCTAATCCTCCCTACCACACTGCTCATTTCATCCTCCAGACCCTTCTGCCTCTGATTCAGCCCACCCTCGAGTCCCGATTGTCCCCAGCAACGATTCTTTGATCTTCTGTGAGCCTTCCTAGCACCCCTCAAGCCCCCAGTCAGAACTCTCACCTCCATGGTATGTGTTTTCCCTGAGGACGTCTGCCCATAAGCAAAAATTGTGCCATTGTAGCCAGCAAGGACATCTGGAAGAGAAGGCAGAGAAAGAGATCTGGTGTGTGGGGGGTGGCGAGCACGGGGAAATACACTCAGGACAGACGTCTCTCACCTTTGACGATCTGCATGGCACATGCATGATAAACTTGCTCCTGAGTCGTGTTTGGGGGGAATACACGGTCAAAGACATACGGCTTTCCCTGGAGGGGAAGGAACACAGCCATCAGCAGGGAGTGTGAGATGGAAGAGGGACCCGCAGGCCTTTCCGTCAGCCTGCAGAGGGCGTCCTACTCCGGAGCCCCTGCCGGGAGAAGCGGTTCAAATCTGACAGCGGGAGGGGTGCTGTGTGCTTGGGTCACTAGGGAGTGCCTTGCAGTGTAAGGGGTCCTCATCTGGATGTCAGATCCCAGCACTCCACTAACCCCAAACACCTTCCTGGGGAAAATGGAGAGGGAGGAATTGTTATCAGTGAAAAGAACCTCAAAGTTTAAAAGTTTCTTTCTCTGCAGAGCTGTACGTCTCTTACAGAACTTCAAGATACACTAAGAAGGGGGCTGAAGAGATGGCTCAGCAGATGGAGCATATACTGCTCTTGTAGATGATCTGCGTTCAAGTCCCTGCAGCCACACAGCGGCTCACAAGAGTCCTTAACTCTGTTCCATGGGATCTGGTGGTCTCTCCTGGCCTCTCCCAGCATGTGCAATACACTCACACATGTGTAAAACACAAACACGCAATACACTCAAATACGTATAAAATACTCACATACATGCAATACACTCATGTGCAAAACACACACATACATTCAAAACACTTATCCATGAACTTTTTTTTTCTTTTTCAAACCAGGGTTTCTTTTTGTAGCAGCCTTGGCTGTCCTGGAACTAGCGCTGTAGACCAGGCTGGCCTTGAATTCACAAGATCCACCTGCCTCTACCTTCTGCATGGTGGGATTAAAGCTTGTACCACCACCTGGCTCATAAACTTTTTTTTTAAATATGCAAAATTGGTTACACAGGTGTAGACTGTTCTCTGGGGTGTGAGGAAACACACACACACCATACAGAAATATGGGCCTACAGGCCTCTGTGCAGATACAGGCACAGTTCCCTCGTTTCGAAAGAAATATATGACATCAGAAATGGGGATGCCCGGTAAGGAACATGGCTTGGGAGAGCACTTGTCTGCCATGATGCCCTCAGGACTGGCGACAGACAAACTGGAGCAGGGCCTCAGACCCACAAGTAATGGGCCAGCCTAGGTCATGTGCTGCAGAATGTATATAATTCAGAAGGCTAAGCTTGCTTTATTTTATTTTTAAAAGTGATTCCTTTCTTTTCTTAAGATTTATTTATTGGGGACTGGAGAGATGGCTCAGAGGTTAAGAGTTAAGAGCATTGCCTGCTCTTCCAAAGGTCTTGAGTTCAATTCCCAGCAACCACATGATGGCTCACAACCATCTGTAATGGGGTCTGGTGCCCTCTTCTGGCCTGCAGGCATATACACAGACAGAATATTGTATAAATAAATATTTAAAAAAAAAGATTTAGCCGGGCGGCGGTGGCGCACGCCTTTAATCCCAGCACTCGGGAGGCAGAGGCAGGTGGATCTCTGTGAGTTCGAGGCCAGCCTGGTCTACAAGAGCTAGTTCCGGGACAGGCACCAAAGCTACAGAGAAACCCTCAAACAAACAAACAAACAAACAAACAAATAAATAAAAATAAAAGATTTATTATGTAGTGTTCTACCTGCATGTACACCTGTAGGCCAGAAGAGGGCGCCAGATCTCATTACAGGTGGTTGTGAGTCACCATATGGTTACTGGGAATTGAACTCAGGACCTCTTGGAAGAGCAACCAGTGCCCTTAACTGCTGAGCCATCTCTCCAGCCTCAGTCAAATAATTTCTAATCATATCTAGGGTCAGTGACAGGTTCTCCAGCTGTGCCTCCCTGCCAATCAGTGTTATCTGTTAAATTGTTTTATTGGAGTCCACATGTGTCCATCTGAAATGTGAGCCCCTAGGTCCACCCGTGGCAGAGTTTGGGAGATGAACTTTAACAAATTAACAAAAGCCCCACCCCGTCCCCCAAAAGGAAGGTAGCTCAGCCAGAGTCAGACAGACAGCTGTACACACTCTCTCCAGTTCAGCACGTGCACACCGTGTTACTCTGGAAAGAGAAACGGGGGAGACACGTTTTATTCTTTACGCTTTGTCATTAGTGCTGGTGTTTATTTGTTATTTTAGCTTTTTGGTGTTTATTGTTGAGAGAGAGTCTCACTGTGAAGTTCTGGTTGGCCTGTAACTCATAATGTAGCCCAGGCTGGCCTATAACTCACGATGTAGCCCAGGCTGACCTGTAACTCACGATGTAGCCCAGGCTGGCCTGTAACTCATGATATAGTCCAGGCTGGCCTGTAACTCATGATGTAGCCCTGTAATATCAGCACTTGGGAGGCAGTGGCAGGAGGATTTCTAAATTCTACAGCGTGAATTCCAGGACAGCTAGGGACTACACAAGAAACCTTGTCTCAAAAAATAAATAAAAATAGAAAGACTTGGGGGCTGGAGAGATGGCTCAGAGGTTAAGAGCATTGCCTGCTCTTCCAAAGGTCCTGAGTTCAATTCCCA
The DNA here is from genome assembly GCF_014885135.2 of Alexandromys fortis. Classification (NCBI taxonomy): domain Eukaryota; kingdom Metazoa; phylum Chordata; class Mammalia; order Rodentia; family Cricetidae; genus Alexandromys; species Alexandromys fortis. Next base: position 595,172 of record NW_026068026.1, on the reverse strand, counting down.
GCAACCACATGGTGGCTCACAACCATCTGTAATTGGGTCTGGTGCCCTCTTCTGGCCTGCAGGCATATACACAGACAGAATATTGTATACATAATAAATAAATAAATATTAAAAAAATAAAAAGACTTGTTTTATTTTGTTAATTACATGTGTATGTATGTATGTGCACATGGGGGGCAGGTGCTCAAATCGTCCAGAAGAGGGCGTTAGGTCCCTTGAGCTGGAGTTAGGGGCTTTAGAGCTGTCAGTCATAGGTGCTGGGAACAGAGCTCGAGTCCTCTGCAAGGCAGTGTATGCTCTCAACCACTGAACCATCGCTCCAGCTCTATATCATTCAACGTAAAAGTATTTCATTTAATATGTTCTACTGTCTCATAGCTACATACTCTATAGCTGAAGATGCCACGTACTTTGATTACAGGACATACAGAAATCAACCCCAACCCACCAGGAAACTTCCTCCCTGCTAGCTAGTTTTCCTGCTAAAAGACTCCCTGGGGGCTTCTGGAGGAGAAAACATGTCAGTGTATTGAACCTCTATGTTACAGTTCTGACCTGCCAGGTAACATGTGCCCACTGCTGCATTGGGGACACAGCTGTCACCAGGTACACAGCCTGGTCTACAGAGCAAGTTCCAGGACGGACAGAGCTTCACAATGAGACCCCAGGGCAGTGGTACCTAACCTGTATGTCAAAATCCCTTTGAGGGTCACATATCAGTTATTCTGCGTATTGGATATTTACATTATGATTCATAACAGCAAAATTACAATTACGAAGTAGCAATGAATAATTTTCTGGTTGGGGGTCACCACAGTGTGAGGAACTGTAATAAAGGGTGGCCATGGTAGGAAAGTTGAGAACCACTGCCCTCGGGTGAAACCAACTGTCGTTATTTTGCTCAATGGACGTGTTTTCAGCTGCATTCTGAATACTTATATTCATCCCTATAGACCTGGGCTGTGGCCAACATTGGCCAGAGAGAGTCTTTATACAGTGGGCACCAGTCAATGCACAGGTGTGTAATCAGTCAAAGTACTAAGACAAGGGAACTGGATGCTCATCCCTAAATGGGTTGTATTTATCAGCTCCTGCCTACACATCGCAGCCCTAAGTGGGACATTTTTATCACACACACACATACACATGCACACACACATACGCACACACATGCATGTACACCCACACGTGCACACACACATGCGCACGCACACACATGCATGCACACATACGCATGTGCATGCACACACACACGCCAGCGCACAAACACAAGCACACATTCCAATCTCAGGGAACCTCGAGGATGAGGAGACAGGTGCACAGGCTGAAGGACAGGGAGAAGCAAGCGGGTGCAGCGCTGTTTTCTGGACATGACAAGTGTCGCTCAGGAACTCACACACCTTTAGTTGCCACCACCAGACCCATAGGAGCTCAAGCCAGGCACTCCAGCACAGGTGGGGGAGGCACTCCAGACCCAGCCTTAACGAGCAGTTGGGGCAGTCGGTGGCCGCTGGGGAAGGGAGAATCGCATGTCTTTTAAGAGGCTCTCTTACTGGCAGGTTTTCCCATGCGCCATGGGGCCAGGACTAACTGAACTTACCACACCACCAACAAAAAGATGTGCGGGACTCATCTGGGGACCAACAGGGGAGTGGAGGAGGGTATGAGGGATAGGTGTGATTATGTTGAATTGTATACATGTATATATTCTCAAGAAAAAATATAAATTACTGGGGGCTGGAGAGATGACTCAGTGGTTAAGAGCATTGCCTGCTCTTCCAAAGGTCCTGAGTTCAATTCCCAGCAACCACATGGTGGCTCACAACCATCCGTAAAGAGGTCTGGCGCCCTCCTCTGGCCGTCAGGCATACACACAGACAGAATATTGTATACATAATAAATAAATAAATATTTTTTTAAAAAAAATATATAAATTACTTTCAAAGATGACATAATAATATCTTTTTTGTTTGTTTTGTTTTTCAAGACAAGGTTTCTCTGTATAGCCCTAGCTGTCCTGGAACTCACTCTGTAGACCAGGCTGGCCTTGAACTCACAGAGATCCGCCTGCCTCTGCTGGGATTAAAGGCATGCGCCACCACTGCCTGGCACAATAATATATATCCTTTTCCTTATATATCTTTTCACAAAGGAGAAACATTTCTATTTTTAGATATTAAAAGCTACAGACTCAGGCTGGAGAGATGGCTCAGCGGTTAAGGGCACTGACTGCTCTTCCAGACGTTTTGAGTTCAATTCCTAGCAACCACACTGTGACTCACAATCATCTATAATGAGATCTGGTGCCCTCTTCTGGCCTGCAGGCATATTTGCAGGCAGAACACTGTAAAATTAATAAATAAAAATCTTAAAACAAATAAAACAGAAAAGCTACAGGCTAGACATGGTAGTGCATACCTTAATCCCGGCAGAAGTATCAGGATCTCTGGAAGTTTGAAGCTAGCCTTGTCTTGTCTATGTAGTGAGTTCTAGGCCAGGCAAGGCTAAATAGTAAGACCATGTTTCAAAAAATAAATATATATGGATATACATATATATTTATAAATACACACACACACACACACACACATATATATAGTCTTTGGGGCTAGAGAGATGGTTCAGTGGTAGCACTCACTGCTGGGTTCAATTCCCAGCACCCATGTGGTAGCTGACACCAGGCATGCACAAAGCACACAGACATGTAAACAAAGTTCCCATATATGTTAAAAAAATAATAACAATAAAATTAATTTTTAAAAAGGTCTGGAAATGCAAGTTGGTAGAATGACTGCCTACCATATTCGAAGCCCTGGATTTGATTGCCAGCACGGGATAAACTAGGCGTGGGAGCTCACGCCTATAATCCTAGCACTAGGGAGGTAGATGCAGGAGGATCAAAAACTCAAGGTTATCCTCAGCTGCATAACGACGTCAAAGTCGAAGACTTCGAACCAAAATTAATATTTTAAATTGAATCTGTCATTTGGTTAAAATTAGCTAGAAATATTTATTTGGGATCTCCAAATCAATACACCTAACGCCCAAGCAGCTGGGCTGAGGAGTGGGGCCTGCAGCTGAACCCTGCTGAACATGGGCAAGGCCCTGGGTCTGATCCTATCACCAAAATAGTAAGTTACACTTAAAAAGAGTAGAGCCAGGAAGCAGAATTCACAGAGGAAGAGAGCTGAGGAAGGAAGTCCTTAGTGGGGTGTGATAAACTGATTTTAGCAAGTCATTCTATTCCATTAAGTGCTTAAATATTTATATTCTATACCAAGAGTCCAGTACTAGGAATGCAGTTTGCAAAACACTTACCAAAGTGATTAAAGATCGATATTTTAAAAGTTCACTTTAGTGGTTTGTCTTCAAGAAAAACACAGAAGAAAGTCAAACACCGAACAATGACAAGCTGGACTGTGGCTCAGAGAGTGTGTGTTTGGCACACATAAGGCTCTGAGCCCCCATCAATCCTCAGCACAGAAAGAAAGAAAATAAAGGACAAGGAGAGGAGGGGAGAGGGAAAAGGAATAACTGGCAAAATGTCTCGGCAGGTGAGACTTCTAACTGCCACACGTGGCCTAAGTTTGACCCCAGGACTCACCTGGTGGAAAGGAGAGAACTGACTCCCATAACTTGTCCTCTGACCTCCACAGCATGTGGCATGCCAACCCCAACACACACACACACACACACACACACACACACACACACACACACAAATAAATGCATGTAACTTTATCAAAGAAGAAAAGGAGGAGGTTACGACTCCATTAAAACAAGTGATGTTGAGCCAGGTACAGTGGTGCACGCCTTTGACCCCAGTCCGGAGAGGCAGAAGCAGGCTTTCTGTGAGTTCAAGGCCAGCATGGTCTACGGAGTGAGTTCCACCATAGCCAGGGATACATAGTGAGACCCTATCTAGAAAAACACAGAACAAACAAAGGGAGGTTGGTGTCCATACGTTGCCATGTCCAAGAGTGATCAACTGAAAAAATAAAAATGATGTCTATTGTCAAGCAGGGGTAGTGCACACCTTTGATCCCAGCATTTGGGAGGCAGAGGCAGGCGGATCTCTGTGAGTTTGAGACCAGCCTGGTCTACAGAGCAAGTTCCAGGGCTGTTACACAGAGAAACCTGTCTCAGAAAACAAAACTGATGTCCACCATGGGAGTGGGGACACAGCACGGTGGTAGAGTGCTTACCTAGTAGGCCCTGAGTTCAAGTCACAAGCAAAGCAACACACACACAGTCTATGAGATTGCATTTTTTAAAAGATAAATGACAGATGAGCTCATATGTGGTCTGTGTACCAGGGACTACGGACAGAGTGTCACTCAGAGCACCTCGTGTATGAGCTGCAATGGACAGTCGGTACCCTCCCCGCTCATGACCATGAAGTCCACTTGAGTCCTGAAAGTAGTACACCTCCTGACAATGCTCGTGGCCACGGTGGGTATGATGTGCACTCGGTGTGTGGGAGACACGGTGAAGACAGATAAAGCCACACCTAGGAGTATCAATGCAGGCTGAGCTCACCGTCTTGGTAGCATGCTCCTGAGTGGTCAGCAGGCTGTCTCAGGCCTTTATATCTCCAACCCCCATGAGTGTTGAGTGTAAGTTTGGTCCTGCTATCTTTTTTGGCCAGACAGCATCTGCTCTGGTCCCTCCGGGGCAACTGCTCTCTTGCTCCATTCCTTACAATGGAATCAAAGCTAGCATGGTACACCCAGCTCCTACCCCAAGCTGAATTCTACCAAATAGTGTGTGAGCTGGGGCTCAGCTTGTGGGTAAGGTGTGGGACAAAGGCCTCCTGCCTCCTGGTCATTTCCTGAGCACTGAGTACAGTTCTCTGGGGGTGTGGGAGGGGAGGAGAAAGTAGGAAAGACAAAAGGTGGGGAGTACAGTAACAAAAACTAAGCCTTGTGGAGGGCAGGAGTATATACATAGAACAGCTTTAGAAAACAGATACAGGCCAGGCCTGGCAGCACCTGCCTTTAATCCCAGCACTGGGGAGGTTGAGGCTGGTGGATCTCTGTGAGTTCAAGGCCAGCCTGGTCTATAGAGTTCCAGGATAGCCAGAGGTACACAGAGAAACCCTGTCTTAGAAAACAAACAAACAAACAAACAAAAAACAAAAGCAACAACAACAACAAAGACAGGGAGCCCGACAGAAAGGAAACAAACATGAAAGCCAGCATGACGGTGCATACTTGGCATCCCAGCACTGGTGAGGTGGAGGCAGGAGGATGCCCATTCAAGGCTAATAAGAGCTACACAATAAGTTCAAGGTCAGCATAGGCTACGAGACACCGTCTCTAGAGGAGGAGGAAGAAGAAGAAGGAGAAGGAGGAAATAAAAGAACCAGAAATAGAAGAGTTACTGATTAAACTAAAAATATAAAAATATAGATGATGTTGTGGGATATTTGTACACAGTGTGAAGATATATTGCTATGATTGGTTTAATAAAGAGCTGAAAGGCCAATAGCTAGGCAGGAGGTATAGGTGGAACTTTCAGGCAGAAAGAGGAAGTAGGGGTGCAGAGGAGAGACCAACAAGACAAGGAGGGAGGGCTGGAGAGATGGCTCAGAGGTTAAGAGAACTGACTGCTGTTCCGGAGGTCCTGAGTTCAATTCCCAGCAACCACATGATGACCCACACGCATCTACAAGGAGATCTGGTACCCAGAACACTATATACATAATAAATAAATTAAAAAAAAAAGAAAAGAAAAAAGACACGGAGGGAATCAGACATACGGAATCAAAGAAAGGTAAAAGGCCACATGATAAAACATAGATTAATAGAAATGGGTTTATTTAATTATAAGAGTTCGTTAGGAACAAGCCTATGCTATAGGCCAAGCTTTCATAATTTTTTAAAAAATATTGATTTATTTATTATGTATACAATATTCTGTCTGTGTGTATGCCTGCAGGCCAGAAGAGGGCACCAGACCTTATGTTTTTGTTATTTATTTATTTATTAAAGATTTCTGCCTCCTCCCACCACTGCCTCCCATTTCCTTCCCCCTCCCCCAGTCAAGTCCCCCTCCCTCGTCAGCCCAAAGAGCAATCAAGTTTCCCTGCCCTGTGGGAAGTCCAAGGACCACCCACCTCCATCTAGGTCTAGTAAGATGAGCATCCAAATTGCCTAGGCTCCCACAAAGCCAGTACGTGCAGTAGGATCAAAAACCCATTGCCATTGTTCTTGAGTTCTTAGTAGTCCTCACTGTCCGCTATGTTCAGCGAGTCCGGTTTTATCCCATGCTTTTTCAGACCCAGTCCAGCTGGCCTTGGTGAGTTCCCGATAGAACATCCCTACTGTCTCAGTGGCACCAGACCTTATTACAGATGGTCTCTGGAAAGAGCAGGCAATGCTCTTAACCACTGAGCCATCTCTCCAGCCCAAGCTTTCATAATTAATAAGTCATTTCCACGTTGTTTTTTTGTAAGCTGCCACCCCCTAAAAATTTGTCTACAAGAAGATATTACAGAAGAACACACAGTGACAAGAGAAAGTAAACACAAATACGGCTAAACCAAAAGAACAAAAACGGGTGTGTGTGCAGTGCGAAATAAAAACACCAATGCAAAATAAAGTCTATAAAAGAAGGGTTCAGTAGGGCGGCGGTGGTACATGTCTTTAATCCCAGCACTCGGGAGGCAGAGACAGATGGAGCTTGTGAGTTTGAGGAGAGCCTGGTCTACGAAGTGAGTTCTAGGACAGCCAGGGCTATTACACAGAGAAATCCTGTCTCCAAAAAAACAAAAATGAAAGGAAAAAAAAGAGAATGGTTTTACTTCTGTAAATATATATGTACATAAACATGGAATATGCAGTATATGGCTGTATGTGTATATAGATCTTGCATAGAAAACCAGACTAATAGTTATTCTCGGTCAGTATGGGTTTTATTTCATGTGATAGTTTGAGGGGTACAGGACTTTGCACTATAGCCCACGCTAACCAACATTCATGGCAAACCCCCCGACTCTATCTTCAGTGGTTTTGGTTTTTTTTCTGTAGCCCATGCTATCCATCATTCATGGCAATCCCTCTGTCTCATTCTCCAGAGGGCTGGGGTTGCAGGCTGTAGCCCAGGCTAGCCAGCATTCATGGCAAGCCCTCTGGCTCAGTCTCCAGAGGGCTGGGGTTGCAGGTGGGAGCTACTGTGCAACACTGATTTTAAGGTCTGGTTTTTGTTGTTGCTGTTTTGTTTTATGACTTAAAACTTCTGCAGTTGTACAGGGTGGTAGTGGCACACACCTTTAAGCCCAGCAAGCGGGAGGCAGAGGCAGGTGGATACATAGTGAGACCCTGTCTGAACAACAACAACAACAACTTCTTCCAAAATAAGAGGGTTTTTTGTTTTGTTTGGTTTTGGTTTTGTTTTGGTTTTTGAGACAGGGTTTCTTTGTCCTGGCTGTCCTAGAACTCACTCTGTAGACCAGGCTGGCCTCAAACTCACAGAGATCCACCTCCTCTGCATCCTGAGGCTGGGACTACAGGCATGTTGCACCACTACCGCCTGGCTAAAAGACCTCTTTTTAAAACCAAAAAATCTAATGTTTTTGTTGTTTTTATTTATTTATTTATTTATTTATTTATTTTTATTTTTTATTTTTTTGGTTTTTCGAGACAGGGTTTCTCTGTGGTTTTGGAGCCTGTCCTGGAACTAGCTCTTGTAGACCAGGCTGGTCTCGAACTCACAGAGATCCGCCTGCCTCTGCCTCCCAAGTGCTGGGATTAAAGGCATGTGCCACCACCGCCCGGCTATTTATTTTTTCTTCATTTTACATTCCAACCACAGTTATCCCTCTCACCCATCCCCCAACCCCCTCCCTCCTGTGTTAAGGCTGAGCAAGGTATCCCACCATAGGGAATGGGCTCCAACATTCATGCCCCAGTAATAGATCTTTGTCCTACTGCTAGGGGCCCTATTGTTTGTAGTTTTTGAGACAGTCACTATGTAGGCCTAGCTAACTTGGAATTCATTATGTAGACCAGGCTGGCCCTGAACTCATAGATCCTCCTGCCTCTGCCTCGGTACTGCTGAGGTTAAAGGTGTGAGATAACACACCCAGCCCAGAAAATCTGAAGTTTTTAAATAAACAGATTAATATCCTTATTTTCAACACGATAGAGGTATCAGCACACAGGAGAGAGGTCTCCTAGAATGACCCCAGATAACAATTTACGCAGTTGCTTACATGTTGAATGAAATGAATTTTACATGCTGATAGGGAAAAATTTCCAAGGCTCAATGGTAATTTTTTCAAAAGCACAAAATAGTATGTATACTATGCTTATATATGCACAAAAATGTCTGTGTGCTGGCTAGTTTAATATCAACTTGATATAAGCTACAGTCATCTGAGAGGAACAAGCCTCCATGGAGAAAATGCCTCCATAAGATCCAAGTGTAGGGAAGCCTCTAGGGCAGTTTTTATATTAGTGGTTGTTGAGAAAGGAAGGGCCCAGCCCACTGTGAGTGGTACCACCCCTGGGCTGGTGGTCCCGAGCTCTATAAGAAAGCAGGTTGAGCAAGCCAAAGGGAAAAACCAGTAACCAGCATCCCTCCCAGGCCTCCGCATCAGCTCCTGCCTTTAGGTTCCTGCCCTGTTTGAGCTCCTGTCCTGATTTCCTTCAGTGATGGACAGCTGTGTGACAGTGTAAGCCAAATCCTGCCCTCCTCATCTTGCTTTTGGTCATGGTGTTTCGTCACAGCAATAGAAACCCTGACTAAGACAGCAGGCATGTACATATGGGCTTCACTGGAAATGTATATAATGTGTACCTGTACATATGTACTTGAGACTAAGTGAATACAATGTCTGCAGTACTTGGTTGTCAGTGTATATAAAGTTTTTGAAAGTGTCCACGGAAACTGGCAGTGGTGTGTTTCTGAAAGAAGAAGGCTATAGTAGAGAAGTAATAAACTTGCCTTGAATAAACTAACAAACAAACAAATAAAAATGAAAGCAATTGTAAAATGATAAAAAGTTATGTAAATTAAAGTATCTGGTGGGCCGTTGAGTGTAGCTCATCGGTGGAGTGCAAGTTTAACATGTGCAAGGCCCGGGACTTAATTTCTAGCACCTTCCAAAAATATACAAATGCATATAGAGAGAGCTTATGATATAATTTTACTAAAATCTATATATACATATGCCAAGAAGGAATGGAATCCTGGGCAGAGTGGGCCATGCCTTCAAACTCAGACCTCCTGGAGGCTGCAACAGAAGAATCACTGTGAGCCTGAAGTCAGCCTAGCACGAAGGAGACCCTGTCTCAAAGTGGGGCGGGGAAGCAACAGGAGATTCATTAGGTAAAGGCACGCACACTAAGTGTGAACATCTGAGTTTGATTCCCGGAACTCACATCGTAGATGAGGACTGATTCCTGACCTCCTGGGTGCTGTGGCACACAACACATGCCTACACACACACACACAAACACACACACACACACAGAATAAAGTTAAAACTGTAACTTAAGCTGGGCGGTGGTGGCGCACGCCATTAATCCCAGCACTCGGGAGGCAGAGGCAGGCAGATCTCTGTGAGTTCGAGGCCAGCCTGGTCTACAGAGCTAGTGCCAGGACAGGCTCCAAAGCTACAGAGAAACCCTGTCTTGAAAAAAAAAACTGTAACTTAAATGCTTTTAAAGAACTTAAAGGTTAAACAAAATCCTAAAACCAAGTGAGCTCCATGACAGGCCCCAAAGCTACAGAGAAACCCTGTCTTGGGGAAAACAAAAACAAAAACAAAACAAAACAAAAAAACAAACAAAATGATAAACAAACTAAAGAACAACAACAGCAAAAAGAGAAACAAACATCAAATAACTATTCTTTTTTAGAATGGTAAAATAAGGTTGATTTTTGGCACCTTCTGTGTGCTCTTCTTTGTAACTTTGCTAACAGTTAAAATGTATTAGATTTGTAATTATATAGTTTCCAATGTTATTAAGGAAGAATGCACCCTAATTCTTTTTTCTTTTTCTTTTGTTTTTGCTTGTTTGTTTTATTTTGTTTTGAGACAGGGTTTCTCTGTAGCTTTGGATCCTGTCCTGGAACTCATTCTGTAGACCAGGCTGGCCTCGAACTCACAGAGATCCGCCTGCCTCTGCCTCCCAAGTGCTGAGATTAAAGGTATGTGCCACCACCGCCTGGCTCTTCTTTAATTCTTTAGCTGTAATTGCACATCCGTGTTTCTCCTACCCAGTGGCCAGAAACAGAATCAAAGCATGTCTATCTCAGACCAATGTTTTTCACCAACGATCTCTAGCCACGCTGCCTAGAGCCAGGCACCCAGCTAAAGGGCGTTAAATATATAACAATACAGCCAGCCTGGCCCCTCCCATCCTCCCTTCTCCCTGGTGGTTGATTCCAGAAAGCACTGGATGTGTAAAATGGGGGGCGCTCTCCAAGTGCTGAAGCTAAGGGATGCCTGGGAACCCAGGCAGGAAAGAAGCAATGGAGTACAGAGGGAAGAAGGGTGGGGCTCTTGTGTCTGTGAGGGTAAAAGATAATCAGCAGCTAAGAAATGGGTGCTTTTGCCATTCTGCGATGGGCTATGACATATATTATGATTTCATTACTTCCTAATTCTTGTCTGGGCTCACAACTCCAAGACAATTTCAAGCTCTTTTTTTGTTGTTTTGGGTTCTTTCTTTCTTTCTTTCTTTCTTTCTTTTTTTTTTTTTTTTTGATTTTCGAGACAGGGTTTCTCCGTAGCTTTTGGTTCCTGTCCTGGAACTAGCTCTTCTAGACCAGGCTGGCCTCGAACTCACAGAGATCCGCCTGCCTCTGCCTCCCGAGTGCTGGATTAAATACGTGCGTCACCGCCGCCCGGCTTGTTTTGGGGTTTTCTGTTTTGTATGTAACCCAGTAGCTCCACATAGCCTGGGCAATCTTCCTGAATGCATCTTCTAAGTGCTTATCTTAAGATTTTCATCAGCTACCTGTGGTGGTAACATCTGTAATCTCAGAACTTAGTCAAGCAAGGAGGGGATCACCAAAAGTTCGAGGTCAATTGGGCTACATATCATTTTTGTTTTGTTTTGTTTGTATGTAGTGGGGGTTTGTTTTGTTTTTTATTTTGTTCTAAGGCAGGGTTTCACTGTGTCGCTCTGACTGTTCTGGAACCCACAGAGCTCTGTCTCCTAAATGCTGGGATTAGAGTGTGCACCACACCCTACCCTGTAGTGCAGAATAAGAGATCTTTATTGGAAAGTAAGAAAATCAGCACAGAGCTGATAAAAGCCCCTTGTTCATTTCTGACAGGACCTTGCTAGGTAGCCCAGGCTAGCCTGGGACTCACACATGGCCTCCAATCATCCAAGTGCTATAAATATAACCATGGCAACCATGCCCCTGCTAGAAAATCTCACTTCTGATGGCCACTGTTGTCTCTGCCTGGGCCTCTCCAGTTGCATATCACTACCCTGATGTAGAATTCCCCCAGAACAATATCCCCTCCAAATCCCCAATTCCAAAGAGAGTCTCTGAAACACAAGCTACTTTTTATGTTTGTTGGATAAATAGATATTGAGGAGAAGTAAACATTAGAGGTTTCGTGGTTTAGACAAAACCATCCATAAGAGAGCCAAGTGCTTAGCCCTTCCAAATTTCACTTGTGCAGGGACAAAGTACATAAAAATAACATCCTTTACTTGTTTTTTGTTGTAGTTTTTGTTTTTCAAGACAGAGTTTCTCTGTGTAGCCCTGGGTGTCCTGGAACTTGCTCTGTAGACCAGGCTGGACTCAAACTCACAGAGATCTGCCTGCCTCTGCCTCCCAAGTGCTGGGATTAAAGGTGTGTATCACTACTTTAAAAATATTATGTGTGTGATTGTGTGTTTACATGTATGTATTTATGTGTTCTTGTGCATGCCTAGTGCGTGTGGAGACCAGAAGAGGGCAGCTGATTCCCTGGAACTGGAACCAGTGCTCTTAATCTCTGAGCCATCTCTCCAGTAATCCCTTACCCACTTTTTTTTTAAGGCATGATATCTCTGTGGAGTCTAAGATGGTCTCAAACTTTCAATCCTTCTGCCTCAGCCTCTTGAGTACTAGGATTAACAGGGTGTATACCACAGGGTGTGTTCAGCTAACTTTCAATGTTATCAGGAGTTTACTTGGGGCCTAGGGGAACACACCCATAATCCCACTCAAGAGGCGAAGGCATGAAGGTTACTCTCAAATTTGAACTTGAGCCACCCTGGACTACACAGTGAGTTATAAACCTGCCCGGGACACAGACCAAAAATTTATCTCAAAAAAATAACAAACAGGAGCTGGTGAGATGGCTCAGTGGATAAAGGCATCTGCCACCCAGTCTGAGTTCCATCCGTGGGACTCTCTTGGTGGAAGGAGAAAGCTTATTCCTGCAGACTGTTCTTTGACCTGCACTGGCATGCCCTGGCATGTGTGCCCCACCCCACAAATAAATAAAAGTAAATTTAAAATAAGATAGAAACAGAGGCTGGGAGGTGACGCAGTAAGATCCCTTGCTGTGCATGCATGAGGACCTGAGTTCATATCTCCAGCACCCACAGAAAACCTGGCCAGGGGCTGTGTGTATCTGTGACCTTAGTACTGGGAGGCAGAAACAGGTAGATCCCAGGGCACCACTAGTCACGATGGTGAGCTTCAGGTGAAGAGACTGTCTCAATGGGAACAGGTGGCCAGCAACAGAGGAAGACACAGACATCCTCCTTTGGCCTCTGCAGGTGGATAAATGTGAAAGCTCACTCTCACACACATATTTTCACACACACACACATGCATACACTACATACACTCCCCTAATAAAAATAAAAACATAAAGCAATGGCTATGATAATCCTACGAGGTAAGTGTGTTGATCCTCGCTTTATAAATGAGGAAGCTCAGAGAGGTCTCGTTGTTTTCCCACAGCCACACAGCTATGAAACAGTGAGCATGGTTTCAAACCCTCGCGCTTCTGACTGCAATCCCAGTGTGAAAGTAACCAAGGAACCACAAACACCAGCCCTGCCCCACATCCCAGCCTTCTCTTGGCCTTGCCCTTGCTGCCTCATGCCCTCCCGGATCTGTATTTCTCCAAGTATTTTAAGTAGAACTAAAGCTTTTCATCACCTCCTTGTCTAACCTCTACCCCACTTCAGAAGTGTTCTCCCTCAAATCTTTTCAGAGGTCCTTTTCCACCCTCTCCTCCAGGTAACTTCACACCCAGATAATGCCAAAGCCTCCGAAACTGAATGACCTGCTCCATTAGAAGCACTCCTGCAGAAGTCTCTGCTCCTCTGAGCTGCTCTTTCCCAGCCTTGTAAACTCCACACTCCTCCTTGCCTTCCCTGGAAGGCTCTCCCTGGAAAGCCCACAGCCAGGGCTCTGTGCTGTCTTTGAACCCACTCTGAGCTTCCCTTCATCGGCTGGCACAGGAGAGGCCTCAGCACCTAACAATGTTTTCTATAACATGTGCTGCTTGATGCTAATGGGGAGCTAAGATTAGGGGCTCAAAGACCTGCTCAGTTGTCAAGAAAGCCTTTCATCGGACCCAAACTTCAAGCACCAGGCCCTATTCTGTGGTGACACCCCTGGGTATTGTTACCATGGCAATGCTTGAGAGACACTAGCCACAGCGAACATTGCCTCAGCTCTCCATTTTCCTTCGTGGCTCTCCCCTCAAAGCTAAAGAGATCCTTGCTTTCCCTTCAGAGATCACAGGACCCTCAGAGTCACGATGGTGGCACATGGCTGCAATCCCAGCGTTCAGGAGGCCGAGACAGGATACAGAGACTGGGTCTAGACTGGAATACCTGGCATTCCCAACTATCCTGAGATACATAGGAAGGCCTGTCTCAAAAACAAAACAAAACAGAACTGGGCCAGGGAGATGGTCCAGAGGGTGACGGTGCTGCCAAGCCTGGTGTAGTTCAACCCCCAGGATCTCCATGGGGGGGAGGGGAGACTCCTGAAAGTTGCCCTCTGCCCCTCACATGTGTGTTGTGGCATATGCATGCCACCACCCACATCATACTCACAAAATAAATAAAGTCATATAACACCAACAACAAAATACAAGCCAAGTGGTAGTGGCACACACCTTTAATCCCAGCACTCGGGAGGCAGAGGCAGGCAGATCTCTGAGTCTGAGGCCAGCCTGGTCTATAGAGTGAGTTCCAGAACAGCCAGGGCTACACAGAGAAACCCTGTCTCAAGACAAACAAACAAACAAACAAAAACAAAACAGAAGACAATTTGCCTAACTTTTGGGAGGCCTGAGTTGGACAGTTGAAAAGGAGAAAGAGAGAGAGAGATTATGCTTGAAATTGATTGATTCCTTGCCGTCACCCCTCCCCCACATCTGGCACAGATGCAGTGGCCCAGGCTGGAACAAAGAAGAAAAGCCGGAGAGACACCTAAATGAGCTCAGTGAGAAAAGTCAGACTGGATTCGAGCGTAAAAAGAGCAAAACAAGACGGAACACCACACGTACGTAGGCCGTGCCCCAGGCAGCCTTTTACTATGACTCAGGCCGCTGACTTTGTCAAATCCCACCCCCTAGGAACCTGAGAGAAGTCAGAGAGAGGGGCAAAAACAAGACCTACAGAACCGTTGCTGCTCTACCCTCTGCCAGCCCAGGCAGCCCAGGCGCAGGAGGGCCTCTGCAGGCCAGAGCAAGTTGAGTGCTCAGCAGAGACAGGAGAGCCACCACAGGAGGAGAGGGAGCCAGGTTGCTGGCTCTAGTGGGTGATCCTTTCCCACTCCACCCAGCCTGCTTTCCCTCACCTTCCCAGACGTTCTGAAGTGGCTTCTCCACTGGTCATCAGGCAGAGCCCCCCACACTGGCTCCCAAAGGGAGCCAGAAGAGAAAACAAGAGGCAGAAGTTGTCATTGCCGTACGGGAACCGTCAAGACCCTCCTCACAAGCATCTCCCTCCGAAGGCCATCCTTCAGCAGAGTGAAGAATGGTGGCCCAGAGGGCAAGCAGCTCGGAGGATGCTGCCTGAGACAAAATGGTCCCCTGGAAGACTTACATCTTGAGTAAGAGATTGACAGGAGGGCTTGGGTAAGGAACAATTCAGGAGACAAAGGTATAGTCCTACCAGTATGAACCGGACAGGTAAGAGGAGACCAACTATGGAGCTGAGATAGAATCTGCAAACCAGGGGGACATGGACTTCTTTTTACCCCCCACCCCCACCCCTGGTGTCTCTTCTGTTTAGCTGGACTAAATGGTCAGATGATTTCCTCACCCTTCCTCCCAACATCACAGGCAGGACCCATCTCACACACCAGGATGGCCTACAGAGCCTAGGGAGCCCATCTTCGTATAATGGATAAGGCTAATGAAGTTAGCTTTAAAGTAGGTACCCTTAGTGCCTTTGCTCCCCATGACCACCCCTCCTGTTTTTCAGTCTTTACAGCTTAAAAGGACCTCAAAGTGCAAAACCCCTCACTTAAAGTCAGGATACTCAGAGAAAGAGGGGTCCCCAGGGCTGACCAGGGATTTCTTTTAACCTGACCACGCTGACCAAACAGCAAAGCCTAGGTCCCTAAGGCAAACAGGGGTGCTCTCCGTGGGGCAGAAGCGTTGAGCTGAGTTCACTGTGTGAGAATATGACAGGCTAGGGTAGGAGTCTGGGGCTTTCTTAGGGACATGTTTACAAAAGGTTCTGCTCCTCAACTCGAAGGTCCAGGTGTCGCCTTTCTCCTTGCTTTATGCCAAGCACCGTGGACGAAGACACGGGAGAATCACCCTGACCTTGAAGATTGCCCTCATAGATGCCCCTCCCTTCCAAACCTGGCAATGGTTTCTTGGCTTAGTACCCCCCAAACCCTGCAGAACTCAACCCTTCACAGCCCGAAGTCCCTTTAGGCCATCACAAATAACTGTCTGGAACAGAAATGGGGGGGGGGGGGGGGGTAAGGGGGACACAAAGGAAAATCATGTGCCTTTTGGAGTCTCAGACCTGAGTCCAGTTCTTTAGATTGAACAGATCTATGGATTCTCAGCATGACCTTGAGAAAGTCATTCAACTTCCTTGGGCCTCAATCTCCTAATCTGTAAAATGGAAACATGCACACGACTCCAGACTGTAGTTTTGTGAATTCAGCAGTAAACAGACTACCAAGGACATGGTACACGTTAACGTTCCTGAAGATCTCCACCGGGAAGGGCTTCCATGATGATGTGGTGGTCAACCACTACACTCCATGAGATTTTCAAGATTAGATGGATAAGCAAGTATGAACGAACTTGGAGCTTGGGCATTTTGACTTGGGAGGGTTCAGGGAGTCTGAAATTCTCTTGATACTATACTTGGGATAGAAAGGCAGATGCGTCCTTACGGTTCTGGAGGCTACCTCCTCAATTGGGTGTGGCATCCATCGATGTATTTCTTTCCCAGAAACCCTTCATCAGACCTGTACTCCCTCCCCCCGCCCAAGTCCAGGCAGCAACTACTTCGGGGATGATGAAGGACTAGCCGGTCCTAGAACCTATTCCCATTCATTCCTCCATAGGGACCCTAGACTTCCCATTTCTGATCTAGCCCATCTACTAATCTTCCCCTCCCTTCGTGAAGGTTGGGGCAGAGATGCAAGCCAATAACAAAGAGAAAACGCGCTTTCTCCGGGGAGGGGGCATCCCCAAAGCAGGGAACTGGCTCTAAGGGGTGGTAACACTTCAGGAGAGTGGCAAAGACAAGTTGGGGCTCCCGATGACGATGAAGGAGCCCCCTCCCACTCTGCAGAGACTTGGCTGCAGGCCTAGGCAGGCCACACCCAGCCATCCTGATGCAGGGGAGAGGAGGGGCTGCGGCGGATGGAGGGTGAGTAACCCGGAGCCGCTGCAGAATGACAGGCGTAGGGGCTAAGTCTTAAGGTGAAAAGATGTTTGCATCCCGCCCCTCCCCTGATTTCCCTTGGATGCAGCACTCACCCCAATAATGACGCTGTCGTCCCCTTGAAAAATGGGGATGAACTTGTCCCCCCGCAGAATCTCTGCCTGGTTCAGGGGCCGAAATCGGCAAAGCACCTTGATGCTGCATTCGTTGTTGGTCTCCGCCATGGTGGTCGCAAGTCTTCGGCTGCACGGGGTAGTGTGTGCTCCGAAAGAAGGGAGCGCTGAGCTGGGGTCAAGGCGGAGGACAGGTGATCTGTCGCTGGGGCCAAGGAAGCAGCTGGGACACCCGGGCGAAGGCGCGCTTTCGGTCTCCTGCGGCACTGGATGCGGCGACCTGGGCGTCTGGTCCTCTCTCCGCGCTGTGCCTCTCCGCCCCTCGCGCTGCAGCCGCGCTGCGGGCCTGGGCGGGGCGCGCAGGAGCAGCGAGGGCGGGGTTTCCTTCGCAGGGGGTGAACCACACTGGACAGCGACCACCCAAAGGTGGAGTTTGGCTCACCTGGCTCTTCGATCCTTAAGACTTGCAGACTTGCGGATAACCACGTACTCACCCCTTCCCCTCACAACTCACTCCGCTACAGGAGACCCGTTTGTTCCTTCTCTGACTCCACCTACTGGAATCGTTAAAGGGACTAAGGTGGGCCTGTGGCCTGCCTGGGGAAGAGCACCAATAGGCCTTCCATTCCTTTATTCCAGAGCATACCCCAAATGCTTTACAACCCTCTTTTCATATTTAAATCACACTTGTCATTCTGCTACAACTCCCCCCCCCCCCAAGTTTCTTTCTGTTGCCCAGAGGTACTCATGACCCAGTTGGCCTTCCTGGATGTGTGCCTATGGTAGTGGAGTCCAGGTCCCATGCCTTGGAGAAGTGGCTGGAAGGTCTAACTTACTCCCCTCCTTTTTTCACAGAAAGTACTACCCTCTGGTGATAGTCAGGTCCCCAAACAGAGTGAAGCCAAACTAGCTTCTGGGTCATCAGCATTCACAGGCAGATGGAGTCCTCAATGATGCCACTGTGGTTGGGGCTAGGGTACAGACAGGCAGGGGTAGCTTTTGCAAGAGAAAGGGAGCCTAAAAGCCTGAGGAAAGGGTGATGATAAGGACAAAGGCCAGAGGTACTGTGTGAGGATATTCCAGGACAAACAGCTATATTTGGGTTTCAGACAGGCTTAGATATCTGTGTGCATTTACTGTCCTCGTTCCCTTTGGATAGGGTCCCAACACCCCAGCTCCTTTCTCAAGGCATTCTTTCCTTCTCCCAGTTTCCTGGTCAGAAGAAAAGAAAAGAAAACCCAGGAAGTTCTTGTCCTTCCTCTCCTTGGGCCAGGCTCCCACTGCAGCCCCTGAGCAGAAACATCCAGAGCTGACCAAATTGATTTTGCTCAATGTCACAGCCTCTGCTAGCCAACAGAGAACGAGGCTGCAGGACTTGAGGTTTTAGCCAAGAGGAGGAGCAGGGTGATGGGAGAAGGTAGGAGGGGGTGGAGGCCTCCGCTGGCTCAGAAATTGACCAGGGTCTAGGTCAGTTAGGCACTATGGGACAAGGGTGAGATGACAGTGACCTAGACAAACAAGCCCTCCTCCAGGAACCCACTGAGCCAGGCCTCTGCCACTCATCCACCTCGACTCTTAAGGTGACTGAAGGAAAGGAATCGGAAGCTGCACACGAGAGTTTGGGGTCCTGGCGACAGAGGCCAAGGCTTGGACACAAGCCAGGAATGAGAATGACAATGAGTATCTAACTCAGGAGCTCTACAGGCAGCTGTCTGGCACTATTTCTGAGGACTGTAGCATCTCGCAAGCTCAGGAAATACACCGACATCCTGCCTCTAGAAGCAAAAAAGTGGCTTCCTCAGTGAAATGGCTTCAAAATGCCAGTCCTTAGGAGGGTCACTGGTCAGAGATGAAAGTTCAGTGGGTACATGCTCTGCGAACACACACACACACACACATGATAAGTTCTTATACAGCTGCACCAGTCATTCTTCAAAGAACTTTTCCTTTAATTGTTGAGATGGGGTGGGAGGGGTTCCTCTATGTAGCCCAGGCTAGCCTAAAGCTTGGTATGTGGTAGTTCAGATTGTTCTCTATGTAGCTCAGGCTAGCCTAAAGCTTAGTGTGTAGTTCAGACTGTCTTGCACTCTTGGTGCCTCAACCTCCCACAGCCGCCCACTGCTGGGAGTATATGTGGGTGCCACCATGTCTGGCTTGAGAACCTCTTCTATCCTGCGTTTGTCTTTTTATGTCTTTACTACATAGTGATAGCGATAGCACGTCGGTGGCTTTGTACTTGTTTTTCTCCTCCTCCTCTTCTGTCATTTTGAGACAGGGTTTCTCTACATAGCTCTGATTCTCCTGGAACTCGCTCTGTAGACCAGGCTGGCTTTGAATTTAGAGATCTGCCTGTCTCTGCCTCCCGAGGGCCAAGATTAAAGATGTGCTCCACTACGCCTGATCTTCTCACCTGTTTTAATAACGGCTCAGTGAGATGGCTCACCAGCAACCCATGACCTGAGTTTGATTCCCCAGGACCCCCAAGGTGGAAAAAGAAAACAGACAAACAACAGTTGTTCTCTGACCTCCAAACTCATGCAAAGACACCTGCACACCGTGCACGTGCACACAAACACACACACACAAATAAATTCAATAAATTAAATTAGGGGTCCTATTGTCATGTATTTATTTGGCAAAGGAAAAGAGTTTCCTTATGTCTGTTCTCCAGAAAGGTTTGTTCTTAGCCTGGGCACAAAGTTACTGTGTGCAAGGTCCTGAGTTCAATACTCAGCATTGAAAAGGGAGCTCCAGGCCACCCTGGGCTACAGTTCAAGACCCTGTGTGAACTTCCTCCTGTTTACGGGGACTATTAATGAAGCGATGACCACCATGGAGTGTTCAGTCAGTCTCGGAGCCATTTTGAAAACAAAACAAAAATCCATAAATAGTAGACCCAGATAAATTTGAATTTCAGATTCTTATATGCATATCACAAATAGAATAAGATGCATGCTTTTATATTAAAAATTGCTAGCTATTTACCTGAAATTCATTTTTAAAAATATATAGTATATATTATTACTATATATTTTATGTATATGGATGTTTTGCCTTCATGTATGTCTGTGTACCATGTGTGTGGCTGGTGTGCTCAGATGTCAGAAGAGGGAGGGCATTGGATCACTTGGAACTGGAGTTATAAATGGTTGTGAGTTATCATGTGGGTGCTGGGAATCGAACCCGGGTCCTGCAAAAGCAGCCAGTGCTCTTAACCACTGAGATATCTCTCTAGCTCCTGAAATTAAAATTTGTGTAGGGGCCCTCTATTTTGTCCGTCAGCCCTAATCTGAAAAGACCGGTTCACTTTTCATTCCTTACCGTTATTCACAATGTGACGAGCTTTGTGGTTTCGTCTAGTCTGTTACTATGTGTTTGAAAATAGGAATTATGCGATACCTTTAATAGAATATTAAAAATAAGAGAAAATAAATTGTATGAAATAGCTCCCTAAGGTGTGTTATTGTCGTTCCCAGACCAAGCCCCAGAGGACCGGGACTACATATCCCACAATGCCACTCGGCGTCTCCTCGCCATTACCTCATTCTCTGTCGCTCTCACCAATCCCAGCTTCTCCAGGGGTGTGGTAGCCGGCTGTCCTCGCGACTTTTGCTGTACCCTGCTGCCGGGCTACTCCTGTCGCGAGACTTCCTGCTCCTCTGCCGCTCCCTTTACCGTCGCCTGAGCCGGGGACCCGGACCCAGCCTCGCCCCCACCCGGTCACCGGCCCCGGCTCCACCGAGGCCTCGGTCCCCCAGCCCCGCCTCGCCGCCGCCATGGCGGACCCTAAATACGCCGACCTCCCCGGCATTGTGAGTACAGGGCCGGGCCCGGCTCCCCAGACTGCGCCCCCGATCTCCCAAGGACCCCCAAGAGAAATCAGCCCGCGACCCCTCCCGCTGGCAGCCCCTTCTCCGCCCCAAGGGTTATCGCCTCTCGCCCTTCGACGGCTGCAGCACCTTCTGGACTGCCGACCCGACTGGGCCGGGCCGTTGGACTCCGCGTCTGGCCCCCTTTCTGGCAGTAGCCGGTTTCTCCGCCCAGAAATCGCCTCCGGGCGCTTTCCACTTGTGCCCGAGTGTTTGTATCATCCAAGTCAACACTGCCCTTGTTGCCCCAAATTTCCCGATTGCCCACCCCCGCATCCTTACTCCAGCCATACTCAGTAGGCCACTTGATGATGGCCTTCATCTTGCCAGGGAAGAGGTTACTATCGCAGAAACCTTGTGCCAGTAGGGAGCTCTGTCCCTTGGGAGCACCTGTGCCTACTCCTCATGCACAAGCCGGCATGTGCACTTGGTTTGTGCTACCCTGCGTTCTCAGGGTGGGGAGACTGGCGCACAAGACCTTGAGAACTAAGGCCCTGAGTCACTCTCAGCCCTTGTTGCAGTGGAGTGGATGCAGGGCCTAACTCGAGGAACTGTCATCTGCTTAGGACAAAGTCGTTACCAAGGACTGGCCTCTCAGCCATGTCCAGGGTAACATCTCTCTTTTCACGTTGGTCGCTTACCCCAGGTCCCAGTTTGTACCTGGGGTTATTGAGATGTGGGGACTGACATACTCTTGGCACCGGGAGTGGAAAGCCGACAGAATCCTTGAATCACAGTCTGGGTTTTGCAGTAGCTTGTTCAAAGGGCATGGGGACAATAGGGGAATGCTGGGGTAGTGAGATCGGGTGGTCACTCCTTCTACCTGCAGGCCAGGAACGAGCCAGATGTTTATGAAACCAGCGACCTACCTGAGGATGATCAAGCAGAGTTTGATGCGGTAAGACTATGTGCTGCCTCAGGATCCCTCTGGCCTCTTACCTCTCTCCCCCAGATAGTTCTTTCCCATCCCTGACAAGCCACAGCAATAAGTGGGTATGCCAACCCCAGCTTGGGTGGTCTCAGGGCTTTCAAAGGCCTTGCTGAGCTGCCCGCCATCAATGAACAATGGCAGAAAGGAGGGTCGAGCCAGTAGGACTACAACTAACAAGACCTGCTAGTAAAACCCAAGTCTTAGGTTTTCTAAATACAATTGAAATACCCCAAAACAGTTATAGTCTCGGTTAGTGATTAAATAGGCCCCTGGGTTCTAATCCATACTTTGAGTTATAAAAGCTTGAACATTAATAAATGGGCTTAAGGTTGCAGTAGGCCTTTTTGTTTTATTATATATCTTACCCAGTGCATTCCCATTAGTATTTACCAAGAACTGGAATTTGAACCATTAGGAGCCATTAGGCAAGGTGTAACAAATGTCTTGGAGACTCCAGAAAAATAAGAGGCCTGGTTAGAGCAAAGTAATTTTGAGGAAAAACATAAACCTTATAATCAGCGGAGAAGAGACCGTGATAATATATTAGATTTGTTTGATGAGCTCATTGTATTAATCAGGAATGGAATTATTTTCTGTCATTTAACAGATATGCTCATTCTGTTTGGATTTTTTTTCCCAGTGCAGAGGAAGAGGCGTCCCTGCCCCTATGGAGCCCTTGACTAATGTGACAATTAGGATGCATACAGGAAGTAAAGAGGAGAGTTAGGAAGGCGTAGGCAGCATAAGAAAAAGCCTAAAGTGAGTTAGCATAGTGCTGTGGGGACAAAGCCCAGCAACGGCTTGTATAGATCTGCTTCGTTATCTCCAAAGAAAGCTGAGCTGGGCTCACATTGATGCTATGAGACCTCAGTGAAGGTGTGGCCAAAAAGTCCTGGGGACATTCTCAGCAGGCCCAGTATGTGTGTCCATTAGTCCTGTGGCCGTGTCTGTGGGGCTGGGTAGTTCTGGGGAATGTTGGTTGCTGGCTTATAATGATATGGCTTGGCGTACTCACTTATTCCTCATTCTGTTCTCCCCTGTGGGAATGTTTCCTACAGTGTGGGGCATAGCTTCCCTGTCCCTTCTCTCAACAGTGTGTCCCTTGTGGCTTCTGTATTTGCTGGCATGTCAGTCTCCCTCTCCCTCCTGCCCCCAGCTTAAGTATTTGGAGATAATGCAGATGATGTCATAGCCAGTACTTGAATGTAAAGCTGTCCCTCCAAGAGTGTCTTAGTTAACCCTGTGCTCATAGAGTAGTAAAGGGTACGATGAGGAATTCCGGAACTGAAGACGGCGCAAGACCTGCCTATTAAATAATCAGGCCTTGGAGGCAGTGGATAGAACTCTGTCTCCCTTTTCACGTAACCGTGATGCACATGGACAATGCCACCCTGTTTCCAAACAAACAAATTCATCTTCATTTTCTTCTTGGAGGTACAGGGATAACTCTTAATACAGACATGATGGAGCCTAAGTATAAAGCTCTGATTGGCCCCTTTTCCTCGCTGAGCCTGAGCAGCCTATGGCTGTGGCGGCTAATGGCTGTGGGAGGAGGACACCAGCGAGTTTGTTTCCTGCAGCATATTACCCAGGAAGCGGCTGTGGAAGGGCCTGGAAGCCAGTGGTAAACACTGGTGATTGGAAGCTGCTCTCATCACCCTGGCTCAGAGAGGCGTGTATGTGGAGAGCTGAGTTTTCTCCTGATGTCAGCTAATGTCTCTGGCCCCTCCGTGTCCCCGTGGGCCTTCGGAAGGCAGCTTTCGGGAAGTGAGCTGCATAATGGCTCTGCTGCTGCTCATAACGCTGACGTAAATGTGCAACTTGAACGGTGCAATTGTGTGCCTCCCTACCTAGAGCTGTGGCTGTGTGGCCTCGGTGCTGGCTGGGAGCCTGTTCACTCCTCATCTCCTGGGCTCTCTGCCGGAATCTCCAGATTAAAAAAAAAAAGAACATGTAAGGCTATGTAGCAAGAATGTCTCCCACCACTGCCCGCCACTCAGTTCTATTTTGGAGACAGGGTCTTATTATCTCACCCTCTCGGGCCTAGAATTCCATATGTAGACCAGGCTGGCCTAGAATTCAGAGATCTGCCTGTCCTTTTCTCTGCTTCCCAAGGGCTGAGATTAAAGGTGTTTGCCACTGTGCCCAGCTTCCAGGTGTTAATTTAAAGAAATATCAAGTAGAATGTCCGTCCGTTCAGTGTCTTTAACCTTCCTCTGATTTCTATTTCTCTACTGCCATTAAAAAAAAACTGTGACAGGAAATAATATTCTTCAGACCTTGATTACTAGTTTTACTTGAACATGGAAATGTGACGATTCCCACAGTGGGAAGGGTGGGGCAGGAAAGAAGTAGAATTGGTTTATTTGTTTTTTTCTAGGTGATCCCAATTTTTCTTCTATTCCTTTAAAACAATTTTAGCAGGAAGTAAACTATTTTACAATAGGAATGGGCTGGAAAACAGTAGAAGCTAGCAGCCCTTCCCTTCCCTTCCCAGTATAGAAAATCTGCATCTCAGCCACTCCTGGGTTGGTTAAAACAGTGTTTGCAAAGCTACTTCCCAAATGCCCTCCCCTGGGCCTACAGCTGGCCTTGGGTCAGTAAAGCTTTCTGCTCATGACTTAAGCAGAAAATATTAAGACAGCCTCAATAGAGGAGGACCCAGCTTTCCCTGTGCTGTGTAAAAGGAAGGTTTCCTGAGTCCAGTTTGGTGGGGGGTCCCTGCCTGCCTGAGGTTTAGAGTATCCTAGAATATGCTTGATTGTGTTCATTGACTGTTGGCGCACTTGAACTTACCCGAGTTTTTCCTAATGCTTCCCCCTTCCTCCCTCCTCACCACCCCGCCTGGACACTAGTTTGCACAAGTAAGGCCACTCAACGCTTCTCTCTGCATGTTGTGTTCATCTGCCCTCTTGCATGCAGTGCTCTGCCACTTTCCGATCATTGTAGCTAACTGTTTCAAATTCCAATGAGTCCCTATTCGGGCCTGGCCTTAGGCTTAAAGATCATTAATCAAAGTAGAAATGCAACTACGATGCACGAATCATTGTGAATCATTGTCTCTTTGCCTTGTGAGGCCTGAAGAATAAAACTGAAGGAGGGAGAGAAACACAGAGGCCTTTAGACATGGGGGTGTAGACTTGGAAGGGGTTGCAAGAAGAGGGTTTTATGATCTTGTCTTCAGCCTTTATAGACAAAGGTGGAGAGCAAAAGGGAAAGCCAAGCCCCACCCCACTTCTCAGTTTCTCGGTGACTGAAAGAGAAAGCATCCATTTTAATGTTCTCCTGTGTTAAGCCTTGGAGAAAAGCAGGGTGGAAGGTGACCTATGCAATTTTAGGATAATAATTTAGGTTATTTTTGTTTTATGAGCCTTTCTGTTTCTGTGTTCCTCTTTTAGAAATGGATGGACGGTCAGCATTTGTGTTGGCCCATCCTGGACAGTTTTATTCTGCAGCTCTCTCCATGTTCTTTGTCACCATGGTTCTGAAGTCCCCCTGGCTGAAGTATTGGCATAGATCCTGAAGAACCTCAGGTCTTGCTGTCTGAGGCACAGCCACTTAGCTAAACATCCATTCATGAGAGGGAGTCACGTACCATGTCAGCTGGTACCCAGGGTCAGAGCACTTGGAGTTTTCCCATTTTCTGTGCTACATTGAGTTTCTATGGTAACTGTTACTACTCCATATTATAGCCCCTTCCCTACTTAGCACAGACTTGATATATGGTGTGCACACCACTCCTCATCCTGTTTTGTTTGTTTGGTTGGTTGGTTTTTGTCCATCACCATCTGCCCTTCCCTCTTGGTTTGAACTTCATGGCCCACTGTCTCCCTCCCTCCTCTTGAGTTTCTCCCATGCTGCTTTGAGCTTGGTGAGACCAAGTCAGAAACAGGTGTAATACTTGCTTCTCTCGTCTGCTTGCAGGTGTCACCTGTGGGTGCTCATGCCCACTTGTGAACAGTGACATCTTAGGCCTGGAGTCACTTCAAAATGTGGGCTAAAAGCGAGGCTGAAGTAACAGAGGGGCCATGGCTGGTTGTTATCCAGTGCATCTGGAGAACTGTTAGGGAAGCACACGTCCGCCCTCACAGGAGTTTTCTGTACATAAAATGGCGGCCAGCCCTCCCCTTGCCCACTCACCCATCCCCAGAGCCAAAAGGCAGAGCACACTGTGGAAGTTTCCCTCCTAGCAGTGAGGAACCCCCATCTGTGACTTGGACTGCAGTACGCTCATCCTTCCCCTAGTCCAGCTCTGGGAGTCTTGTGATTAGGGTTGGTAGCTGTGGATCTTGGGGTCCTCTGGGCTCCTGTGCTGTCGAATACTGGCAGAATCACCCTGCATCGTTCAGAGCTATGGCAGGGCGAGTTACCAATCATTCAGCGAGAAGAAGCATGTTTCAACCCTATGAACTAGTAAGGGGGATTCCCCCTTGGGAATTGGGGGCCCTCAGTCAGTGACAGGCCCTCAGAATCTGCACACTGCTTCGGGCTGCCATTTTTACAGCTTCCCTTCCACCTGAGCCTTCTCTCCTGACCCTGTTGTGCACCAGCTGTGGCTCTAACTACTGTGCCCTCGCACTCCCACATGACCGCTGCTGACCGGCAGAGCCTCATGCCATCTTCACCACCAGAGAGGGCAGGGTCTCATGGTCTTCTTTCTCTTGGGGCATATTCTGACCTCAGCTAAAATTCTTGGCCCCCAAATTTTGCTAGGCTCCCCTGGGGCCCTGTGGTGCAGTGTTGGAAAGACGGTCATGTAGTGCATGTGACAATTGCTAATAACAATTTTGTCTTTTTTTTCCCTCCCTCATCCCCCTCCCCCCACGCCCTTTCCTTTTTAACTCTTGATTTTCTCACCTCTGGGGAAACCACAGGAGCTGGTAAGAAGCCCTACCTTCGTCCGCTTTCTAATGGGGTGTGCTGTGGTGGGTGTTTGTTCTCTGTCCTTTTGTCTCCTCTGAGTCTTTGGACTCTAGTCTGTCCCACACCCAGCACCCATTCCAGTGGCACAAGTCACTGTGGTGGCGAGGCAGATCTTTGAGATGCTGGTGGACTGGGTGCCATCTGAAGACCAGCATGTGCCGTCAGCCTGGCCCTGCTGGGCTGCTGCTGCTCAGACAGATGCTGAGAAGATGCAGCACATCTCCTGGCCTAGGCCTTGCTTCTTCTCCAGGAGAACAGCGCCCAGAACCGCTGAGACTTTCCTCAGTACTGATCCTTTGCTGCTCCCATCTTTCCTTACTTAAGAACAGAAATGGGAGAGCGTCCATTTGCAACGGTGCGGGCCAAGATTCAACTGTCCTTATTCTCCAGGCTATGCCTCCCCTGTGTTTTTCTTTCTTCTCTTTTTTCTTTTATGTGTATGTGGTACCAGAGGTCAAACTCAGGGGCTTATGCAGCATAGCTAGATACTCTACCGCTTAGTTACATCCAGCCTTTCAGTCCTCTTTTTTTTATTTTTTATTTTTTAAATTTAGATGCAGTCTCACTCTGTAGACCAGCCTGACCTGGAACTCAAAGAGATCCGTTGCCTCTGCCTGCTGGGCTTAAACACATGTCCCACCACATCTGGCCATCTTCCTTTAAACGTTTTTTTTTGTCCAGTCTTCGGATTTTTTGAGCAGAGTCTCCTTTTGTGACCCTAGCTGGCCTGAGGCTCCCAAGTACTGGGATTACCGTGTAAGCCACCAGGCCCATCTTGTATTTTTACTTTATTTATATTAATACATATACATATATATGTGTATATATATAATTTATTAATTCATTAATCCTGAGACGGGGTCTCACTGTAACTCTGAGTGTCCTGGAACTCATAGAAATCCTCTTGCTCGTGCCTCCTGAGTGCTGGCGTTATTTTTATTTTTTATTTTTTTTAAATATTTATTTATTATGTATACAATATTCTATCTGTGTGTATGACTGCAGGCCAGAAGAAGGCACCAGATCCCATTACAGATGGTTGTGAGCCACCATGTGGTTGCTGGGAATTGAACTCAGGACCTTTGGAAGAGCAGGCAATGCTCTTAACCTCTGAGCCATCTCTCCAGCCCCCTATTTTTATTTTTTGAGACAGGGTCTTGCTATACCATTCTCTAGTCTAGCTGGAGTTGGTTATCCCCCAGGTGCTGGGATTACAAGCATGTGCCACTATGCTGGTCTAAAGGGAAAGTTCTACCTTGTTGGCTTTTCTGGAGAGAAGCAGCATGCTTCCAGGAGTGTGCTCAGATGATGTGCTGGCCTTCCTCCGGCCGGCATCCTCATCTTAGAGACCAGAAGCCACATAGCCACTCGGCAGCTGAGGACTGCAGAGGAAAAGAGCCTGGCTGGGTTCACAGTCTCCTCTAGGGCCTGCGTGGGGGCCACTGAGCCCTTTTGTTTTTCTTGCTGTGAGACTCCTGCCTTCCCCTCTGCCTAGCAGGTGCCTGAAGAAAAGGTAGAGAAGGGAGCTACTGCTTCCTTACAGCCTTTCCCTGTCCTCGGTTTTTAAAGCTGCCACCCACTCCTATCCCATCTGTGACTCAGTAGAGGTGAAGGATGGAGTCTCCTTCTAGCTGTTGCTTTCTCTCGGGTCCTGCTTCTCCTCCTCCCTGCTCCCACATACCTACACACAGGCAGAGGTTCTGTCTTGAATGCAGATAGGATTGCCTGGTAGCAATTCATTTAAATCAGCACCTAAGAGATGGGCCTGCCTCTCCCCCACCCCTTTTTTTTAAGGAAAGCTTTTATAAGTAACTCTAATGTGCAGCTAGAGTTGAGATTCATTTGCCTAGATTCAGAAGTGAGGACTGGCCTTGCCTTCCTCCTGTGGAATAGGGGGTGTTCTCCCTAACGGAACAGGACTCCTAGGCTCCCCCTTCCTGAGTGCTGTCTTGATGGAATTACTGGAAAGCAAGTTGCTGTACAAGGAGGGGCCTCAGCCTCAGCTCTAGGCTACCATGATTCCCATCTCAGCCACGGCCCCTACTTGAGGACTCAGGGAGAGAGCAGATGCCGCACTGACCCTTGATGTGGGCTGTACTCTCCATTGCATGTGGCACCTGTGTTCCTTGTGGCCCTTACCCGGAGTGCTCCAGAAAAGCAGCCGCTTATGCTTGTTACTTATAAGGTGTCCCTTAAACAACCCGCGGAGCCCTTGCTGCTGCCTCTCTGAACTATCTGACCCCACAGTAGCCAGAAACCAGGCTTCTACGCACACCCTCTGCCAACCTCCTTTCATATCTAAGAATTAGTGCCTTACTTCAGCAAGATTAAAGCCTGCTGTTTTACTCTCAGTATTGACCTTGCTGGCGGCCTTCCTTCCTCCCTTCAAATTAGGATGGGGAGTCAGCTCTCTGTGGACTTGCTCAGCCAGGAAAGGAGGCTTACTTTTTGGAAGGGGGGGGGTGGCGTTGAGAGAGGTCAGGGTGGTTTCTTGCCCTGAGTGCATGGTGTGTGCCAGATAACTGGGAAGGGCTGAGGGAGGGAGGTGTGTATACAGTGGGTGGGGGAGCTTATGCTGCCTCTCTAGCTGAACCAGGGTGTTCATGTTTATACTCCGGAGGCTCCAGCTTCAGCAGGAAGCTTCTCTTTCCTAAACTGAGCCTGTATGGGCAGCCTGGAATGGAACCACCCTTGTTTTCCCTTGGAAACGGGGCCCAGTGTCTTAGTAGTTTGGGAGTTTTGTGGGATACTAAAAAGCTAGGGTGGGAATGGGGCTCCCCTGACCTGAAGCCCCTGTTCCCTCAGGAGGAGCTAACCAGCACGAGCGTGGAGCACATCATTGTCAATCCCAATGCTGCCTATGACAAGTTCAAGGACAAGAGAGTGGGGACAAAGGGCCTCGGTGAGACTGGGCTCAGGTTGGGAGGGAATCATAGAGAGCAAACCTAAGGGGTTTCCTGCCCTCAGCACTCAGTGGCTGTGCTCTGCTAAGACCCTCATCGCCTGGGTGTGTGACTGCACTGGGCCCAGGCCAGGCCACTCAGTCTAGCCTTCTTTTCTTGGCAGATTTCTCAGATCGCATTGGGAAAACCAAGAGGACAGGATACGAATCTGGAGACTATGAGATGGTTTGTCGTGTGTGTTGGTGGACATGGGGCAGCAAGCCCACAGCAGGCCTGTAGCCAGGGACTGAGGAATGTTTGCCTGCATGTATGTGTGTGCAGCATGTGTGTGCCTGATGTCAGAAGAGGGAATATCAGATCTCCCAGAAACAGTGTGACAGATGGTTGTGAGCCACCTTGTGGGTACTGGGAACTGAACTCAGGCCCTTTGTGAGAGCAACCAGTGCTTTCAGCTACCGAGCTTGAGGGAGATGGTCTTGTGAGGTGATCTGTTGAGGAGCCCAACAGGATGCAGTTGAGTGTTTTTTACCCTGCTGCTGGCCTGGAGTCTCCCAGCCTCTGGCTACTTCCCTTTCTTCCATAGTAGGGCACCAATGATTCAGGAGTTGAAGGGTTACCTTACGACTTAGGTCTAAGATTTGGATAAATTCTCAAGGCGCTCTCTGAAGGGAGATGTAGCATCTTCTTTGCTTCTCTGTAGCTTGGCGAGGGCCTGGGCGTGAAGGAGACACCGCAGCAGAAGTACCAGCGGCTACTGCATGAAGTCCAGGAGCTGACAACTGAAGTGGAGAAAATCAAGGTAACTGCAGTCTCTGCTCCCCAGCTCGCCGGCCACAGCTTTTGTAGTAGAGGAGCAGCTCCCAGCAGGAAGAGAGAGATCCCTAAGCTGTGGGTAAAGGGTGTGAGCTTTGCAGAGTTGGGGGTTGCAAGTCTAATGCTGTTAAATTCAGTCTTCTGGGGGCAGAAGAGATGACCTAGTGGCTAAAGCACTGGTCGCTCCTCTGGAGGACTCAGCACCTGCTAGGTTCTTACAACCATCTGTAACTCCAGCCCCGAATCTGATGCCCCTTGTAGCCCCCATGGTCACTGCACGCATGTGGTACACAGACATAGATACGGTACAGCACCCACATCCATAAAATAAATAAAATTACCTGCCATAGTTTCCCTTGAGGGTGTTGCTATTTTGTCTTGCTTCATTCCTGCCAGCCTCACTACCCACCTCTTCTCCTTTCCTAGACGACAGTGAAGGAGTCAGCCACTGAGGAGAAACTGACCCCTGTGGTGCTGGCTAAACAGCTGGCATCCCTGAAGCAGCAGCTGGTTGCTTCTCACCTCGAGAAGCTGTTGGGACCTGATGCTGCCATCAACCTCACTGACCCGGATGGAGCCCTGGCTAAGTGAGTGCCCTCCTTGTGGAAACCGTTGCTGAGTGGAGCTGTGGAGGACTTCAGCCAGATACCGAAAGCAGCACCAAGTCAGGAGGCAGCCTTGCTGCTCTGTAGTAGCCTTGTGAGGCAAGGAGATCTAAGTAGTCATGCTCTTATTATTCTCGTGACCCAGGCGCTTACTGCTGCAGCTGGAAGCCACAAAGAACAGCAAAGGGACTTCAGGAGGAAGGACCACAGGTGGGATCCCCCCAGAGAGTGGCCTTGTCACTTATGAACTGCACTCTCGGCCTGAGCAGGACAAGTTCTCACAAGCTGCCAAAGTGAGTGTCCCTTTAGAGGACCAGGCCTGGGGACAGAGTGCTGGGAAAGCTGTTGATTCCCTTGAAGTCTTGCTCTCTTTGTCTCCCTTGCATACCTGGTTTTGAGGCAGGGTCTCCTGTAGCCTAGGCTAGCTCGAACTCAATGTGTAGTTTAGGCTGGCTCTGAACCCTGGATTCTCCTGCCTCTACCTCTCAAGTGATCCATGTAATTCAAATGTAAACTTAAGATTGTGGCTAGGGATGTGTTCAGGAAAGGGGTTCCTTGGAACGGGAAAGCGGGGATGGGGGTGGCAAACCTCACCTCCTCCTTTCCATAGGTTGCAGAACTTGAGAAGCGTCTGACAGAGCTGGAGGCCACTGTCCGCTGTGATCAGGATGCTCAGGTCAGGGGCTCTCCCGTACTTTAGTCAGCACCCTGAGCCTTCAGGTCCAGTGATTTCCACAATCTGGGAGGGGTAAGCTAGTGGGTGCCAGCTGAAACCAGGAACGATAGAAGAAGGTAGTCAGCCCTGTGTAGGTATGAAGACTGCTGATTTTTCTCCTCATTTCCCATCAGAATCCCCTTTCTGCAGGTCTGCAGGGAGCCTGCCTTATGGTGAGTGTGGAAGGACCCGTGTTGTTTAGATTACAGAGGGCTATGGGAATGGATGACTTACAACAAGTACTTCTGGGTCTCAGTGGTATATTCATTAGCTCCAGTGAAATATGAAAGACCTTTTTCTAGTCTGCTTCTTTCCTGGTGACACTTGTCCAAACCCTTGCCCCATCCTCTAGGAAACTGTAGAACTGTTGCAGGCCAAGGTGAGCGCCCTGGACCTTGCAGTTTTGGACCAAGTAGAGGCTCGGCTGCAGGTACTAAGTGGAGCAGCACTTGGGTTCTAAGTAGCCTGGGACTTTGGAAACCCTGGGTGCCCTCTCACCCTTAACACCCTTTTTTCAGAGTGTCCTGGGAAAGGTGAATGAAATTGCCAAGCACAAAGCCTCTGTGGAGGATGCAGACACACAGAGCAAGGTCAGGAAGCCCCTCCCATCTTTATACCCCTTGTGCTCCCTCAGGGTCCCCCTCTGAGTGCTGACATCAGAATGCAGAGACTTAGAATCTCAGGTCTTATCAGTAGTTGCCTTCTCCACACCCTCAGCCATCCTTTCTGGGCCCTGTCATCTTCTTCCAGGTGCACCAGCTTTATGAAACCATACAGCGCTGGAGCCCCACTGCCTCTGCCCTCCCTGAGCTGGTTCAGAGACTAGTCACCATCAAGCAGCTACACGAGCAAGGTGTGAGGCTGGTCCCTAAGCTTGGGCCCTTTTGTGTCCCTCTCTCACCCTGGGCTCTGCTCTCAACTGTGCCCCTCTTCACGTTTTTTTTTTTTTTTTTTTTTTGCAGCTATGCAGTTTGGCCAGCTCCTGACACACTTGGATACTACCCAACAGATGATTGCCGCCTCCCTTAAGGACAATGCCACTCTCCTGACCCAGGTGTGTCGATCCCTTTGTTTTGTTTATTGCCACTTTTTTCCATCGCAGAACTCAGCAGTTCTCCAGCCCCACCTCAGAGGGTTTTGTCTTAGGCCATTGAATGTCTCTTCTGTTTTCGTAGCCTTAGGACCTTTGTACCCAATTTAGTTAACCTCTTTCTCCCTAACCTTGGACTTGGTTTTGGCAGGAGGTAGGGATGTCAAACAAGAGTCTCAAGTCTCATTTTGGCTGACTTGAAACTTGTTTTGTAGACCAGGCTGGTCCCAAATTTGTGGCAATCCTCCTCCTTCCTCCCAGGTACTGGGATTACAGGAGTATGCGGCCATGCTTGACTCTTTGAGACAGGTCTTGCTGTGTCCCCTAGCTGGCCTCAAACTCACAGCTAAACAAACCTTGGTGCTTTAGACTCCCAGGTGCTGGAATTAGTCCTGAGCACATCTTGCTTTTAGTTTTACCTTCTTTATCTTTTGGTTTCTAGTAGGTTTTTGTTTTTTTAGTTTTTTGAGACAGGGCTCTGTGTAGCCCTGGCTTTCCTGGAACTCACTCTGTAGATCAGACTGGCCTCAAACTCAGAAGAGATCTGCCTGCCTCTGCCTCCTGACTGCTGGGATTATAGGCGTGTGTCATCACTGCCCCATTTTTTTATTTAATGTGCATTGCTGTTTTGTCTGCATGTATGTCTTTGTGAGGGTGTCAGATCTTGGAGTTACAGTTGTGAGCTGCTCTGTGGGTGCTGGGAAGTTAACATGGAAGAGCAGGTCAGTAGTACTCTTAACCGCTGGCCCATCTCTCCTGCCCAGGTTTCCAGTGTTTTATGTACATATATGTATACCCATGTGTGTTGGGAGTGTAATCACCTGTGCCAAAGGCTGATGTTGAGTGTCTTCTGTCACTCTCCTCTCTTATTAAAATATTTGAGTGTGTGTGTGTGTATGTGCACACTTATAGAGACCATTATGTCCACTTCTATTTATTTCTATGTGTATAGGTGTTTTTCCTGTTTGCATGTCTGTGCACCATGTGTGTGCCTAGTGCCCAAGGAGGCCAAAAGGGTTTATTATAGACAACTGTGAACTGCCATGTGGGTTCTGGGAATTGAACCCAGGTCCTCTGGAAGAGCAACCAGTGCTTTTAACCCCCATTCTCACACAAGTGCTGGGGATCTGAACTGTGGTCCTGATGTTTACACAATAAGCAAATTAGTCACTAATCATCCCCAGCCCTGCTTCTTGAGAGGATTTGATTTTATATGTATGAGTGTTTTCCTTCATGCACATAGGTGCATCAGTCTGTACGGTGCTTATTTTGGAGGTCAGAAAAGGCTGTCAGATTCCCTAGAATTGAAATTACAAATGATCATGAACCACCATGTGAGTGCTGGGAACCAAACCTAGGTCCTCTCAGAACAGCCAGTGCTCTTTACCTGCTGAGTTCTTTCTAGCCGCCCGGCCTGTTTTTATTATTTCCTATAGCAGTGCTCAGTACTTAGCTGGTGCTCAGTTTCTATTGAATGAACTGTTCTTTCTGCTGTAGGGAGATCAGCATCACAGACCACCACCAAAACAAACAAAACCAGGCCAAGTGTGGTGGTGCACGCCTTTAATCCCAGTTCTTCCAAGGCAGAGGCAGGCAGATTTCTTGAGTTCCAGGCCAGTCACAGTGACATGAGACCCAGTCTCAAAAGCAATAGATGAAATAAATGGGGAAAGGTTTAGTGGTGCACACCTTTAATCTAGCACTCAGGAGGCAGAGGGGCCAGGCTGGTCTACAGAGCTAGTTCCAGGACTCAAGAGAAAACATAAAAATGTATGTGGTATAGTCTTCCTCTAGCTTTCTAAAATTCTGAACCAGTGGAAACTTCATCAGTCTACTTGTTGGTTATCCTTTTATCAAGTAAGTGAGCAGTTCTGGAGGCAGGCTGAACAGAGCTCCTGCTCATGCCGACCCTGACCTCAAGCCATAGTACTCTGAGGGTAGGCAGTTTGGAAACGGCTGCCACAGACATTCCCTCCACCAACCCACCCCTCTCAAAACCAGAGACCCAAAGCTGTGGCTCCACTTCTTTCTTTCACTGTGACCTGCAACTCACTCTGTAGATCAGGTTGGCCTTGAACTCAGAGATCCTCCTGCCTCCGCCTCCAGAGTGCTGGCCTATATAGGCAAGTGCCTGGTTTATGCTTGCTAGACAAGCAGTTTTTCCTTTAAAGAGAATTTCTTCTGGGTGCTCTTCATCCCCAGTGGGCACCTGACCCAAACAAGAACAGGACTCTTCTCTCCCCTTTGTAGGTACAGACAACTGTGCGTGAGAACTCGGCCACAGTCGCGGGGAATTTTGCCAGCATCGATGAGAGGATGAAGAAGCTGGGGAAGTGAGCACGCTGAGAGCTGAGAGCAGGGGTAACCCTTGCCCAAGCTCTGAGAAGCTTCCATGGGGCTTCCCCTTCGTCCTAACTCAGCCCCATTCCACTTGACAAAGGGCAAGGGTTCTTGCATGTGGGGTACAGACCCCTCCCCTCATGAATAGAGTGGTAGCTGGGACTGTCAGATGGGAGTCTGTCCTCAGGCCCAGGGGATGAGGACGTGGGCCCAGCCACATGCCAGCTCATGTCCATAACTGCTTTGCCTGGTGTGGGGAGGACTGGATCCTGTCCTCTAACAGCTTCTGTGGATGACTAGAATACTGTACAACTGTTTCTGACCATTAAATGCTGTTGTACCGTGTAGCCTCTGCTGTGTTTCCTGGGTCTCAGGCAGCACTGGGCCAGCCGTGCAGAGCACAGCAGTCCAAGCTACACTATGACGAGACTATTTCAGTTGTCGTCTGTTCTTACCAAAGAACTAAATAAAAATGAGGACAGAGCCAGAACCAGAGTTTCAAAATATTCTCATCTGTTAAATTAAGAGTGTCTCCCATAGAAAAGCAGTGGAGGCCCCACAGGGCAAGTACAAAACAGAATTAAAACTCCCAAGGGTCTTGTCTTTACAAAAAAAGGCAGGAGGCAGCCCCTGGACAGCTGGTCATGCTGGCCGCTCCGGCTGGACCACGTTGCATAATCCTCAGTCGCATCATCACATGTCTCTGAGCGTTTTGATGGGGGAGAAGGGGCAGTGTAGTGTGTCTGGGAGGAGAGATCCAAAAGGTCCTCTGTGCCCCTTACCCCCTTTCTGTATCCCAGAGGAAAGCAGAGGGAACCTGGCTACACTTGAAAATGAGGCTCTGTGTTTCAGTCCTGGGGTCGGGGTAAGAGGGGTCTGTGCTTTGAGCAACCTGAGCCAGAGGCAGAGGGCTGGGGGCGGTGCATGATGCTTATTGCTTTGTACCTTTCACTGGGAAGGAGGGCAGCAGCCAACAGTAGCTCACAGGTTTGTAAACTGAGCCTGCTGGCTTCAAGAAGGGAGGCAATGAAGTCGAATTAAATATAAAAGAGTCATTTGTGCAAAAATAACTTAAACAAATAAAAGACCTGGGGAAGGGGTGTTCCCCTTAGCGCCTGATGGGGAGAGGGCCATATACCACCCCCCCA
This sequence comes from Alexandromys fortis, assembly GCF_014885135.2. Classification (NCBI taxonomy): domain Eukaryota; kingdom Metazoa; phylum Chordata; class Mammalia; order Rodentia; family Cricetidae; genus Alexandromys; species Alexandromys fortis. The sequence goes on along the minus strand of NW_026068026.1, from coordinate 558,878 downwards.
GGCCTCTTCAGTGACATGGCTTTGGGGGGGAGGGGGTGAGCTTCCCTACCCCCTGCAATGGCTCAGGCTGGGATTTGTAGGGGAAGGGGTTGCATTTGTGCTCTGAGTGGGGAGTAGTGCCCCCACCCACTGTCCACAGGTGCACGTGGCTGGCAGGGGCTCCCAAGGCTCAGCACTCAGCTCTCCCCAGGCAGGGTCAGATCCAGCTCCAGGTATGGCTGCTATGGGGCCAGTTTCCTCCTCTTATTTTTGGCAGGACGTCCAGGGCGGGCCCGGGGAGGCAGAGGGACAGCCGCCTGTACAAGAGAAGTTAAGAGAAGTGGCCATTAGCTAAGGTAACAGGAGTCTTCTTCCTCACACCTGTCTTCCTCTTGGCTCACCTCCTCATGCCTAAGCAAGCGCACATCCACCCAAGTCCACACTTACGCGGGTTGTAGGGCTGGGTTCCAAGGGGACGTCCTGGCGGGAACTGCTGCTGTTCCGGGCAGGGCTGCAATAAGGGTACAGATGATCAGGAACAGCTCCCAAGCACCAGGTGAATTTCAGAAGGCTGGGTGAGAAACTGTCTACATTTGGATAGTAAAGGCATAATATCCTTATTCATATTCAAATATCTGCCATTTTTTGAAAACCAAGCCACTATTTGGGGCCAAGGGGTATAGCTCAGTGGTAGAACACTTGACCTAACATGCACAAAGCCCTAGGTTTGATCCCCAACACCACAAAAATAAAATGACACCAAGCCACTATGTGGACATTTCTATAGTCTCAACAGATAGGTGGCATAGGGGTGGGCTCACACTCACTTGTATTTTCTCCTCCGGCCACGACGAGACTTTCTGACTGTCCCTGGGGGCACCTGAGGAAAGACGGACAGTGTACATGGGAAGTGAGACCCATGCGCTAGAGCCCTGAGCCTGACCCTTACATTATCACACTTACCTTAAGGTCCTCAGAATGGGGCCCAGGAAGGGGTGGATCCTTGGGCTCAGCACCCCCTTCAGCTAGCTCCCCATTATGCTGCCAGTGGTGGGTCCTTCTTGGGGACCGTTCCATTTGTCCATTGAAGCTACCACGTGTCCCCCACTTGAGGGCCAGTCGGCCAGGCTCTCGGCGGTTGCCAGGCTTTCGGCCTCTGCCTGGCCTGGTCTCGCCATTAATGCCCCTAAGTCCCCCTCCTCCCCTCCGGCCCCGTTTCCCTGACCCCCTCCCAGTGAGCAGCTCTGGGACTGGGGGGTCAGGAGAACCATGGGGTGGGGCTAAGGCACTGAGGGGAGGCCGGGCAGGCTCCGGTTCAAGGGCTGAGGCAGGGCTCTCAGGGGCCAGACAGGGGGCATCTGGCTGCTCTGGAGGGATCTGCTGGCAAAAACATCTCCACTTCAGCCAAAGTCCTCCGTACTCAGAAAACCTCCCGTTTTAAGAAAGATGTTCATCCTGACAGACGCACCCACTTGCTCACCTGGAGACTCTGTAGCAGGCAGGCTAGGGGACTAGAAGTCTCTGACAGGGAGGGGGGTGCTCCCCCCCCAGGGAGGAGCTGCAGTCCTAACTGGCTGGAAAGAAGAGGGCCAGGAGGCTGCAGCAGGCTGGGGAGGGTTCCAGGGCTGCTGGTCAGTGAAGACAGATCACCTGTTGAGAGACCAGAGTCAGGCTCTCCAGGTTTTACCCGATGGTCAGGGTTTCTTCCCAGTTTTGACTGCTCATTTCATGCCACTCACCCAGCAGGCTGGCACTCAGCAGAGGGCTAAGAAGTTGGGGGGGTCTCCCTGAGTTGGAGGGGGCCTTGCCCAGAGAGGAGGCCCCCGGGTCAGTAGTTGCCGTGGTGACACTGGAGGTAGGTGGTCCAGGTTGGGGGGCACTCAGGACACAGGGCTAAGAAGACGAAGAGTTATAGTATGTGGTAAAGTGCTGGACGGATTTACAGTACTCACACGCTCAATCTGACTGAAGCCTTGGGTCGGGGAGGCCTGCTTATTAAATACAGACTCCCTCCTTGTCCCTTCCCTACCCCCAGCCGAGACTACGTCTTCCTTAGGGCCCCAAGGAGGAGCTCCCATCCTGATTTACTTCTCATTCTGCCCCATCAACACATACCCTAGGCCTTACCTGGGGGGTTGTCCCCGAGGGGGGATCCAGGCTGGCAGCCAGCAGCGCAGAATTTAAAGCTATGAGGGTGGGGGGTGCTGAAAGTGGGGGGAATAGTAGCGGGGGCAGGTCTCCCAAACCTGAAAATGGCTCCCCACTTGGACCCCCGGCCCCCTCTGCAGATCCTTCCCCATCCCCAGCTGTGGGGCCCAGGGCCAACAGGGGCAGAAAAGAAGCTAGAAGATTGCTAGTGGGTGCAGGAGGAGGGGGGAGGAGGTCTGAAGGGGGTGGTGAAAGCAAAGAAGCCACCAAAAGCGAAGGCCCTTCAGGCTCGCCTGGGGCCAAGGGAGGGCCAGGTCCCCCTGGTGGGGGTAGCAGGGGCTCAGGGGGAGGCTGTCCTCCCCCAGCCAGCACACCAAATAAACTGTGGCTAAGTAATGGAGAAGGTGGAGGCTGTCCCAGACTCAGAGGAAGAGGCAAGGCCCCCAGCATCCCTGGGAAACCAGCTCCACTGAGTGCCAGGCCCTGCTCAGGGCTGGGGAAAGGGAAAGCCTCCCCACCAGCCAAGGGAGGCAGAGGGCAGGCTGGGCCTGCCCCCATCCCCAGCCCATCAGATGGGCTTTGAAGCACAGGACTGGGGACTACAGGGGCTTTGGAGGCAGCTGGTGGGGCAGGGGCACCTGTAAAAGAAAAGAAATCCAGCTCCAGGGAAGTCTTTCTAGAACCCACCTCCCTGACACAAACCCCCAATCCTCCCAAGAGCTTTCCCCCAATGCCTGGGATGAGTGCACCTGAGCTCAGAAACCCCAGAGCTCTCCTACCTGGCACACTGCTGAGGCTGCCACTGGTGGTCCCAGGCAGAGAGGGCTGAATGGGGTGCCTGGGCTGGGGAGGGCTCCCTGAGGAGAGGGTTGGGGGAGGAGGAAGGTGTGCATCTGACCCCAAAAGGTTAAAGCTTCCATCAGAGTGGGACGGGCCAGGGGCGGGGAGTCCCAGCAGAGACAGCACAGAAGGGAGAATAGGCTGGGATGGCTCTGGGAGAGGAAAGGCCTGGGGGACAGGAGCAGGGGCCCGAGGACGGCTCCGTCTAGGAGTTTGAGGGCCTCCCCCTTCTAGCAGTCGCAAGACAGTTGGGGGCCGGCGAGGACGACGCTGGGAGGGGCGGGGTGATGAGTGGGCAGCTGAGGGTGCCTGGGCACGGGGCCTTCGGCCCTGTAAAGTGCTGGGAGGGGGCAGCGGGGGATGCTGTGCCTTGGCCGCTGCAGAGAGTAGGCTGCTAGCAAGGAATGGGGGTGCCCCAGGTCCCTCCACTGTGGGGGCCCCTCCCAAGGATCCCAGGACCAAGGGCAGGTGCATAGTGGCTGAAGACACTGGTGGCTGAGTGGCAGGACCAGAGGGACCAGGGGGACCGGGGAGATTATTGCTTGGGGGCAGGGGAGGAGGTGTTAAGGCATCACTACAATGGAAGAGAGGAGAGTCTGAAGGTGGGGAGGAGGAGGCATGAGGGGCTGGAGGAGAGCCCAGGTCAGAGGGCACCAGGTTGGATCGGAGAGAGGCTCTCCAGTTGTAGGAGGGAGCATTGAGGCTGATAGCAGGTGGAGGAGGTGGGGCTGGAGAGGGAGCATTGCCTCTTGGGAGGAAACATGGGCTGCTGCTGCCCCCAGAGGGAACTGGATCAGGAAGCCGTGGTGGTGGGAAGAGCCCTGCAGGGCCTGTTAGAGGGGGGAAGGACTGGGGAACTGAGGGTGGTTCTTGAGAAAGGGGGCCAGGACCCCCATTAAGAGGAGTTGTAGGAGGAACTCGACAAGGAGGGCGGACAGAGGGGGGCCCTGGGGACACAGTGTGGAACATTTGGGGGCTTGCTCCCTCTCCTGCAATAAATGAGAAATGAAGGTCAGCTTGCGCGTCCCTGTCTTCTCCAGTCCCAGCTCCACAAGTTCCCAAGCTTATGTCTGTCTCACAAAGTCATCCCCGCCAGGTCCACCCTTGTGCTCTCTCACAGAGCCACCCACCTTCCCGGCCCTCAAGGTTCCTCATTCTTCCCCAAAGTGGCAGAAAAACTCACCAGGAGAAGAGTGTGAGCAGGTGGTCTCCATGCTGCGGTACAGAGTTGCCATGGCAACAGCTTTCCGCCTGTGGTTGCACAGCTTGGTCATGTCCTCCTCTGATGCAGGCCCCACCCCAGCCCCACCCGGGGTCACCGGGGCCAAAGGGTCAAAGTTGAAAACCTGTAAGGTAGAAGAATGGACAGGGACACTGAGGAAGTGGAATCTTAATAAGGTACCATGGTCAGAAATTTGGATCAAGTCTTCCAGCTTATATGCCTATAGTTTTTGGCATCCCCAGGACTCTGACCTTGGGGACATTGAGTGGACACTCCAGACCGCACTTGCAGGTCCCATCGCTGAGGAGGTAGCTCCGGGTTTGCTCCAAGGAAGACAGCTCTGTGCCACTTGGGCTGGGAAAGAACAGGGTCATGGGTATGGGGTTAACTGTCAGCCAATCTGAAGAGACTTCCTAAAGGATAGTTAAATGCTTTCCCAGGAAGGGCAAGACATAAGGGGTGTGAGAAGAGACAAAGAGTGAATGGATTCAAAGACCCAGAGATAAAGAGCGAAAAGGCTGCAGAGGAGGGGAGCTGGGGAAGAGCAACAAGGTCCCAGAAACTGAAGTTTTCAGAGGAGGGGTCACGGCAGGAAAACTCAAGCAACGAAAGGATAACCAGACTAAGGCAGTTCAGGGGTCCCTGAAAAACCATACCTGATATAGAACACGGCACCTTCTCGCACACAGCGCTGCCAACCGATGGGGACAGATGTGGCCACAGGGCCCCCAGCTCTGTCTGCTCCACTGCTCTCATTGCCCCCATTCATTGTGTGTAATCAGCTCCCTTGCGCCTGATAACACAGACATCCATGTGGGCACCAGGACGATTAAACTGGGCTGGGTACCTGAGGGAGAATTCCAGGGAGGCAAAGGCGGTGGGAGACCCAAGGAAACTCAGGCTTCCTGAGTGGCAAAGGGAGCCCCTCGGAGAGCTGGGGAGGAGGGATCCTCTGCCACACCACCATGGCTACCTGAACATCTCTGCAAACATTGTGGGATCCAGTCTAAGGTCGGGGCCACCAGCTTAGCCCACACCTGCAACACAAGGAAAGAGAAGAACCTCTCAAGAATCTGTCTAGCTCAAGACAGCACCACAGCCCAGAACACAAGGAAAGGCCCAGGAATGACACCATGCCTTTAAGGACCTTAGGGATCTGCTGGCCATGGCCACAACTGTCCTCTCCAAGCCCAGTCCCTAGGGACCAAAGGAGTTCAGCACCTCAGCTCCAAAGGACCACAAAATCATACTCTAATTTCTCAACATATGAAGGGCTAGTTCCCTTTGTCTAGGAACAGAAGACTTCAACAAGGAGTGTGGGCTAATTCCCATAATGCCAGGCCACTAGGAAGTTTCCCAGTGTCTGGCCACTGCTGTCCCCTCCCCCAGGAAGATCATATAAAAAGTACAGATTGCCCCACAGGTCACCAAGCAATTGCCCAACTGCCTGGCAGGGTGGTACCAGCAGATCCCCCCCCCCCCAAGCCCATTCCATCAGACAATCTCAGATCTAATCCATTTGCAGCTCGAGAGAGGCTGGAACCAGAGCTCTGTCTTCCTCCAGGATCCTGAGAAGCTCCTGGTCCTCTCTCAAGCCGAAGAAAAGGGGATTCATAATCTCCCACTGGCTTCCAGTAAGCAACAAGAAGTATTCTCTGACATGTAGGGACGACCCTTAAGCCTGCAAGTATCCTCACCAACCTCACCATCGCTCCCACCGCACACTGACGGCTTCCAAACTTTCCCTCTCATAACAAGGCGCCCTGTCACCCAGACTGCTTCCTTCAGCTTGGGGAGGAGGGGAAGGCAGGCGCACGAAGTAGGAAGGAACTTGGGGAGAGGGCGGGTGGAGGGTGGGCGAAGCACTGAAGGGAGGGAGGTCAGGAAGGCAGAAGTCAGGCACTGAGGGGGAGAAACGGCGGGGGCAGGTGAGGGTGGGGGACTGTGGATGGGGCCGGGGAAAGGGGCCGAGAGGACGCGGAGGGGGCAGAGGGTAGGGACAGAAGGGGGAGGAGAGAGCAGGGAGGGGGAGGGGCGGGGGGGCCGGGCCCCGCACTCACCGCGGCCCATGGTTCGGCTGGCCCCGCCCTGCGCAGTCGCGGCCCAGAGGGTGAGTGGGAGGGGGTGGGAGGTGGGTCGGTGGAGCCCGAGCCTCCGGTACGGCCCCGGCCGGTCTTAGCAGGAAGCGCCGCCGCCGCCGCCGCGGATCACCGAGCGGCCTCCCGCGCATGCGCCATAGGGGCCAGGGGCAGCCCTGGGGATTCCGTTCCCAGAAGGCACCGCGCAGGCTGCTACCGCCGCCGCCGTCGCTGCCGCCGCCGCAGCCGCCGCCGCCGCCGCCGCTGCCCGGACGGGAGAGGGGCGGGGCCGGGCCCCCGCCCAGCGGACAGCAGCGAGCCAACAGGAGGGGACGCAGTGCGCATGCGGGAGCGCGCCTACCCCTCCCCCACAACCCCCCATTAATCCCCAAGAGAACAAACACCCCACGCGGCCACCCCCCCTCCCTCCGCGGAAGGATCTGGGCCTCTTCCCAGGCCACTGGTGGCCAATCCCAGTCCTCCCTGGGGAGGGGCCCCTTCCGAAGCCACAATCTGTTGGGGGAGCCAGGAATGTCAGGTCCGGGAGGGGCCAGCCCTAAAAGATGAAAGTCGCGACTTGCCCTGCCCCGCCCCATAGGCTTCCCGGGTTGTGTGCCGAGACTTGACCCGCCTCTCCAGGTCAACATGTCACAACACGATCTCTGCCTGTCAAGTCACATGACCTCTGCCTGTCACTGACAACCTGGTCTGTCTTTAGGCCAGGACAGACCATCTGGTTCAGCCCACCCCCACCTCTCCTAACAGAAGGGGAAATGAAGGTCTGGAGCAAAGGAGCAGTCTGGCCAAGGACCTGTCACTGTCGCACCCGCCAATAGCAACCGGTCTTGGTGCAGTTTCTACTTAGACAAACTCTGGCTTGCCTCTCCGAGTGTCTGTCATACACATGTAATAGGCCGCCTCATGGCCTCTGTTTTCATGGCGCAAAAATACATTTTGCAAGATGTTTTTAGTTTTGTTCAAGTTGCCTCCACCGTGCTCTTTTCACCTTTACCTCTTGTTAGTTTACAAATGGGCAGATTAAGGTAGAATCTGTGTTCCCTCTGATAACCCGGTCCAGGGCAGTCATGTGCTCAAGTGCATGCACGCCCGGGTCTCTACTATAGGTCATGACCCCAGACTCCTAGAGGCCAGCTGCTCAGCAGGGAGTCACAGGACTTGCGGTCTGAGAGAAGGAAAAGGGTGGGTATTGGTCTTAGTAAAGAGAATAAGAGCATCGCAGAGAGCAGGGGTGGGAATCGGGTGCACGCTACAAAGAACTTGAATTCTGGCATGCAATGGACGACTCAGAAACAAACGTCAAAGATGCTCTTCTGAGAAAAGCGGGTAGACTACCAAGGAAATGCCAGTACCTCAGCCTTTGGGAAGCGTTAGAAGGTTAAAAGAGGTGAGATCCCTTTTAAAAAAGACTCGAGATGTCAATCCAGGTGGGACCAATGGAAACTTTAAGAGGTTCAAGGGCCTCGGTGCCCATTAGCTGGGAGTGGCCGGGGAAATGGGAGTCTTTATGGAGGAGTAAATTGGAGGTGATGGGAGGTGGGCAGACCAGCCGCTCCCGGGCAGACAAGTTCAGGAAGGACAGCCGTTGGGGCCGTTGGCTACGGGGAACTGGCGCTCCGCCCTCCCCCCCTCTCTCCCCCACCCGCTGCACCTCCCACCACCATCGATGGCCCCTGCGCGTGCGCGCGCAGACACCGGTTGCCAAACATTGCATCATCCCCGCCCCCCGCCATCCCCCTCCCTCGCCACACTCTCCGCGCGCGCGCGCATGACTCACTCACCTCCTCCGCAGAGCCTCGTGACCCAAAGCCACTTCCGGGTCCTAGACAACGTAGATTCTCCAGCCAGAGGGCGCGATGGGGGCGGGGCCGTGGGACTCCGGAGTGGCGGACGTGAGGGGAGAGGCGGAGCCAGTGCCAGCGTGCCGCTTTCTGATTGGTAGGCTCCTGGACCCTGCCCCTAAGAGGAGGGGAAGGTCAACGTAAAAGAGCTTCGCTCTGCGTTCCGGAGGTCAGTAGCTTGAGTCTAACTCGTCGATTATATCATGTTGAAGATGAACGGGTGGCCGCGCCACAGCCAAAATAAAAGCCGGAACCTGAGGAGAGAGGCGAGTACTGACCCCTGTCTACCCCTTACCTTCCCGTCCTCACCCGCATAGCGATTCCTTAAAGTTGGGGCCGACTGCTCTTGCGGATGTAGCCCCACCCCTTCCACACTGAGCTTGTAGACGGAGGGAGGGGTGAAGGCGGGGAATCCCTGATTCAGGTGCGGTGCCTTCAGGCCCCTCTGCCTTTGGGCGATTGCATCACCGTTCCCCGTCTAGGTCTGTGCTCTGTGCCCTTAGGCAAAAGGTCTCCGGTTGCCCTCGAGAACTTTATTCTCTTTATGGCGAACTTCGGGCCATCTTAGGCCAGTCCAGGGGAAGGCGGAGCAGCAGGACACACCCCCATATAGGGGACTCTGACCGTTTCTACCTCTTCTCCAACGGCTTCATTACCCCCAACTTTCAAGCGCCTCAGGGGCCAGCATGGCCACTTTAGTTGCTGACCCTAAAGTTCAAGAGAACCCTAGAGATTTACAGACTTTTGCGTGTGGGGGTGCTGGTGGGAGGAGCATGGATGGGTTTTCCCCTTCCCTCCCGCCCCCCAGAGGTTTCTGAACAAGAGAGCAGCCTGGACCTCTTGAACTGTGGGAATTATTTGGGATCTCTCCAGGGTCTTGTGCTTCTCCGGGGTTATCTCTGCCTCTTTCCTCGGCCCTGTCTCCTATCAGATCTCTGTAACCATTGCGTCAGGCCGGCCCACTGTTTGTCTCTGCACCCTCTGGCCTGGGGCTCCGCCTGATGAAAGCCAGGTCCCACACACTGGAAGACCAAGGGAGTTTACCCCAGAGGACTGCCCTGCAGAGAAACACTCGGGGCAATATTGCATCTCCAGTCCCCAGAGACAGGCAGCTCCGTCTCTGCCTCTGGGCTTAATCCTCTTCTCTCTTTAAGGGAAATTGGGGGAGTGTCCCCCCCCCGTATTCATGCCTAACAAATGCTTAATAAGCACCTATTAAGAGTGCCTATTAAGGACCCAGAGTATATTAGGAGCAAAAGGTAAAACTGCTCTCAACAGCTTATATTTCTGCAGAAAGCTAAAGCACTATGGGAAAAACCAAAAGCAGAGACTAGAGTGCTCAGGACTGTGGCTGGAGCTTTGTTCGTGTCAGGAATCCCTCACTGGGATCGCAAGTGAAAGACCCACAGAAGGCCAGCATGTGCCATGCAGATAAACTGGAAGAGCTTTCCAGAAGGAGCAGCCAGAGCACACCTGGTAGAACAGGACAGTGGGCTGCACTGGAGTGAATGTGAGATAGGGTGGTGGATCGTGTAGAGCCTTGAAGGGTTTCAGAATGTTAGTCTTCCTCCAAAGCCACAGAGAAACCCTGTCTCGAAAAACAAAACAAAACAAAAAAAAAGAATGTTAGTCTTCAACAGTCATGACACAGGAAGCCACTGGAGGGATCTGAGCGCACATGTATTTACTTCCAACGCTCAGAGAGGCAGGGGCAGGCATGTCTCTTGAGTTTGGGGCCAGCCACGGCTACATAGTGAGACCCTGTCTTAGAAAGCAGTAAACGGGAACTCACTTGAAGGAAGCTTGGAGAGGGGTGATAAATTGATTTCCATTTGAAAATAATATAATAGAAATACTTAGGCTTTAGGTACTTAAAAAGAATGAATTAGCTGGGCGGTGGTGGTGCACCCCTTTAATCCCAGCACGCCAGAGGCAGAGGCAGGTGGATTTCTGTGAGTTCGAGGCCAGCCTGGTCAGCTAGTACTTTTACAGAGTGAAACCCTGTCTTGAAAAGACAAAAAACAAACAAACAAAAAAGAATGTATTAAAGTTGCCAGTGCTTTAGACTGAGTTGTGGAGTGTGAGAGGAGGAAGCAAGGAGATTGTTTTTGGGGTTTTGGGTTTTTTTTTTTTTTTTTAAATTAGCCTTAAGCAACTAGAGTTGCCACTTAGAACAATAAGAACTTGGAAAGGAAAGCCCAGCAGGACATTATTGTAACTGTAATGCCTCCCAGACATCCAAAAGAAGATAGTGAGTAGACAGCAGAACTGGAGGATGCCTGAATGGGCCTAGACCAGAGGCTGGCTGCCAGTGTGAGAATGAAGCGGGGCGTTTGCAGCAAGTGCCCTATTTCTCCCCTCCCTGCAGTTGAGTCCTCCCTCTGGCACATCTGAGGTCCATCTTGAGTTTAGAAAAAGCTTAGTTGGCTAGAACTTTGCTATTATGTAATGAGGACTACAAATGTCAGCAACTAAAAATAAATCAAACTTGCCTGTCCTTGGAATGGGTGTCAGGGGTGTGTGTGTGTGTGTGTGTGTGTGTGTGTGTGTGTGTGTGTAATACAAGAAAAAAACTACAGTCTGGTCTCCAGAGCTAGTTTCAGAATAGCCAGAGCTACACAGAGAAGCCCTGGTTTGAAAAACCAAGGAAAAAAGGGGGAAAGGGGAATTAGAGAAGGGTCCAAGGCTGGAGGTAGAGAACCTGATTCTTCCTTTCAAACAGTAAACATTTATCTTTGTTCTTTGCAGTGTTCCAGAAGGAAGTGTATCTTCATACATCACCATACCTGAAAATAGGTAAACTTAACACCCCTTCTCAGAGTCAACTCCCAATGCTGCTTAGGGCTGCTTTGCTGGGGCAGTAGTCAGGTGTGATCTGCACAAGTTTTTACTGTCAGACCGTGGCTTTCTCTGACCCCCTAGCATTATTTTTAGAGCACTTCCTGGTTGAAAGCTGGCTCCACAGTCAGCCTCAACAATGGCAATAGGTTTGTCTTTCCAATTCAGTCCACACCAAGGTTGTGACTGGGTTTTTCTTCCACCTACCAGTTCCCAAATCACCACTATGAGGCTTAATATTACAAGCTATTTGGCCTGTTAGCTCAAGCTTATTATTAACTAGCTCTTGGAACTTCAGTTAACCCATTTCTGTTATTCTATAATTTATCACAAAGCTCGTGGCTTGTTACCTCACATCTTGCTTCCCCAGCAGCTGCTGGTGTCTCTCTGACTCCACCTTCTTTCTCCCTGTACCTCTGCTTGGATTTCCCACCTAGCTATATTCTGCCTGGCTATAGGCCAAATTAGCTTCTTTATTAACCAATGGTAATAAAACATAATACATACATACATAGCATATGATGGGGGTATTCCATATCAAAACCCCAAGGACCTTTTGCTCAAGCTTCCCCATACATGAGAAAGGGACACAAGTGGCTTAGTCATTATCCCTGGAATTCACCAGTGGTGCTCCCAAGTGAGTTGAATACTTTTACTCTGATCCCATAAGAATATATATGCATAGCCAAGCATAATGCCTCATACCTGTAACCTCAGAACTTGAGAGGCAGAGGCAAGAGGATCATGAGTTCAAGGCCAGCCTGAGCTAGCTATAGTTAGACCCTATATCTTAATAAAAAGTATGTTCTTAGGAGTTGGAGAGATGGCTCAGTGGTTAAGAGCACTTGCTGTTCTTGCAGAGGACCTGGGTTCAGCTCCCAGATCCCACATGGAAGTTTAAAACCATCTGAATCTACTTGCCAGGGAACCCATTCCCTGTTCTGGCCTCCATGTGCAGCAGGCACACAGCACACATACATGCAGGCACTCACACACACATAGATACAGACAGTAAGGTGAACAGACCTGAAGGTGTGTTCAGGCTGGACTGGGGTATAGCTCAGTATTTGTGGTGAGACACTAGGTTTGACTGATCTTCAAGACGACACACAAAATGTGCTGCATGTTTTCTTCAGTCCTGGTAGTATGTTATATCTGCATATATAAGAGGCTCTGCTTCAGTTCCCAGCACAACAACAAAAAAAAAAAAAAATTGAAAAACCAAAACAAACAAGAAAAATGGAAATAGAGGCTGGGGAGAAAACACATCAGTTAAGCACACTTGCTTTTCCAGTGGCTCCAGCTGGGTTTCCAGTATCAGGTGGCTTACAGCTGAACTCCAGCTCCAGTGCCTCCCCCCACCCCTGACACTGCACTCATGTGACCACATGCGTACACATAAAACTTTATAGAAACAAAATAATAGGTTACTACACGGTATTTTACTTATATTTATTTTTTAATATTTATTTATTATGTATATTATATAAATATTATATATAAATATTATTAAAATATTATATAAATATTATATAATATTTATTTATTATGTCTGTGTGCATGTCTGCAGCCAGAAGAGGGCACCAGACCTCTTTACAGATGGTTGTGAACCACCATGTGGTTGCCAGGAATTGAACTCAGGACCTTTGGAAGAGCAGCCAATGCTCTCAACCACTGAGCCATCTCTCCAGCCCCCTTGATTTTTTTTTTTTTTTTTTTAATTATTTTGGTTTTCTAAGACCGGGTTTCTCTGTGTAGCCCTGGCTGTTCTGTGACTCATTCTGTAGATTCAAATACAGAGATCCTGCTGCCTCTGCTTTCTGAGTGCTGGGATTAAACACCACGGCCTGGCGGTTTTAGTTTTGGATATTAGTGCTCTATCTGCATGTACACCTTTATGCCAAGAGGCTATCAGATCCCATTAGAGACAGTTGTGAGCCACCATGTGGGTGCTGAGAATGGAACCCAGGTCCTCTGGAAGAACAGTCAGTGTTCTCAACCACTGAGCCATCTCTCCAGCCCTGTGTTTTGTTTTTAATTACATTTATTTTTGTGTTGTGGGGGTGCTGGCCATGGTGTGCATGTGAAGGGCTGGACAGTTTTGGGGAGTCAGTTCTTTCCTGTACTAGGTGACTTGGTGGAATCAAACCTCCTCGATTATTAGGCTTTGTTGGTGACAGGTACTCGGCCGTTTCCCGGTTCCTACATTCATTTATATTGTGTGCCCGTGTGTATGAATTGGTATTCATGTGGAGGTCAGAGAACTTGTAGGCTATGGCTTTCCATCCCCACCCCCTGCCAATGTGGCTTTCAATGATTGACAGCCTAGGCCTCTAACTGACCCACAAAATTAGTAAATTTTAAATCCTAAGTGTTAAAACAGGCATGAGTTTACCAACCGTGGAGAGTGGAACCTTTACCTTGTATGTCCTTTTCTAGAACCCAGTTCAACCACAGACATGGCAGCTGAGTCCCTGCCTTTCACCTTGGACACAGTGTCCAGCTGGGAGCTGGAAGCCTGGTACGAGGATTTGCAGGAGGTGCTGTCCTCAGATGAAAATGGGGGTCCCTATATCTCATCCGCTGGAAACGAAGAGGTGAGTGTGAATGCTGGTCTGGAGATGGGCAGGAACGGCAGTGCACACCTGTAATCCTGGCACTTGCCAAGTGGAGGCGAGAGGCTTGCTTCAATGGCCAGCCTAAGTTTAGTGAGTTTGAGTCTGGCCTCTTTCAAAAGATCCACAAAACTGGGGAGTATGTATGCCTCTCCGCAACTAATATCCATCTCCCTTTCTTTACTTCCTTAAAGGAGGAGTCAAAAACCTTCACTACTCTTGACCCCGCATCCCTAGCTTGGCTGACTGAGGAGCCAGGACCAGCAGAGGTCACAAGCTCCTCCCAGAGTCCTCGCTCTCCAGATTCCAGTCAGAGCTCTATGGCTCAGGAGGAAGAGGAAGATCAAGGAAGAACTAGGAAACGGAAACAGAGTGGTCAGTGCCCAGCCCGGGGTGGGAAGCAACGCATGAAGGAGAGAGAACAGGAGAACGAGAGGAAAGTGGCCCAGCTAGCTGAAGAGAATGAGCGGCTCAAGCGGGAAATCGAGCGCCTGACCAGGGAGGTAGAGGCCACTCGCCGGGCTCTGATCGACCGCATGGTAAATCTGCACCAAGCATGAACAATTGGATGTGGCCCGAGTCGGAAGAACAAAGGGTCTCAGCCTGTGTATATGTAGATATTGTACATTATTTATTACTGTCCATACCCAGTAAAGGGACTTCCTAACAACACGTCCTCTCACTTTTTCTTCTTGCCTTTAGGAGTTTCAATGGGTTTCCCCTCAGCCAAAGCCAACTGTTTCTTTAGATCCAAGAGCTTAGTCACTTCTGCGGCAACCTGGTTCTTGTCTGCCTTTTGTGCTTTCAGTTCTCGGACGATGTTGCCCTAAGAGAGGGATGGGAGGTGAGGTGAGGCCAGGGAGGACCTGCAGGATTGGTCACCTCCAACACTGCTCAGGTCATAAGCTCCATACCTGTTTGGTCACTTCATCCATCAGCATCTGTATCTGCTGAGGCCCAGCTGTTGGAACCGCCTCCACAACTGCTGACTTGGGGGGCGCTTTAGCCTGGAGAAGAGCAGGAGATTTATTACTTGCTGCTATAACTTCCTCTGGTGTCCAGTTTGACTAACAGCTCAGAGGAAATGGTTACCTTTAACTCCGAGGACTCTTCTAGCTAAGACAGGAAAGGAAAACTCAAGTGAGGAGGCAGCGAGGCCAAAGGTGGGAGGTGAGGAGTGAAGGCGGCCTGGGGAGATTATGGTGGAGCCAGGCCAAAGGTGGGAGGAGAGGCCAGAGGACGGCCTGGGGAGATTATGGTGGCACTGCTGTGCCTGCCCGGGGAGGGTACAATCCAGCTTGCTCACCTGGCCCCCTCCAAAGCGCTGCCTCAGATTTTCAATCTGGTCATTTTCCAGTTTCTGGAACAAAGGACTGACCTGTGGAGACAGGTCAGAATCAGTCACTGATACCCTCCACTGCCCCACCCTTCCTGACACTTAGCGATCGCAGATGCTTTACACTGGGCAGATGCCTGACAGCTTCAAGGGTTCACAGAAGGCAGCAGTCCCCGTGAAGGGCTAGCGCTTCAGTGGAGTGGAAAGTGGATAATACAGAGGAGACAGGGTTAGTTAGTGTCAGGAAATGGCGAAGAGATCAGCTCGCCATGGTCATCTTCAACCGTTTCTATACTGTGCCACTTTCCTGGCTTCTGCCATGAACAGCAGTAAGGATATATGGACAGCACTGTACTCACAAGCTGATACAAGAACCTTCTATGAGAAGCCCAAGTTCAGAATTGCAGAGGGATTCTGAGAACAGCTGCAGAACCCCCACACCTCAAAGCCAGGGACAGTTAGGTCTCTGACCTCACCCCAAAGGCAGCCCCATAAAAATAAGAATTTGAATTGGCCAGCTCTGCTAACATTAAGGAGACCTACTGTGCCTATCCGGTGACCTGCTGGTAAGGTACAGATGAAGTTGGTGACAAGGATGCGGCAGGCTGGGAGGGGAAGCTGGAGCTGGGTCTGGATGGTGGCGCTCACTGTGGGCATGTAAGGCTGCAGCATGACAGATAGCAAGGCTGCTATGTTCACTGCCACACCTGTCACCGTGCCCGCCCGCTGCCTGAGGAAAAAGAGATAAAGTCACCAAGAAGACACAGCAGGTCACTTTATTCCTTTAGCCAGCCTTAGCTCCTGAACACACCTGTCCACCTCATCTCCTTTAATCCGTTTCCAGGGCTCGTTCACTTGAATGTATTGGTTGCCATGTCGAGATATGGTAAGGATACTGCGCAAGGCATCCCGGATCCTGGGAAGGGAGGCGGCAAGTACATGAGACTGTCAACCTCAGCAGTGGTTGTGACTGTGTGACTGTTGCAAGTTACTTACCGAACCTTTTCCAGCAGCTGGTGATAGTGCTGGAGCTCCCAGGAGATGTGGGCCAGCAGGCGTTTGTCATCGTGCGTAAGCACCATCTCAGGCACACAACCCCCAAAAAACTTAGACACAAACATGCCAGCTCTTGAGGTGGGGGAGAGAAAAGACAGAGTTACTGCCCAGTTCCTTAGGGAAACATCATTCCACTTCCATACCTCTTCATGCTCAGGCAGATGGCCCAGCAGAGAAAGGCTGCCAACCAAGCCCAATGACCTGAGTTCAATCCCTGGAGTCAACACGGTGGAGGAAGAACTGACTCAGGTTGCACACTCGTGTTCACTGCAGTGTGTCAATAGCACCCAACACACAATGCATACATGTCAAAAAACCAAAACACTTCTTTCTTGTGGCATCCCTGGGCTCTCAAACTGGAAGTAAAGCTTAAATCTTACATTTTCCTCTCCCTCTCCTAAGAATGTGATTCTGGAGTCAGGTAATGGTGGCGCACACACTCGGGAGGCAGAGGCAGGCAAAGCCTGGTCTACAGAGTGAGTTGTAGGACAGCTAAGACACAGAGAAACCCTGTCTTGAAAAAAAAAATGTGATTCAATAAAGAAATGAGTTAAACAATTATGTATTTTTAGAAATATCTAGAATTACCAAACTGAAGTGTGTAATAAGCTAACAGTCTAATGAAGACTGCTAAATGTGTTTAAGGGCCCAGTTAAAGGTCCAGAACTCTGAAGAGTCTCAAGTCATGGGGGGGGGGGGGGGCATGTGCATATCTGCATGCATGCTTGTGTGTAGAGGATGAAATTCAGAGCTCTGAATTTGACAAACACAATATAACTCACAAAGATTCACTTGCTGACCAACTCTGCCAAGGCACCTACCTCCAGCTAGCTTGCCTCAAGAATACAGGTCAGCATATGCTGGCACAGCAGCCATCCTAACCCACAGGACCAGCTTTCCCCACTGCCTTTCTATCAGCTGCCCGTTAGTGTGCACCTCTCCACTGGATCCTTCCTACCTGTTGATGAAGTTGCCCAGGTTGTTCAGCAGCTCAGAATTGTTTTTAATCATCATGTCTGTCCAGGAGAAGGCACTGTCCTGGCCCTCCGGCCGAATGTAGAGCAGATAGAAGCGCCAGATGTCAGCAGGGATCCCTGTATCCTGGGCCATGTCTCCAAACACTCCTACCCCCCGGCTCTTAGAGAATTTCCCATCCTCATAATTCAGGTACTCTGGACAAAACAGAAGGATTCAAATCACACCCTTCCCTCCCTCACCGCCATTTCCCCTTTCTCTCAATGCTGGGTGTCCAAAAATACCTCTCTTGAAGACCTGACAAGGGCATAGAGTTCCATGCTCCCGTTCTGGCCTTTTTTTCTCTTTGTTTATAATAGTTTTAGCTTTATATCTTTGCTTTCAAGTTCTTTCCCTCTTTTGGATGAATCCTCATGCTTTAATTACTTCTCAAGACCTAACCTGAGACCCATTCCCACTCAGGCTCTTCCCTAGCACCCTCCTCGTCCTCTGCCAGGGAACTCACCTGTGGCAATGAGGTTCTTGACTAAGGTGTAGTTGTCCTCAGCGCCTAGGGCTGAGCACGGGAAGACTAAGCCATGGAAGGGAACATTGTCTTTGGCCATGAACTGGTAAAGGTCCACCTAGGAGAATACATTGGAGGAGACTGCCTGCAACTTCCCACCCTCTTCCACACCCTGTCCCCACAGACAGGCTAAGGCCTGCTTACTTGTTCTGGATTCTTCCACCATCTCTCCCACTGGTCTGTATAGTTGGCTGTGATGGACAGGTAGCCAATAGTGGCATCAAACCAGACATAAAATACCTGGAGGGAAACCAACAAGAATGAACCAAAGTCAACAGCATCAGCCGAGGCTGAGCATCTTAGGTCATGACTAAGGGATGAGGGTATTTACCTTGTCCTCGAAACCTTCCAAAGGCACAGGGGTTCCCCATTTGAGGTCTCTGGTTATGCATCGTGGCTTGAGGCCATCTCGAAGCCAAGAACGAATAATAAACCGGGCGTTGGGCGTCCAGTCACTGCCAGGCAAGGTCTTCCCCAGCCAGTCCTCCAGCCGCTTTTCAAGCTAAGACAAAAACGGGGCAACAGGACTATCTCAGACATGGGGCGTGAGTGCCGATGTTGTGGAATAACTGGTAATATAACTAAAATGCATGACTTCAGGGACATCTAGGAAATTAACAAATTTATTTGACAAAATGATTCATTTAAGTCTATAGATGTATACATATTGTCTGGGAACACGAAACTACATTGAAATTAAACAGTCCAGTGGCATGTGCTTTCTTCACGCGGTTTCTCAGGAAGCAGAGGGGAGAGAACTGGGCTGAAGGTCAGGAACTGGGGAATGACAGGCATACTCTACACTGAGATAGATTATTTCAAGATTTTATGATTTTTATTGGTTTTCTTTTTTAAGTTTCTTTTCTATGAATATGGGAACTCTGCTTGAAGGTATGTCCATGTTATCATGTGTACACGATACATGTGTTATCATGTGTATACATGGCTTATAGAAGCCACGATAGGACCTTAGATCCGCTAGTCCTCTGGAAGAACAGTCAGTGTTCTTTTTTTTCTTCTGAATTTATTTATTTATTATGTATACATTGTTCTGTCTATAGGCCAGAAGAGGGAACCAGATTGAACTACAGATGGTTGTGAGTCACCATATTGCTGCTGGGAGTTGAACTCAGGACTTCTGGAAGAGCAGCCAGTGCTCTTAACCTCTGAGCCATCTCTCCAGCCCCCAGTCAGTGTTCTTTCGAGACAGGGTTTCTCTATAACCTTAGAGCCTGTCCTAGAACTAGCTGTTGTAGACCAGGCTGGCCTTGAACTCACAGAGATCCACCTGCCTCTGCCTCCCAAGTGCTGGGATTAAAGGTGTGCGCCACCACCGCCCGGCCCAGTCAGTGTTCTTAAAGGCTAAGCTGTCTTTCCAGTACCAAGTCCTTGGATGTTTTGGGACAAAGTCTTATTATTTAGCCTGGTCTTGAACTCAATCTGTCCCCTACACTGGCCACAAACACACAACCCTCCAGCATATACCTGCCAAGTGATGGGTTATAGGTGTACACCACCATGCCCAGCATCTTTCTGTATTTCATAGTGTGTGTGTGTGTGTGTGTGTGTGTGTGTGTGTGTGTGTGTATGCAAGCATGGACGCGCAAGCTAACATGTGGAACCAGAGTCAGAGTCGGTTCTTTTCTTCTACTATGTGGTATCAGGGACAGGTGGCAGGTGTCTTTACCCAGTGAACCATCTCTCCAAACATTTTGTGTTTCTTCAAGACAGGATCTCACTAATCTAGTTTCAAATATGTAGGTAAAGTTGGACTTGAAATCCTAATTCTTCTACTTGCTTTCTACTGTTGGGATTACAAATATGTAACCTCCAAAATAACTCAATGTTGTAAAAACATTAATTCCCAAATGGTCAGTTCTGAAATCATATTACATACAAGCAAAACTAAATGGACTCAACGGGTTGTATATTTATGTAATATATACATTATATATATTATATATACATATATATGTATGTATCAAAAACAAAGAAGAAGCCACAGACTTGAGAGGGAGCAGTTGAAGGGAGGAAAGGGAAGGGGGAAATGATGTAATCATGCTTTTAATTTTTTAAAGAAAGTTGAAACATTAAAGAAAATTAACCACAGCAGTTTAGATAACTAAATAAGGTGTTTGAAGTGTATCTACACAATGAAGTACTACAAGACCATCAAGACAATGAGGTTGGGGACTGAGTGGTTAACTACACTTACTGCTTTTGCAGAGGACTTGGCTTTGGCCCCCAGGCCCCACATGGCAGCTTTAACTATCAGATTCCATTTCAGTTTCTCTAAGGCAGTGGCTCCCAACCTTCCTAATGCTGTGACCTTTAATACAGTTCCTCATGTTGTGCTGACCCCAACCATAAAATTATTTCGTTGCTACATCATAATTCACAAATGTGATTTTGCTACTGTTATGAATTGTAATGTAAATACCTGGTATGCAGGATATGAGATGGTTCAGCCACCCTGTAAAAGGACTGGTCGACCCCCTCAAAGGGGCCGCACCCCACATATTGAGAACCACTACACATGTGCTGCACAGGCACACACGCAGCCAAACTCCCACACACATAAAATAAAAACATTTTTAAAAAAGAAAAACTAGGGGCTGGAGAGATGGCTCAGTGGTTAAGAGCATTCATTGCCTGCTCTTCCAAAGGTCCTGAGTTCAATTCCCGGCAACCACATGGTAGCTCACAACCATCTGTAATGAGGTCTGGTGCCCTCTTCTGGCCTGCAGACATACACACAGACAGAATATTGTATACAAAATAAATAAATATTAAAAAAAAAAAAAAAAAAGAAAAACTATTAGCTGGGCAGTGGTGGTGCACACCTTTAATACCAGCACTTGGGGGGCAGAGGCAGGTGGATCTCTGTGAGTTCAAGGCCAGCCTGGTCTACAGAGCAACTTCCAGGACAGGCTCCAAAGCTACAGAGAAACTCTGTCTCAAGAAACAAAACAAAACAACAACAAAAAAATTAGAATATGGGGGTTCGAGAGATGGCTCAGTGGTTAAGAGCACTGGCTGCTCTTCCAGAGGTCCTGAGTTCAATTTCCAGCAACCCCAGGGTGACTCATAACAATCTGTAATGAGATCTGGTGCCCTCTCCTGGTGTGCAGCATACATGAAAGCAGAACACTACATACATAATTAATTAATTAAAAAATTTACAATATTAGCCAGGTGTAGTGGGGCATGACTTTAGTGTAGTGACACAGTGAGACCCTGTCTTGAAAAAATAAACATAAAAAATAAAGTATTTTTTTAACTTAGAATATGAAAAGCACGTGAAACAGCTAGACCTGGTTGTATGTCTGTCTGTAACCCAGTACTTGGAAGGTAGAGGGAGGAGGATCCGAGTTCAAGATCATCTGCAGCTAAATAGCAAGAGTCTAAGTCCCTCCTGAGCTATAATGGCATCCTGCTGGGAAAAGTCTGTCTCATCACAATAATCTGCTAGCTTATTACTTTCTGAAATACAATCTTAGTATGTGTAGCAAAGACTGGCTCTAAGTCCCTGCAGCCCGATCTCCGGCGTCGCCTTAGCGACTGGCAGCATGCAGTAGTACCACACTGTCACTGCCATTTTCCCCAGTACCAGTTGTTGAACACAGCGACTTCAACTCCACAACCTCTGTTCCCTGGCTGTAGAAAATGTTAACTAGAAATAAAAATACTCTTCAGAAGACCCAAGTTCAGTTCCCAGCACCCACACTGGGTGGTTCACAGCTGAACTAACTCCAGCTTCAGGAGATCTGATGCCCTCTACTGTCTTCCTTAGGCGTCTACACATACGGCATACATACAAAATAGGAACAACAAAAGAACTAAACTAAATTAAAAAGCTGGGCATGGCGACACACACCTAAAAATAGAACAAACGAAACCACCTGAGAGTAGCTGAGGCAGGGAGAGGAGGCTGAAGACTCCTCAAGAGCAGACTGAGGGAAAGACCGACTCACCTTAGGTAAGTCCAGAAACAGGTGCCGAGAGGACCTCACCACAGGGCACGACCGGCAGACTTTGCACTGAGGTTTCTGTAAAGAGAAGTAATACAGGTGGGGTGAGGGGAACTGTGCAGGCAAGCTGAGGGGCACGGAGGGATGGTGTCTGCACACCGCAGCCACTCGGGTCTCTGCTCTCATTCCCCAGAGCAGTGAGCGTTCTCAGCCAAGGGCAGCTGCAGAGCAATGCATTGTACTCAGCTGTGCAAGGGAAAACGAGCAAGACATACAGCTCCTCTCCCAGGTCACAACTAGGAGAGGAAAGGGGGCGTACCTGGGGCACAAGCATGGGCATTTATAAAGCCAAACGGCAAGAAGTACTTAATTCTGCAGTAGAAAATGACGCTAGTGAGTGCGAGCAGTGGCTCTCAGTATGTAGACTGGCTGCAAGACTCACCGGCCCCTGCCCCACAAGGGCTTGGACTGAAGGCATACCCAGCTCTTTATTGTTGTTTTTGAGACAGGGTCTCTCAAAGGCTGACCTCAAACTCCAGATCCCCTTGTATCCGTCTCCTGAGGGCTGAAACTGCAGGTGTGTGTCACCCTGCACGGCTGATCTAAGGGGGGCTGCTCTGTTTTGATGTATTCATCTTGTGTGTGAGTGTGAGCCCATGGAGATCAGAGGACAGTTTTCCTTCCCACCATATAGGTTCTGGGTTGCCAGGCTCGGCAGAAAATGCTTTTACCTGCTCATCCATCCTGCCAACCCTGATCTGAGGTTCTGAAGATGAGACACAGTAACTGTCTCACGATCTCTCTTCTGAAGCCCACATCTATTCCAACTGCCTTTTAAGACATCTCTAGGCTCCTCAGCTTAGCGAAAGCAAACAGTACTGCTGCATTCAGCTCCACACCTCATTCTCTTAATCTTGCCTGTGTCACAGATGGCACCACCATCTACCTAAGTCCCCATCTTCCCTTACTGTTACTAGGGCTCAAAACCAGGCTCTCATGCCGGCCAAGTATCCGACCACTGATCTACACCTCCAACACAAGCCAAGAACTCAAGTCACCCTTACCTGACTCTCCAGCACTCGTCCTCAAAGCTATTATTCTCCCCATTTCTCTGTACTAGTGACCTAATAGAAACTAATCTTTTTGCATTTGAGCTTCCAGAGCTTTCTCCTCACTCCTCTTTGGTTTGTCCCATCAGTTTTCCACACAGCAGCAACCCACTCAACTAGAGTAATGTCTAAACTTCCTCATGTCCCCATGTGAGATAAAAGCCTGTCCTGTCCATTCCCTCATTCCCAGTCTGTAATTGGCCTATTAGAAGGACTCAAAAACATTTATTAAATAACTGACTAATAAGTAAATCAACAAATGAGCAAAGTATTTATGAAAAAAAAGAATAATCTGCCAGGTGTGGTGATGCACGCCTTTAATCCTAGCACTTGTGAGACAAAAGCAGGTGCATTCCTGGAGGCCAGCCTGGACAACACGGAGTTCTAAGACAGCCAGAGCTACATAGAGAAACCCTGTCTCAAAAAGAGAAAAAAAGAATCATCTAAATTAGCACTGATCTAAATTAACCTTAAGCTAAAGCCAACCTGCCTATGTTCTAGCACCACGCAACCACAGATTAACTGCCCACATAGGAATTAGCATAAGACCTTAGGCTCTAAACATTAAAACCCCAGCCAGGCATGGTGGCACACACTTTTAATGCCAGTACTTGGGAGGCAGAAGCAGGTGGAGCTCAGCGAGTTCCAGACCAGTATAATATATAATGAGAGTCCCTTGCCAGCCAGACTACAAAGTGAAACCCTGATTCAAAATAAATAAAAATTGTGAATGGACAGTGTCCTTTAATAGTTGGTGTGCCCATCAGAGCCCAAGCTGCAATGGCAGTGAGGAGGAGCCTGCCCATCAGAGCCCACAGCCCCCACAGAAGAACAAAACTGAGTATCCTTTCCCTGTTCTGCTCAAGAGATTAACAGGTGTCTCCTCTGGGCTCCCTTGAGATCTTCCTCTTACCTTGAGTTCAATGGCATTGATGAGCTTGCCACACTTGTCGCACTGGTCACCTCGGGCCTCTTCATAGCCACAGAAGGGACACACACCCTCCACAAAGCGGTCAGCCAGGAACCGTGCACAGTGCTCACAGCGCAGCTGCTCCACAGTGTCTTGCAGCACAAACCCCCGAGTCAGCAGCCTCTGGAAGATGTCCTGAGTGATTCTAGCCAGGTCAGCAAGGGATGAGAAAGGGCTAGGAGTGTGGACTGCCACTCCCAACCCGCCTCCTTTGCTGCTCTAACCAGAGACCCAAACTCATCAGGCAGAAGGCCTCCCAGGATGAAGGTCACCTATTCCTAATGAGAGCCAACTGGACGAGCCCAAAGGCTCTCATGATGCTCCAACTGCCCGTAGTCTCTTCACTTTGTTTTGGTTTCATTCGGTTTTGAGACAGGTCTCACACAGCCAACACTGACCACCATACTAAACCTGATCCTCTGCCTTCTCCTCTCAATGCTGTGATTACAAGCGGTGACCACCCCCAGTTTAGTCTTGCTTCTCAGCACCATCAACTATCCATCTGTCTGCAGCTTCTGTGAGGACTTTATCAGGCAGAGGAAGAATGGATTTAATTGCTATAAATATACTTAGGCGGGGCTGGAGAGATGGCTCAGCGGTTAAGAACATTGCCTGCTCTTCCAAAGATCCTGAGTTCAATTCCCAGCAACCACATGGTGGCTCACAACCATCTGTAATGAGGTCTAGTGCCTTCTTCTGGCCTGCAGGCATACACACAGACAGAATACTATATACATAATAAAATAAATAAATAT
>NW_026068026.1:485616-534478 GCF_014885135.2 Alexandromys fortis | reverse complement strand
TATATACACACACACACACTTAGGCAAGGACTGGTTTTTTGGGTTGTTTCCCCCCGCCCCCCGAGACAGAATTTTTCTGTCAGTTTGGAGCCTGTCCTGGAACTCGCTCTGTAGACCAGGCGGCCTCAAACTCACAAACATCTGCTTGCCTCTGCCTCCTGAGTGCTGGGAATAAAGGTGTGCACCATCACCGCCTGGGGAGGCAGGGATCATTTTAAAGACCCAAAATTGGACTTGGTAGCAAACACCTATAATCTCAACCTTTGCAAATCTGAGGCAAGAAGATAGCCACAGTTTGCGACCTGCTTAGGCTACACAATGAGACCCTGTCTTAAAAAGACTTCTAGGCAGCCAAGGGAAGGGAAGCACTAGATGGGCGGCAAGGAAGTGCTTTCTCTTCCCTTCCTGGGTGTTCTTTTAGGCCCCAGTTCCTGTTTGAGTTGTGTAAACAAGGGACCTTCTTGAGGCCTGAAAACCACCCAGGGTACAGTCCAGGGCAATGCTGAAAACCCAAGCTCAGGAGAGTTGACCACAACCAGCTCAGTCAGTCTTTCATGTTTGTACTTGGGGCTAGTCTGAGTGGTCCCTAGTCTGCCACCCTGGGCCTGTCTCTGAGGTTTTCGCACTACCCCTAGTCTCAGCTCTCAGTCTACTCTGCCTCACTATCAGGAACCTACTTGGTCTGCTGTGGAGTGGTGGTGCGACCAAAAGTATCGAATGAGATATTAAACCAGCGGTAGATGTCAGCGTGGATGGCGTGGTACTTGTCACAGATTTGCTGTGGGGTTAGCCCCTCTTCCATAGCCTTGGTCTCCGTTGCCGTACCATACTCATCCGTACCACACAGATAGAGGGTGTTCCACTGGCGGAGGCGAGAGTACCTAGGAGACACGGTGGTTATGGGCGTTCCTCCAGTGCCCTCCAACCTATTCCCTTAGGACCCACCCCTCCCTCTAGAGAACTCTCCTCCAGCAACTGGCTCCACCTTGCAAAGACATCAGCACTGAGCACACAGCCAATGATGTTTCCAAGATGGGGGACATTGTTGACGTAAGGGAGGGCGCTTGTGATGAGCACATTCCTTTCTCCAGCCACGGGCAACCTGATGAAAAAGAAGAGACTAGTCCGCAGCAGAGATGCAGTATCACAAAAGCGCAAGTGTACAGAACACCGACAGACTAAACCTAGTGCCTCAGGTCAGTCCTTCCCACAGGGATCCACAGAACTATCATCCTAGAGCTGCTCGTAAGGCCCTGCTCAGTCAGCAAGCTTCCTGCCCTGCTTGGGTACTGCACATGCCCACTCCAACAGCTCCTTCCACTCTCATGACCTTAGCTTATTCTCGGGCGCAAACTTCGCTGGGATATGTCTGCCTGTCATTCTCTGTTCCCAAGAAGCTAACCAGTACTGGAAGGTCTAACCTTGGACCTTCCTGTTTGATTAGTGGATGTTTTCTTAACTACAGAGTCACATATAGCAAAGGCTGGCCTAACCTCCTGGTTCCCTTGCCTCCTAGGACTAACCTGCATATGATACCATATGAGGCTCCCAGCCCTCGTCTTACCTTTTAGGACAAGGTCTAAGTTGCCCAAACTAGTCTCCTCCTGCCTCTGTCTCCCAAGTAGCTGGGATTACAGGTTAGGCCAATGCTAACTGACTTCTCTTCTGTTTAGGCATTTAAACACTTTAGCCAGTACAAACATGTAAAAACGTTTATCTCTTGGCAGACATGGTGGCACACATCTTTTTTTTTTTTTTTTTTTTTTTTTTTTTTTTGGTTTTTCAAGACAGGGTTTCTCTGTGGCTTTAGAGCCTGTCCTGGAACTAGCTCTGTAGACCAGGCTGGTCTCGAACTCACAGAGATCCGCCTGCCTCTGCCTCCTGAGTGCTGGGATTAAAGGTGTGCGCCACCACCGCCCTGCTGGTGGCACACATCTTTAACACTAGCACTTGCAGGCAGACACAGAGCTCTGTGAGTTCCAGACCAGTGTGGTACACACTGAGTCCCAGGCCAGTCTCAAAGGGGGATGAGGAGTAGAGAGATAGGTGAGGGGTTAAGAGTGTTTGCTCTTAGGACCTAGGTTTAATTCCCAGCACCGACACTGTGGCGCAGAACCATCTCTAACTGCAGTTCCAAGATCTCAGATGCCCTCTTCTGACCTCCATAGGAACCACGCATGTGGCATGCATACAGTCAAAACAGTCAGACACGGAAAACAGATACGTTTGAAAGAAAAAAAAGAAACAAAAAAGCAAAAACCACTATTTTTGAGTAGGACAGGAACATCACGGCACAGAGAACAACTGTGTAAAATCCATTTCTCCTTCCACCTTTCTGTGAGTTCTGGGAGTTGAACTCAGGTCATCAAAGTTGTGCAAAAAGTGCTTCACCCACCAAGCCATCCCGCTGCTCCCTCATCTAGGAACACTTTTTGTTTGTTTGTTTAATCATGGTAGGGTCTCTGGAGTTTTGAAGCCTGTCCTAGAACTTGTTCTGTAGACCAAACAGGCCTCAAACTTACAAGAGATCCGCCTGCCTCTGCCTCCCGAGCACGGGGATTAAAGGCCCGCGCCACCACCGCCCAGCAGTAGCACTTTCTAAGAGAGACCTAGCTTCATTCACTTCTGTTGTTCCAGCACTCGGGATAAAATAAAGAGTTCAGTGTCATTTCCTACACAATGAAGTTTGCAGTCAGACTACTGGGATCGACATTCCATGAGCAAAGAGGGGGCTGCTGTCACCCCACAACGATTTCCAGCTATGACCCCAAGCCCCATTTTCGATGTCTACTCACACTGGGTGCTGCTGGGGCTGAAGTGGGGGCAAGCTTCCCAGACCCTTTTCCCAAGCGGTCACAGCCATGGCGATGTCTTCCTCAGACAGGGTAGCCAGCTCCTCCTCCTATGAGTGAACAGAGCCCCATGCCATGAGGGGCCACCAAGGTAGAAAACCTCACTTCTTTGCTCTCTAACTACTAAAGGTGGCCACGATCAATGTCCGCCTCCTAGCCACCTCCTACCCCAGGCCCTAAGGCTCTGGGAGCCCCTGCCCTGTTTCAAACCTCAGGCTCATTGCTGACAGCCCTCCCCTCAGGAGGGCGGGGCTGGGGCTGTTTTTGGAGGTAGGGTCGCAGAGCCAGGATGCCCTGCTGCTTCAGCACAGTCTCCGCAGCTCGCTGACATGGCTCCTGGGTGCTCAGGGTCTGGAACCAGCTTTGAAGGGCACCCAATTCCTCTGTAGGTATAGCAAAAAGGGGAGAACAGGATCAAGATTGGACAGGCAGGGGTAGAGCTCCTCTCCTTTGGAAGTTTCTCCAGGCGCCTTCTCCAGCGCCCTTGGCCACATTCTAAACTGTACCTTAAAGTGAATACTCAGTACCCGACTGTTCTAGAGCCCTGCACCAAGCGCCTGGGGTTGGGATGAAGTGACATGTACAATTCTCACCAGGGCCGGGTGGTGGTGGCGCATGCTTTTAATCCCAGTACTCAGGAGGCAGAGGCTGGTGGATCTCTGTGAGTTTAAGGGCAGCCTGGTCTACAAGAGATTTCTAGGACAGGCTCCAAAGCTACAGAGAAACCCAGTCTGAAAACAAAACAAAACAATTCTCACCAGGGAGGTATGCTGGGTCCTGCAGTAATGGATATAGCGCTCCCCACAAAACAATGTCAGCCACAGATTCTGTGTCCTAGTTGGAGAAAGAGGAAAAAGACAAAGTACACAGTTGAAGCACTCATGTATTTCCACTGGTAATCGCGAAAATTTGTGATTTTATTTTTTGAAACATGGACATGTAGACTAGGCTGACCTTGCACTTACTTGCAGAGATCTGCCTGCCTTTGCCTCAAAGTGCTGGAATTAAGGGCACGAGCCACCACATCCAGCTTTATATCAAGTGCTGGAATTAAAGGAATGTACCTTTATAACTGGTTTATTTAATTACATAAGGTCTCACATAGTTCTAGCAGGTCTTGAACCTATGTAGCCAAGGATGACTCTGAACTTCTGATCCTTCTGCTTCTACCCCCCAGGGCTAGGAGTACAGGTCTGCGCCACCACATCCAGTGTTTACCATCCACGGCCGAGTACTAGGTGAGATGACCTATGTCTTCTGACACTGCCCTCATAGTAACTCTACATAAGGAAACGGAATTACTTCCATTTTACTAGTGAAGTAAAAAAATCAAGTTGAGCAAGTCTTTAATCCCAGCGCTTGGGAGGAGAGACAGGCAGATTCTCTGAGTTCCAGGTCAGCCTGATCTACAGATTAAATTCCATCTGGGACAGCCAGGGAAACACAAAGAAACCTTGTTTGGAAAAAACAGTAAGGATTAATTAAAGATTGTAAAGATTAATTAAAAAGTAATGTGTCATGGTTATAATGCTAATAATTGGTCGTGGGGGTCTGAATACCGTCTTCCCTTTAAGTCCTACATCGTCAGGCTTCCACAAACCACATATCAAGACCAACTCACCCCGGCCAGGAAAGGACAGGGCTGGCGACTCAAGCTGTGATCGATATGAGTCAGGGCTCTCCGAAGCGGGCCAAGCACCTCTTCTCCTTTCTTGCCTTGAACCACTAAACAGTGCAGGGCAGCAGACAAAACTGGCTACAACACAGGGAACATGGGTTAGGATGTTCGTACAAAAGAAAGGCAGCCTGCCCTCCCTGGTGCATGAATCCTACCTGTAGCTCTGTGGCTTCCCACTCCAGCCACTGGTTGGTAAGGTCATCTTGTTCCCAGCCAGATAACAGAAAAAAGTATCTGCCCACGGAGAGAACACAAGTTAATACTGAAGGGTTCCTTTTGTGTAATTCATGTATGAACCCTCTGAGAAAGTGTTTCCAAATAAGGGCACAAAAAGGTCAGTGAAGTCAGCTGTGATCCAGCCACCTCCCCACCAAGAACCAATACTGACCGGCAGATCGCACTGGTGGAGAAGAGGTAGTTGCCACTATCCAGCTGCAAGACGGGGACCTTAGGCCGGGTCAGGAACGGCACCACACACTCTTGAGACAGAGGAAAATGAATGAACAGGGGTAAGAAAAGAAATTATCTGACAATTTTACACTGGACGGGGCGGGAGGAGACGCAGTTTCCATGGCAACCCTAAAAGGGGGGTGGGTCTGGAGTTTGGAGAGGCCAGCAAGTGTTCAGTCGAGACTGCCAGCTGCAAACAACAGGTGGAGCCAACACAGAGGAGGCAGTGGATACGAGCAGTGAGCGCTTCAGCAAGAGCCAGCACTGACCTGCGGTCACAGTGCCAGAGCAGCACTGAGAGCTGAGACGATGCGACAAGAGAACGCGTAAAAAGTCGCCCCAAAACTGGCTGGGAATAATTAGAGGTAAAATTCAAAGGGCCGGGTGTGCATGTGTCTGCATTGATGTCCAAGAAGAGGAGGGAGGGGTTCCCGAAAAAAAAAAAAACGACAGGACAAAGGGGTGGTTGGAGGTTATCATGCATGAACGCGCTGGAGGGAGTTGCATGACATGTGGGAAGGAAAGTTTAAGAAGACAGCGGAGTGAGGCAGGATCAACTAGGCTAAAAACAAGGGAAGAGTCTAGTTGAGGACAATTAAGTAACTTTGAAAGAGAGATCAAGGAAAGAAAGGGGAATGGAGTGATCTAAAGTAATGCAGAGTGATTGGGGGACTGGCACTGGGGTTTGGCAGACAACTGAGATGCACGCTCCCCACACCCTCCGCCCACAGTGGCAACTCGAATACCTTCGGGGCCTACGGGGCTGATGAGCAGCTCCGCTCGGCCCCGGGCCCTCGCGGCCGCAGCCAGCACCGGCAGGCTCCCCGGGGAGCCCTCGCTCACGAACAGCCTCATCTCGCCCGGAGCCCACGCTGATGCAACCGGAACCGGCCTCCCGCTCCTGGGTTAAGCGGCCGCTGCTAGGTATCACGGGAAATGGAGTTCTCTGTCGGCCCGACGCTCGCAGCCGACTCCGGGAAAGCCGACTCTTTATCCCAGCATGCACCGTTACAAAACAGGAAATGGTTACGAACGAGACCCGGAAGTCAACCGTGGGGGCTAGCGCGGCACTTCGGGTCGGCCACTCGGAGCTCCTCGGTTAAAGCCGGCTGCCCTAAAGTGAGCCGAGGGCCGTGACCCGAGTGGTTTCTTTTTCTAATCTTGGTGATCGATAAGGTGGCGGTCATGATTGCTGCTGCTCGCACTCGCTGATTCAACTTATTAAAAATTTTCTTTTTAATTCATGTATAGACAGGGAGGTGGGAGCGTGGTAGAGCGTGCGCGCCGGGATCGGAGGACCCCTTCGGGAGTCCTGCTGTCCGCCGCGTGAGCCCCAGGGATTGAACTGTGGTCGTCAGGCTTGGTGGCAGTGCCTTTAGCCCCTGAGCCTCCTTGATGCCGCTAATCAGTGTTTGTTTTTTTGTTGTTGTTTGCTTGGTTGGTGGTTTGTTGGGGGGGGGGGTGTTTGTTTTTGTCGGGATTTTTTGGTTTTGGTTTTTCCACACTGGGTGTCTCTGTGTGACAGTTCTGGTTGTCTTCGAACTCGGAGCTCCGCCAGCCTCTGCCTCCCGAGTACGTGAGCCAACATCGCCCACCATCAGTGTTTTAAGACCTCCGAGGTACACACACCTGTATACCCAGCCCTTGGAACGTAGAGACAGCGAGGTCCACAAGTTTAAAGTCATCTTTGACTACATACCGAGTTCCAGGCCAGCCTGGGTTCCTAAATAATCTATCTGGACTACATACCGAGTTCCAGACCAGCCTGGGCTCCTAAATAATCTATCTTTAAAAATCACATTTTTGAAAATCAGTTTTGAGGTCCGGAGAGATGGTTCAGCGGTTTAAAGCACTGGCTGCTCTTCCAGAGGACCCAGGTTCAATTCCCAGTACCAGTACCCAAATGGCAGCTCACAACTGTTTGTAACTCCTGTTCCAGGGGATACCTTCACACTTACATACATTCAGACAAAACATGAAACACATGAAATAAAAATAATTTTTAAAGAAATCAGTTTTGTAGTCAGGGAATTATGAGCTAACTTTACTGTCAAATTGGAAATTAACTGGAAGAGAGGCACAATGGAGGGAGGCTGCGGCCTAGGTGTATTAATAGGATAAATAAAAAACGAAGCCCAGCGTTGGTGGCACCTTCTTTAATCCCAGCACTGAGGAAGCAGAGACAGGTGGATCTCTGAGTTCGAGACCAGCCTGATCTACAGAGTGAGTTCCAGGAGAAACCCTGTCTGGGAAAAAAAAAAAATGTGTTAATGTAAAAATTGGAAATTACTGTAGATACATAGATACCCACCAATCACAAAAGATGTGACTAGTGAGAATGTATTATTTAGGAGCGGGGAATGTAGACTAGTGTGTACGAGCCCTTGGGTTCACTCCATAGCACCAGGTTGGCACACCCATCTGCCATCCCAGCATTGGGAAGGTGGAGACAAAAGATTAGAAATTCAATCCACCTGCCTCTATTGCTACAAGAGACGTATGCAGGCCTGGAAAGATGGCTCAGCAGTGAAAAACACAGGCCATTCTTCCAGGGGACTCAGCTTTGATACCCAGCGTTTGTGTGCGGTGAGGTTACAATGTCTGCAACTTCAGTCCCAGGGGATCAGACTCCCTCTTCTGGCCTCCTTGAACACTGCCTGCATGTAACGCACAGGTGTACATACAGACAAAACACCCAGACAGATAAAATTAAAACATTGGGGAAAAAAGAGTGGGGTGGGGGTCTGGATGTGAGGGGGCACTCCCTCAATTCCAGTACCCAGAAGGCAAAGGCAGTTGGATCTCTTTGAGTCCAAAGCTAATCTGGTGTGTTTTGTTTTTTTAAAAGATTTATTTATTTATTATGTATACAACGTTCTGCCTCCATGTATGCCTGCTGGCCAGAAGAGGGCGCCAGATCTCATTACAGATGGCTGTGAGCCACCATGTGGTTGCTGGGAATTGAACTCAGGACCTCTGGAGGAGCAGCCAGTGCTCTTAACCTCTGAGCCATTTCTCCAGCCCTAGTTTGTTTTTAATTAATTAAAAAAATAAGGGACTGAAGAGCTCGAGGTTAAGGAGCACTCGCTGCTCATGCAGAAGGCTAAGCTCTGGTTCCAAGCACACAGCATGCAGCCCACAGCCCCTGTGACACTAGTTCCAAAGGACGGCCTCTTCTGGCTTCCTTGGGCACTGCACAGAAATGTTACACTTGGGGCTGGAGAGGTGGCTCGGTGGTTAGGAGCACTGGCTGCTTTTCCAGAGGTCCTGAGTTCAATTCCCAGCAACCACATGGTGACTCACAACCATCCATAATGAGATCTGGTTTTTTTCTTCTGTCCTGCAGACATGCATGTAGGTAGAATACTGTATACATAAATATAAATCAGCCAGGCTGTGGTGGTGTATGCCTTTAATCCCAGCACTTGGGGGGCAGAGGCAGGCGGATCTGTGTGAGTCTGAGACCAGCCTGGTCTACAAAACAAGTTCTACAAAGTGAGTTCCAAGACAGCCAGGATTGTTATACAGAGAAACCCTGTTTAACATAAATAAATAAATAAATCTTAAAATAAATAAAGCAGGATTACATAAAGTCTACCAAAAGGTGGAGGAAGCAACTGGCTGGCAGGAAGTGAAGATTATAAGAAATCAGGAGGTCAGGAGGATGGCTAGAGAGACGCACAGAAGTAGAAGGGCGGGACATTGAGTTGGGAGACTCTTGTTTCAGACAGGCAAGGGGAGGCTTCTGGGACGTTGGCTAAAGAGGAAGGTCATTGGTGCTTTCTCTGCTAATAATAATAATAAAAAGTTACACTCACGTGTAAGCAAAACTCTGAAAACATTAACACTAACGTTTATTTATGATCACGGTAAGAGAACTAGACGACGGTCATAGCGAAGGGAGCTGAGGGCCTATGTAAGGAAAAGGGTGAATCAAGGGAAAGTGAGAGGTTTCACCATGAAGTCAAATGAAAGGAACCCATGTGGGCAGTGATGGCACAGGCCTTTAATCCTAGCACTCAGGGGCTGGAGAGATGGCTCAACAGTTAAGAACATTGACTGCTCTTCCAGAGGTCCTGAGTTCAATTCCCAGCAACCACATGGTGACTCACAACCATCTGAAAAGAGATCTGGTGCCCTCTTCTGGCCTGCAGAGGCACACACAGACAGAATATTGTATACATAATAAATAAATAAATAAACAAATAAATAAATAAATATTAAAAAAAAAGATCAGCCTGGTCAACAGAGTGAATTACAGCACAGCCAGGACTATACCAAAAAGCCAAAAATAAGGGATATCTTGTTTATCTTTTTAAAAACTTAGTACATGTGCTTAAGGTGAGGCTCACATCCATGCCAGTCAGAAGATAACTTTGTGGATCTAGTTCTCATCTTCCATCATTTATTTATGTATTTATGTTTGTTTGTTCATTTATTATTTGTTTGAGACAGGGTCTCCATATTATGTAGCTTGGGCTGGCCTGGAACTCATAGAAATCCACCTGCCTCTGCCTCCCAAGAACTGGGATCAAAGGTGTGCACCACCACACTCATCTTCCATCTTTTTTTTAAATTTATTTATTTATTATGTGCACAACATTCTGCTTCCATGTATGCCCACACACCAGAAGAGGGCATCAGGTCTCATTACAGATGAGCCATCATGTGGTTACTGGGAATTGAACTCAGGACCTCTGGAAGAGCAGTCAGTGCTCTTAACCTCTGAGCCATCTCTCCAGCCCTCATCTTCCATCTTTATGTGGGTCTTCAGGCTTCCACTGCAAGCACCTTTACCCAATAAGGCATCTTGCTGGGTCCTTATTCATCTTTGTATCCCCTTAAAAATAATATAGGGTGGCCAGGTGACCACACACCTTTAATCCCAGCACTCAGGAGGTAGAGACAGGCAGATATCTGTGAGTTCGAGGCCAGACTGGTCTATGGAATGAGTTCCTCAAAGCTACAGAGAAACCCTGTCTTGAAAAACCAAAAAATGGGAGAGGGGAAGGGAAAGGGGAGGCGGCGGTGGGGAAGAGACAGAAATCTTTAATAAAGAAAGAGAGAGAGAGAGAGAGAGAGAGAGAGAGAGAGAGAGAGAGAGAGAGAGAGAGAGAGAGAGAGAGAGAGAGAGAGAGAAAGAAAGAAAGAAAGAAAGAAAGAAAGAAGAACCAAATAATACGGCTGGAGAGATGGCTCAGAGGTTAAGAGCACTGCCTGCTCTTCCAAAGGTCCTGAGTTCAATTCCCAGCAACCACATGGTGGCTCACAACCATCTGTAATGATATCTGGTGCCCTCTTCTGGCCTGCAGGCATACACACAGACAGAATATTGTATACATAATAAATAAATAAATATTTAAAAAAATAAATACATAAATAAAATATGGGGTAGACATGTCTCTTACATCTATAATCCCAGTATTCAGGAGGCCTGGACAGAAGTTTGAGACCAGTTTAGGATGCATAAGGAGCCCAAAGGCTAATCTGAGATACACAGTGAAACACTCTCAACAGACTCCGTCCAACCAAAATAATAAAAGGTGCTTGCCACCAAGTCGAATGGCCTGAATTCAATCACCAGGACCCACAGAGTGGAAACAAAACACCTAAAACACTTCCCTCTAGACTACACACACACACACACCATACACTCACATGCATACATGCTGAATAAGCAAAGGTACAAAAAGTAAAATAGCTGGGGAGATGGCTCAGTAGCCGAGAGTGTGTCCTGCAGAGGTCTTCTTGCAAAGAATCAGGGCCCCTAGCATTCACACTGAGTAACCCACGGCTGCCTATAATTCTAGCCCCATGGACTCTGACGCCCTCTTCTGGACTGCACAGGCACCTACACTCACATGCACATATCCTCACACACACACTTAATTTTTCAAGATTTCAGATTCTTTGATGCTAGAGGTTAGGTGATGGGAGGAAAACGCCAGGCCTGGATGGGCAGGCCTGTAGTCCCAGCACACAGAAGGATCAGTCTTAGGCTAAATAGAGAGTACTAAGCCATTCAGGAATGTAAAGCAAGATCATGTTTCAAAAATAAATAAATAAATAAATAAATAAAAACTCAATGGTGGGCTGGAGCCATAGCTTGGTGGTTACGAACCCATGTGCTTACGGAAGGTTTGAGTTTGGTTTCCAGCACTCATACACTCATATATATAAATCTCGAAAAGTAAAAGAGCCAGGCATTCCGACTACGCCTACAATTCCAAACTTGGGGGGGGGGGGGCAAGAGGATCAAGAGTTCAAGGTCATTTTCACCTACATAGTCAGTTCAAGGCCAGCCTGGGATACATGAGACCCTGCCCCCAAATAGTTTTTTCTCTTTAAAATAATGATATGTATAGGTGTTTTTCTTGCATGGGTGTCTGTGCATCACATGGACAGAAGAGGGTTGGATTCCCTAGGATGAGTTACAAAGGGTCATGCATGATGCACCGCCTTGCATGAACTGAACAGTTGGTACTCTTTACTGCTGAACCATCTCTTCTGCCCTAAAGACAGGGTTTCTCTGTATAACAGCTCTGGCTGCCATGGAACTTGCTCTGTAGACCAGGCTGGCCTCAAACTCGCTCTGTAGACCAGGCTAGCCATGAACTCACAGACGTCCGCTTGAGTTGTACAACAGCATGAGCCACATAGCCAGACCTTTTCGAAAACCCAAGAACTTGTGTTGTGGCTTTAATCCCAACACATGGGAGGCAGAGGCAGGCGAATCTCTTTGAGTTCAAGAGTAGCCTGGTCTACAGAGTGAGTTCCGGGACAGCCAGAGCCAAAGACAGAAACCCTGTCTCAAAAAAACAAAAAATAAATAGAAGAAATACAAAGACTAGAATGTAGCTCAGTAGTCAAATATCTTGTCTGCTGTACAGAAGGCCCTGGGTTCAATTGCCAGCAAAGCAGGGGAGGAGATTTGGGAAAATACCAACTCCAGTACTTGGTAATCAGTTGAATCGATGTGAGCAGCAAGGAAACAGACAAGAAGCTGCAGGGCTTCTGGCGTGCACAGTTGGGCACATGCTTCTCCTGCAGATGCTTCTAACTTCCTCTACCACGCGATCCTTATCACAGAGGGGTTTAATTGTACGAGAGGGCAATGGCCCAGATTTATCACCACAATCAGCATGGTCCCGCCTAGCCTAAGTGTTAGCAAGGATTCAATAGATATTTTTTTTGGATTTAAGTCTGGCAGCTGAATGCTGGAGAAAAAGATTTGTAGGGAAGGTTGATGTGGACACTTCGGTAGGTACTGAATTTGTTGTAGAAGACTTGCAGAGTGCTTCGGTGGATGGTGGATAAGGCCAGACTCCAGAGGAAGATCTGGACTGGAGATACAGTGCTTAGCAGGACACAGAGGCCATTTGAGAGTCCGATCACTGAGTGAGCGACTCAAAGCGCAAAAGACACAGCTCAGATGGGTTTTTGTGGTTTAAGGAGCAGGCAGAGGAAGACTCCCGCAAAGAAGTAACCACCAGAAGAGGAACCGGGAAGGACACCAGCAGGGGAAGGGGCAGTTGGGTCGCATGCCACAGAATGTCACACAGCTTAAGGATTAGGAAGTGCTTGCAAGGACTGGGGTGTACTTGGGAAAGTGGAGACGTGAGGGATAGGAAATGAAGATGGCTTTGTGTGGTCGCCTTTGAGAAGTTCGAGGGAGGGTTGGGGAGACAGGTCTGCCTTGTTCTGCTCTGCTTTTTGAGCCGAGCTTTGACTAAATAGCTCAGACTGGCCTTCAGCTCCGCGTTCCTCTCTCAGCCTCTCAAATGCTGCTGGATACAGGATGAATCCCTGTTAAGTTGGGAGCATAGACCCCAGCCCCTCGCATCCATCCCAGCCCCCAGGCCTGGGCGTTGCTTTGGTCTGGACTACAAATCCCAGCATGCCAGGTCCTGACCCCCTCCCCGGGGGAGAGTCAGGACCACTCACACAAGGTATTTATTTGAGCTCCCAAAGGAGAAACACCTGGTCTCTTTTCTTTCCTCCTGGTGGTCAAGTTCACAGCCTCCCAGTTTCCCCTCGGGGCCACCCGAGAGCACAGGAATCCCATTAAACCTGGATATTTTTTAATTTGGCTTGTTGCGATTTGGCTTGATTAGCAGAGAGCTCACTTTAGGAAAAATTCCTAACAATCCCCAGTAGGTCACTGATAACCTGAAAACCTCCAGGAAGGAAATGTTTATAAAGAAGAAACTTGGGAAAGTTTCAAGGGGGATAAAAATCAGAGGTTAAGAGCACTGCTCCTTCCAGAGGACCCGGGTTTGGTTCCCAGCACCCACACGGCAGCTCACAACTGGTCTACCAAGCGAGTTCTAAGACAGCCAGGAAGGCACAGGAAATCCTGTCTCTGGAGGAAGAAAAAACTAAGAGCCTGGCTATCCTTCTAGAGGACCTGAGTTCAATTCCCAGCACGCACATGACAGCTCACAGCCACCTGAAACCCCAGATCCAGGGTATCCAACACCCTCTTCTGGCTCCTCAAGCACCAGACATTTGGATGGTGCACAGAGTGCACAGACAGACATGCAGACAAAACACTCAGATAACACAAAAATGTAATTAATAGAACCCCACAATAAACCTGAGAACCCGCCCAAAAGGCTGATGCAGAGGCTCATATCCCCCAAATGTGTCCTAGGTGATGTGAACCCCTCTTTCTCTTAGCCCCTTTCTCTTTCCCTCTCATTCGTTCTTACAGTTTTTCTGTCTGTCTGTCTGTCTGTCTGTCTGAACAGGAAACACAAAGGTTTAAGTCTGAGGCAGTTGGTCATAGAAACAACAAGGCCTGTGCAAACTTAATAAAGGTCACAAGTCATAACCTTTCCTTAGTCATTCTCCCTCGTACTTTCTCCTGTGTTCCTCTCGGTTTTTCCATGTCTAGCTCAGAACTCCCACCAGCACCCAGGACCAATTCTTTCTGCCCCTGAAACTTCTGGTGACCTCCACAAGGTATCTAAAGGAAAAAATTACCGAGCTCGGTCATCTTTTCTGATTTCCTGCCTTGCCAGCCACCAAGGTCTACTGACCACATCCTCTCTCACCTTGTTTATATACACTTCCTCATCAGACACACCACGCAGGAGGTCTCAGTCCCCAAACTGTGCTGATCTCTCCCACACAGGGCTTCTCTCTAGTCTCCTCCTTCCTTGTCTCTCCACGGCTCCTGTCCTCACTCATCCAAGACACACACACACACACACACACACACACACACACAGCTCTAAGAGCCATGTCCCTCTGTGTGGAGGCACCCAGTCCTATTTCCTTCTGGAACTTCAACTCTCCTTTTTCCCATAGGTGACAGTGCTGACCACAATGCTCTCAGGCCGGTGGTGGCCAAGTATCTGGGGAAATCTTGGAGTGAGTCTACAAAGCCCTTCTCAGGGACCCCAGCTCTGCGTCCTCTATCCCTTCACTTATACCGGGGCAGATGGCCGGGAGGTGTCTCTGGCTGAAGGTGACAGGTTCCAACTGCTTCGAAAGACCAACTCGGACTGGTGGTTGGCAAGGCGCCTAGGAGTATCCTCCTGGTCCAGGCCCATCTTTGTTCCAGCTGCGTATATGACCGAGGAATCACTCTCCTGCCCCAGACCAGCAGACTCTACCCACAATGCATCCCTCTGGAGTCCTGGTAAGAAAACTCCAAGCTTTCCCCTTCCTGCCTCCCTGGCTTGAGAGAGTTACCTAGTGGGTTTGCCTCTCGCTTCTGGTGACACCTCTGTCTCGCTTTCCTTAGATAAGACTCGCTGTTCTCACATCCACCATGGTGGTATCACCTTTTATCCCTCCTAGCTCTAAGCTGGTTAGGTCTCAAGTCATTTCCGGTAGCTTTCCTCTGTATTCCTTGACAACTCAGCCGAGGCCCTATCTGCCATCACTCCTCCACGTCTCTTTTCAGGGACAAAGATGTTTCATGGCTCCCTGGAGGAACTCTACCTGTCTCAGGAAACCCAGGTTACTGCTGAGCAACCTCCTCCCTGTTCCCGCAAAATGTGCAGAAGTGTCAGCATGGCCTATTTGAAACCCTGCTTCCTGAAACCCCTCAGGGAAGGGCCAAGAGAAAGATCTCTCCCCCAGGAAGGCTCCATGACAGAGGCCAGTACCGACACGGTGAGTCACAGATCTTCACCAGAGCACAGTCCGTGGTCAGTTACACTACCATGAGGCCCTGTTTTGGGTACAGAGGTAAAGGAGACAGACATTGTCCTCCCTTAAAGGACTGAGGGTGGGAGAGGGTGGCATTAAATCAGCCTGATAAATAAAGAAGATACTGAGGTGGTCGGAAAAGACCCTGCCTGTGGAGAAAGAGAGGCTACAAGCAAAGTAGGGGTGAGGAAGGACAGCAAAAGACACAGGCCCTGAGGAGATGTGAGCCCTTCCCAACAGCAGGAGGCCAACTGACTGCTTTTCCTCTGCTTCTGACTCCTAGCCCAGGGCAAGGTTTGTCCTCTGTCCTGCCTGGGCTACAGGCAAGTTCCTCTAAAGTTATAGCTCTCTTGTCCATCCCTTCCCCCTCCTTCTCTTTTGTCAGTTGTATTTTGAGCCAGGGTCTCACTCTGTAGTAGGCCCAGATGAGCTGGACTCTTTAGGTAGGCCAGATTGACCTCAAACTCCTATAATCCTCCTGCCTCAGCCTCCCAAATGTTAGGGTTACAAGCCTGGCTCCCCCCCCTCCTTGTCGGCTGCTGATAAGTCCTTTCTCTCATCCTCCCCTGGCGTGGCCCCTCACCTCTTGCTGTCTTTTCCTCTGAATGGTGTGAGGAGGGGGCACTTTCTCTTCCCCACCCCACCCCCCAAAAAGCCTGTTCCCCTTTCCTGCAGCCCTGGGGCGGGGTTGCGTGGGGGAGGAGGGAAGTTGGCAACAGGAAGTGCGGAGAAGAGCAAAGAAGGCTGTGAGGGGAGAATTTTTAAAAAACAGCCAGGGACTGGGGTTTCTAGCCCTGTACCAGGGTCACCCTGGCCCGGAGCCAAAGGTGAGTAAATGGGAGAGCGGTTGGGAGGGACGGGGCAGCACCCACCTCCTCTTCCCCACTTCCCTGGCAGGCAGGATCCCAGCCCCTCCTGTCAGAGCTCCCTGTGTCTTGTAATCTGGTTGGCCTTCTCTGATGTCCAGGGTCTCTGTCCCGAAGAACTTGGATCTCCCATCCCCCCCCCCCCGTCCCCGCCCCCAAGGCTAGATGCCTGGGAGCAGCTTCGGCTGGACTGACCAACGCCGAAATTCTTAGGAGAAAGGCTGGGTCTCTTCCTTCAGCTAAAAGACCACTGAGACACGGACCCCAAGGGATTAGAATTGCCCCGGGAGTCTTATGCTGGGGAAGTAAACTGCTGGGGTCCTGATACCAGCCAGAGAAGGAACTTGTCTCCCAGGAGGACAGGTTACACTTTTCCCACAGCTTGTCAAGTCCTCATCAGCGTCCGAGAACGGAGCTGAGACACAGATAGGCAAGGACCACACTGCTTAGTAACAATTACCTCCTCCCCCGCCTCATCCCACCCCACCCCCGCACCCAAGACAAGGTTTCTCTGTGTAGCTCTGACTGTCCTGGGACTCACTCTAGACCAGGCTGGCCTCAAACTCACAGAGATCCACCTGCCTTTGACTCCCAAGTTGGAATTAAAGGTGTGCACCCCCATGCCTGGCTTTATAATTATCTCCTGTCCTCTATCCAAACCTAAACCTCATGTTAGACCCCAAAAGCAGCATTGGAGATAATCAAATTTATTTATATGAGTGATCCACTTCTCAATAAATAAATAAATAAATAATTTTATGTGTATGGGTGTTTTGCCAGCATGTATGTCTGTGTACCACCATGCATGCAGTGCCCACAGAGACCAGAAGTGGGCGTCAGACCTCCTGGAAGTGGACCAGCTGCACTCCCCCTTCCCACCCCTCCAGAAGGCAGTCAGTGCTCTTAACCACTGAGCCATCTCTGTAGCCCCAGATAAATTATTCTCTGTCCTTTAGCATTGTCGCTTTGATTGATTACTGGGGACAAGTGGCAGAGCTTAGATTGTTAGAGCTGCCAGGACACCGGCTTTGGCTGTCACTAACAACCCCTGTAACTTAGATCCCACTAAGACGCCTCTCCTGTGCCATGCCACAGTCATATTCAAGACACCTGTCCTCCTCCGCGTCCCCTTGTCCCTTCAAAACCCCTCTTCCCCATTTCTCTCTGGGGCTCTCAGGTCAGAAGAAAGAAAACACAGTGAGAATTGCTGAACTGTTGAGGTACCATCTGGATGTTACTTTGTCTCCCCTAAACCCAGAAACCGGGCTCCATGGAGCAGACAGAGACTCTGATTAGGAACAGTGGGGCCTCGCAACCTCAGGAATGGCTTGATGGACAGGTGAGAACACCCCATTGTCTCAGCGTCCAGGTTAACTTTTTAAGACTCTCCCCTTAGGCAAGGCGTTCTCCATTGCCACTGTAACGTTGCCCTTTCTCACAGCCACACCCCTCTTCCTCCTGCAACCTGGGACCACCAGATTGAATGTCCTCTTTCAATGCCCCATCCTTAGGGTTTACCAAGCCTCAGCCGGAGCAGGAGCAGCCCCTGGGGAGACCTGCCAGACCAGCCAGCAGCCCTGCATTCCTGTCAGCCACAGCTGGATGACCCCCACGTGAGTCTTTCCTGTCTCTCAAAGCCCAGAACCTCTCTGCACCTGTCTTCTGCTCCTTGAAAATAACATTCTTCTTTCTGGGTGTTTGCTCTTCTTCAGTCACCCCCACCCCCAAACTTTAACAGGCCTCACCCCTTAGAGAGAACCCTTGAGGGCTGTGGGTGACACAGGGTGGCTAACAAGCAATAACCCATGTCTTTCCCAGGAGGAAAAGTCAGGTCTGATCAACATGACCAAGATTGCTCAAGGAGGGCGCAAACTCAGGTGAGGACCCAGAATATGTCAGGGGTCTAGGCTATTGGGTTTCACAGGGTAGAAAGCACTACAGGTGAAACTCTAAAATGACCTTTTAACTACTTCTACTCCTCCCTTCCCCCACAGGAAGAACTGGGGCCCGGCTTGGGTGGTGTTAACTGGTAACAGCCTTGTGTTCTACCGAGAGCGGCCGCCGCAGTCTGCGCCGTCCCAAGGCTGGGTGAGCATCGGCCAGGGGGAGCAGCAAGGGTTTGGGGGTTACTGGTTTGCGCTTCGGGTCAACAGACGGGGGAGGCAAGGAAAGAAATGGAGGAGAAGGTAAAGGAAGGCGGAAGCAGCTCACCGCCACCACCCCAGAGGGAAGCGGTGAGGAAACAGACTCAGCCTCAGTTTCTCCCGTCATCGCCAGGCGCCGGCAGGGAGCCGGCCGGAAAGCAGCGTGGACCTGCGCGGGGCGGCCCTGGCTAACGGGCGCCACCTGTCCAGCCGCCGCAACGTCCTGCACGTAAGTGCCGTCTCGCGCGGCCCCAAAGATTTGGGGGACGGAGTGGACGTGGTGACCAGAGGACGCTCTCGACCTCACAGCGTTCTAGGCTCTCCTCGCTGACGCGAGCCTTTCCCGCCCGATCCCCAGATCCGGACGGTCCCCGGCCATGAGTTCCTGCTGCAGTCGGACGAGGAGCCCGAGCTGCGAGCCTGGCATCGCGCGCTGCGGGCAGTCATCGAGCGTCTGGTTAGAAGGGTGCAGAACCCTGAAGGCACCCTGGAGGCTAGACCCGGGAAAGGGAGGGACAAAGAGAAGGGCTGTGGGAACCAGAAGGTCTCGGGTGGAGTCCTGACCTTGAGTCAGGCTGGAATGTGGGGGTGCCGATGCTCTCCCTTCCATCCCTCCCACCCTGGCTGCCCGGGTATAGGATCGGGAGAACCCCCTAGAGTTGCGTCTGTCCGGCTCGGGACCCGCAGAGCTGGCAGAGCTGAGCGCTGGTGAGGATGACGAGTTGGAGTCAGAGCCGGTGTCCAAGCCACTGCTAAGGCTTAGCAGCCGCAGGATTTCCAGTACGAAGTGGGACTGAGCTGGCCGGGCTGGGTTGCAGGGAATCGTCCTCCGCTGGAGCTCACACTTCTTGGTTTGGCAGGTCGGGGTGCCGAGGGCACTGAGCAGAAAAACCGCGTGCGGAACAAGTTAAAGCGGCTGATCGCCAAGAGACCAACCTTGCAGAGCCTTCAGGAGCGGGGCCTGCTCCGAGGTAGGCTGGGCTGGACCAGTGGGGCACTGCTCTTTGTGCCAGCCTTACTAGTGTTTCTGTTTTGTGTAGGTTTCGGTTTTCAGATTTTATTGTTGTTGATATATACTCTCAGTATTTATCCCCGGGTTTTCCTCAAATTTGGGCACTCCTCCTGCCTCAGCCTCCCAAGTGTCTGGGATTACAGGTGAGAGGCACCATGCTGAGTAGCGGCTGGTGTCTTTAAGCTCAGCACTCAGGGGGATCTCTGAGTTCCAGGACAGCCAGGACTACAGTCTTAGCATTAATAAAAACTCTAGTGAGGCTCAAAGTAGAGCTTCCAGACCCAGGTTAGAGTCTACTGACACTCCGGCTTCTCCCCCATTCCTCATTATTTGAGGAGCAGAGGAAGGGCGTCCT
Source organism: Alexandromys fortis (assembly GCF_014885135.2). Taxonomy (NCBI): domain Eukaryota; kingdom Metazoa; phylum Chordata; class Mammalia; order Rodentia; family Cricetidae; genus Alexandromys; species Alexandromys fortis. Next base: position 514,960 of record NW_026068026.1, on the reverse strand, counting down.
TGCCCCCACGTGGCAGCAGACCCAGGCTTACGTGGATAGTGCGACCTTTACTGATCCACCCCCTCCTCTGCAGACCAAGTGTTCGGTTGCCAGTTGGAATCGCTGTGCCAAAGGGAAGGGGACACCGTGCCCAGCTTTGTCCGGCTCTGTGTTGAGGCTGTGGATAAAAAAGGTTGTGTTTCCCAAACTCCAAAAATCTCCCCTTTCAAGCCCTAGGACCCAGTCGCCCCATCTCTGCCTTCCTCCTGACTCCTTTCTCCCTCACATCCCTCACTTAAACACTTTTCGAGTTCTCATCTTCCCTATCCCTCTTCTCCTAGGTCTGGATGTGGACGGCATTTACCGTGTGAGCGGGAACCTGGCAGTGGTCCAGAAACTGCGCTTCCTGGTAGACAGAGGTGAGAGGACTTGGGAGGAAGTAATGAATCGAAGAATTGGGTACCTCAGAACCAAGAGCGGTTCTGAGGGAGGGAGTCAGAACTGCATGTCTCAGCTACTGGTCTCTTCTCGTGCTTGTTACAGAACGGGCAGTCACCTCTGATGGGAGATACATGTTTCCAGAACAGCCGGGACAAGGTACTTACACCTCAGACTCTCAAAAAGCTGACCAATGCCCTCTTTGTATCCCACGGAATTCCCCCATGTCCCGCCCCAACAAACACTGTCCCCGTTGTTACCATGCCCTACTATGGGCCATCATCACATTCTTGTGACATGTTTTGATTAGATTTCCCCCCAAATTCCTGATCTTTGAGTCCGGAACCCAAGGAACTTATTTTTCCTTCTAGAAGGCAAATTAGATTTAGACAGTGCGGAATGGGATGACATTCATGTGATCACTGGGGCCTTGAAGCTTTTTTTACGGGAGCTGCCAGAGCCTCTGATGCCTCCACCATTGCTGCCTCATTTTCGTGATGCCCTCGGTAAGGGTCAAGAGCTTCGGTGATCCTCCTGCCATGGGAGGACCTGTGCAGTAGAGACTAGAACAGAGGGTCCCTTCCGTCTTCCTCTGCGAGGATGGGAAATAATTACATGCCAACTCTAGGGATGGGGGAATATGTGTGTGAATGTTTAGAGGATCGAGCTGGGAAGAACTCTGAAAGTTGCAGGTGAGCTACAGGAAAGAGCGGAGCCCTACAGCTCGGCAGTAAGTTGTGTGCTTATTGTATGCAATGCCCTGGGTTGAATCTCTTGTACCAAAGTGCAGAGAGGAGAGCACGAGACAAATGATACCGTTCATGGACAAGGGAAAGTGCATCATTTACCCACCCTGTCATATCACTCTCCCTAACACCTCCCTCTCTCTCTCTCTCTTGTCCTTCCCGTCGCTCTCTCTAGAACTTTCTGAGCCAGATCAGTGCCTCTCTGAAATAAAAAAACTAGTGGACTTGTTACCGAAGCCCAACCGTGACACACTGCAGTACATCCTGGAGCATTTATGCAGGTCAGGAAGACTCAACAACCTGTTCATGCTGGGGAGGATGGAGTGGGTGTTCCTTAGGGACTGGCCAGGGAGCACGGAGAGGGGGGTGTTCCTCAGGGACTGACCAGGGAGCACGGAGAGGGGGGTGTTCCTCAGGGACTAACCAGGGAGCACGGAGAGGGGGGTGTTCCTCAGGGACTGACAAGGGAGCACGGAGATGGGGGTGTTCCTCAGGGACTGACCAGGGAGCACGGAAAGGGGGGTGTTCCTCAGGGACTGGCCAGGGAGCACAGAGAGGGGGGGGTGTTGCTCATGGACTAACAAGGGAGCACGGAGAGGGGGGTGTTCCTCAGGGACTAACAGGGGAGCTTGGAGAGGGGGGTGTTGCTTAGGGACTGATGGGGAGCACTAACATATCCTAGCCTTTGGCTAGCTCAGCATCAAATGAGCACCCAATAAAACCAGCGGTGCTGTGAGATTAGGGAATTCTGCTCTGTCCCTTCCCTGACTTTAGTCTCCCCCTAGGGCAGGGTGACTGAGCTGCTTTGGGGCACATTTGAATACAAGCCTCCCATGTTGTGAGCTTAAAGAATTTTGGGGTGTTCCCTGGAGCTGAGAACTAAGCAGTTCTACCCAACTTGTGCCTCCAAGTCGTATCCTGAAGGTTTCTCCACTGGCCCATCTCTGTTCCTCTGTACTTGGTTCCTTCAGCCAGCATGTGGAGAGATCCCAGCATGATCTCTGCTCTGCTCCATACCTACCTGATGGGGCTATACTGGCTTGTTGGGTACCTGTCGCCTACCTCCCCTGTCCTTGGCTTTGTCCCCAGGGTGATCGCACACTCAGATAAGAACCGAATGACCGCCCACAACCTGGGAATTGTGTTTGGACCAACGCTGTTCCGCCCTGAGCAAGAGCCCTCTGACATGACAGCCCACGTATTCTACCCTGGGCAATTGATCCAGCTGATGGTCAACAACTTTGCAAGCCTCTTCACCTGACTCGGGCAGGGAGGAGGAAGACATGGCCATTTGTCAGCTGGTCTTTGGAGAGGACATCCCGGAAGCTCTCTCCCGGAGGCTGCTCTTCCACTGGGCTGTCAGATGTGGGAGAAGAGGAAGGTGTGTGAGCCCCACTTCCAGTCTCCCCAAGATGACACATGGGGCTCTTACTCTCAGCCTTCCTTTATTGTCAGGAAACCTGTCGTTATTAAAGTGTTTTCCTGGAACACACAGAGACTAAATACAGCCCCCAGCCCAGTCCTGCCATCCCTGGGCACCTCATGTAGCCATCTAGGAAACACCGATGTGCTTGGGATGCCTTATCCTTCTAGGCACTGGAGTTGAGGAATTGTGTCTCTCCAGGCAGAGACCCCAGTAACACACTCATGTTACCCACTGCCATGTTGGGGGGCCCAGAGGGAGATGGGGTATTTTTAGAGCTGTCCCCTTGCTCATGGGAAGGAGGACTCAGCCCCTGGGCCTCATCCAGAATAGCCACGAAGTCCAGCTGAGTGCTGTCCAAGTCAAGAGAGTCCAGAGGGTTGGACACCTGTCCTTCTGGGGGAGGGTACAAGGCAGGACCTGCTCCCAACCTGCCCACTTCAGGATGGCCACAGCTGGGGTTGGTGCCCCCCACCTTGAGGGATCCATAGCAAGAGGGCAGTGGGGGCAGAAGCCGGGGTGGTGGTGCTGCTGCTGGCCTATGGGAAGGCCTGTTTACCCCAACTCCAAAAGTCTCATTGCATGGTGAGGGGGTAGGAAAGGAGCCTGGCTTGTGATTGGCCAGGGTAGGTGCAAAGCCTGATCCGTACATAGCTGCTGGCCCTTTGGCAGGGCTCTGATTAGCTTGGGAACCCCCCAGAAACTTGGAGCTCTGATATGGAAGTTCCTGGGTGGGGAGCCCTCCCCGGCCCTTGTCCTCCCACAACAGTTCCTGCTGCGACTGAACATAACTACACACAAGCTGAGCTTTGAGCTGTCCCGTGGGGTGAGAGAGGGAGCCAAGATCGAGGCCAGGCCTGTGTTCTGATGGAAGATAATCAGGGGGAGACCGAGGATAGGGACCCGACTGGGGATACTGGGGAGGAGGGGGTTGGGGATAATGGGAAAATGGAGGTTGTGAACCTGGGGACCCCCCACTGGGGTGGGCGTTGAGGCAGGGTACCAGTCCAGGGGAGTCAGACCCCACCGGGCACCCTTGTTCTGGTTTTACCTGCACTTGTCCATAATGTTCAAGTCGAGGAGGACACTGGCTATAGGCTTCATTTGGAGCCTTAGTGCCAGGGCACATTCCAGAATGGGAAGGGAACTCAGTCCATGATTCTGGGGTGGGGTCAGGATAGGAGGCCTGCTGATGACAGTGGCTAGGGCCATAGTTGGTCAGTGGACCTGGGCCCCTAGCTCCGTAGGGCTCAGCCGCCGTTCCCTCAGGTCCCCCATATCCCAGAGTATCTGTAGATGAAAAGTCCATGTATGGATTTAGACCATTGCCCATCATGGAAGTTCCAACTTCTGGCTCCTCCTGTAGCCCTCTGGTATCCATAGCAACATTTTCAGTGATGCTGGGGGGCTGTGGTGAATACACAGAGGTAGGGAGGTGGGGATCAAAGTTACGCCCAGTTGTTACACTAGGGGGCGTGTGGACACATCCCAAGCTCTTGAACCGCTGGACTCTGGCTGGAGCAGGATGGTCAGCAGCCCGGGCTGGGTCACTGGCTCTCCGGGTGACCCCTGCATTGGGGTTGTATCCTGGGTACTCAGCGCGGCTTCTCCAAGGAGGTCCAGAAAGACCTCCCATCCGATCCAGGCTGTGTGCTGCAGTAGGTGGGGTGCCACTCCCTCTGGCTGAAGCGTATCTTGCACGGAGCATGTAGTGCTGGGCAGGTGTGAGGCCAGGAAGGGACGACACGCCATTCTCCGGTGGGGATCCCGGTGGAAAAGGGGAGGCCAGGGAGGAGCGGCGGCTGACTGTGTAGGCAGAGCTGATGCTGCTGGAGCTGCTGCTGCGGTGGTCAAGGGAGCCTGGGGGGCCCAGCCGGCGACACGTGGGTGTGCCTGCAAATGACGAGAGAGAAGGCAGGTGGTAGGGAGCCCCGCGGTTCCCACCCTGTGTTCCCAAGGCTAGCCTTGACCTGGAACCCTCGGTAAAGAGTCCTAGGCTTCTTCGCCCCAATCACCTTGTCTGTCTCCATTCACCGCACTTACTCTGTGGCCAAGCGGTCCAGGCAGTGACAGGTTTGTGCACTGCTACACAGTGACAGGGATAGCACATCACAGAAGTATTGCTGCCCTAGGCTACAGATGTATAACCGCCACGCACAGATAGATATCATGATGTTCTGATCGATGGGAAAAAAGTATCTCCAAGGAAAGGAGTATTTTTTTTTTTGAGACAGGGTTTCTCTGTGTTACACCCTAGCTGTCCTGGAACTAGCTCTTGTAGACCAGGCTGGCCTCGAACTCACAGAGATCCGCCTGCCTCTGCCTCCTGAGTGCTGGGATTAAAGGTGTGCGCCGACACTGCCGGGCTTGGAAGGGGAGTATTCTTCAGACAATAAAAAGATGCCACATGCGAGACCAGCCTGGTCTACAAGAGCTAGTTCCAGGACAGGCTCTAAAACCACAGAGAAACCCTGTCTCGAAAAACAAAACAAAACAAACAAAAAAGATGCCACATGGCAACTCAAAGGATGACCTCATCACCTCAACTCAGGACAGGTCCCCAGCTCAGCAACACCTCTCACACCCAGGTCTCACCAGCATGGGTTAAGCTGGGCAGTTTGAGACCCCGGGATCCTATTGGCCGGAGCTGATGCAGCTGATCCAGCCTGAGGTTCTCCAGGCGGTGAAGAGTGGACAGTCCAGTGCCGGCAACAGAAGGCCCTTCATCCAGGCTGGACAGGTCCTCAGTGCTGCCCCCCGCAGTGCCGGTCATTTCCACACCGCTGTCAGTATTGGCTGCACTGCCTGCTGGGGAGTGGTCACTGCTGCAGGAGGACTGTGCTCCAGGGCTCTGCTGCGGTTTCTGTGAAGAGGCCAAGAGTGGAGGGTGGCACCCTCCCCCAGGGGAGTGGCTAAAGCCTACATCCCAGTGTTCGCAAGAGCTGAGGACTAAGCAGGCAAGAGGTTGGGGTGAACTAGAGGAAAAACGGGAAGGAACCCTACTGGGGTACAGACTCCCAGGGCTCCAGTCCAGCTTAGTCCTAGGACCCTGACAAATTATCTTTGCCTGTTTCCTCTTTTGAGGAATACACAAAATATTGCACACCTAAAGCTTGGAGCTAGGTAAGAGCTACTTAAGAGTGAGTCCACAGGGGGCTGAAGATTTGCTTCGTGGTGAAGCATTTGCCTACCGTTGTCCATATTCCCAGGAGCACCCCCTCCCGGCCCCAAAGTGAATGGATTGGACCAATTAGACAATGGACAATTCTAATGTCACCCTTAGATCTGGGGTCAGCCAGGGAGCAATACTAAAACTAGAGACAGGTAGGCTGGACGCAGAAGATTGCATGTAGGAAGGTATGCTTCTAGGGAGAGGTCGGCTAGGAAGGGGTCAGCACGTCATGATGGGATACGGAGGCAAGACTTCCGAGGCTGGCTCACCATGGCACCCTCGGGCACGGTCAGTCTGCTCTCTTCCCTTATGGGTCCTCCTTCCCTTTCCCGCTTGGGTTCCACTGTGGAAAGGGACGGTGCCCGTGGCAACGGGCCGTCCCCTCGATGCCGCTTGGTCACGTGGGCATCAGGACCATGCACTGTCTTGACGTGTTTGCGGAGTGAGCTGGGATCTGTGTAGCGCTTGGTGCAGCCAGGGAGCTTGCACACATATGGCTTCTGTGGAGTAGCGTTGCCAAGTCAAAGGCCAAGGGATCAAGGCAGAACACAAACAGAATGGGAAAAGCCACAAGGGGTGAGTGAGGGAGCACACACAGCCTTCGAGGAAGGAAGGGGAACGTGAGCCCTTGGTGAGAGGCTTCTAGAAGGATTAGAAAACAGATGGTGCGGGTACAAAAAAAGAAGTGACCACCTCCCCCATCCCCAAGGCTGTGAGGCCACACAAATTCAGAAGTTGAAGGGGTCAGGGGTCTACTTAACACGGACCCTTTGCCTGGCTAGACCAAAGAGAGTCATTTTTCAGAAGTGTTTCCTGTATGAATTACACAGCAAGGGGAACTCACGGCCGGAGTCCTGGGTTAGGGGGCTCTTTACGGGGGAAATACTTAGACGTGTCTCAAATGGGAAGCGTCTGGTAATCGGGCATTCACCTCATTGGAGTGCGTCCGATTCTGGTGCTTGGCGCGGTCGCTGGCGTTGCTGAAGGCCTTGCTGCAGCCTTCATGCTCACACATGTAAGGCTTCTCACCCGTGTGCGACCGAAGATGAGTCTTCAGGTTTTCAAGACGTGAGTACGACTTCCGACACCCTTCAAACTGAAAGGGGTCAAGCCACATTTCTCAGACAGGACACGGAAATTTTATGATTTAAACTAAAACTGGCGGGTCATGAGGAGCCAAGAGAATACCAGGATTCGGACACAAGGGCAGGTGGGATCTAAAGGCAGAGAAAGCTGGAGACCGCTCAGGGTAGGGGGCACGGTGAAGTAGGGAGCATCTTGAGCAGGTGTCCTGGCATAGAGCTTAGACTGTAGAGAGGCGTCAGGAGTGTCCTTCAGCAACCATAGGAAATGCAGTAGCAAGAATACTAAGGAAGCCAGGTGGTGATGGTGCACACCTTTAATCCCAGCACTCGGGAAGCAAAGGCAGGTGGATCTCTGTGAGTTCGAGGCCAGCCTGATCTACAAAAGCTAGTACCAGGATAGGCTCCAAAGCTACAGAGAAACCCTGTCTTGAAATACAAAAACAAAAAAAGGAATACTAAGGGACCCACAAGGGATTCATAAAAAAGTTTTCATTTATTATTATTTTGGTTTTTCAAGACTGGGTTTCTCTGTGTAGAACTCACTCTGTAGACCAGGCTGGCCTTGAACTCAGAGATCCGCCTGCCTCTGCCATCTGAGTGGCGGGGATTAAAGGCTTGTGTCACTATGCCTGGCTATTAGTTTGGTTTTCTGAGACAGAGTCTCACTGTGTAGTCTTGGCTGACCTTGAACTCACTATGCACACCAAACTAGTCTCAAAATGATAGAGATCTGCTTGTCTTTGCCTTCCTAGGACTGAAATTAAAGGCATGTACCACCATGTCCAGCATGTTTCATTTCTTTTAAAATCAAAAGGGAAAAATATATTTTTGATCCAAAACTTAATTTTGCTATGTTTTTGTTTGCTATTTATTTGTTTATTTATGAGATAGAATATTACTGTGTCACCCTGACTAGCCTGGAACTCCTCACATAGACCAAATTGGCCTTGAATTCAGAGAGATCTGCTTGCCTTTGCCGCCTGGCTTATTTTTGTTCTTCGGGTTTTTTGTTTGTTTTTCCTTTTTTTGAGACCTAGTCTTAAACTCTAGATTCTCTTGCCTCAGCTTCCTAAGTGCTAGTGTTACAGATATGTAACATACCATACCAAGAAGATATTTTAGGGCCAGCAAGATGGCTCAGTGATTAGAGGTGTCTGTGGCCAAGGTTGAAAACCTGAGTTTGATTCCCCAGGACCCACATGGTGGAAGATGAGAACTGAGTCCCGCAAGCTGCCTGCTGACCTCCATATATGCACTTTGGAATACAAGCCCCCACCCCATAAAATGCCACCGGAAACATCGTAATATATATCACTATGCCTATCTTTCTATCAGTACAGTCTTCAGGAAGATTTTAAACATTTGCTTACAAAGGAAGGGGCACTGAAGGAACGAGTCTACCTTGGACCCTCATATGGGCGCCTCACCGTGCATTTGTGCGGCTTCTCGCCCGTGTGTCTGCGCATGTGCACCACCAGCATGTATTGCGCTTTGAAAGGCCTCAGCTCCCTGGAGCAGCCCCCCCAGTGGCACACGAACTCCTTCCGCTCCCCATGGATGTGTTCGCTGTTGATATGCTGAGGAGGAAGAAGACGAGGCTTTCCGGGGTTCCCAATGTCACCCAAACCCAGCCCCCTACTCAAAGGGTCACATATCCCACACCCTACGTTTTCTAGAGCAGAGAGTAACCGAGCTTTGGTTCTGAGGGACTGAGCATGCAATCTCTGACCCCGGTACCCTTGAACGTCCTGCCCTGGGGCAGACCATAAAGCCCACTCAGTCTCCCACCAACCATCTGCTACTCCCTGGGGCTCACATGCACCAGCTGCTCCTGGGAATCAAACTCCTGGCTGCAGCCATCCCAGCGGCAATCAGTCTCATACACGGACTCAGGCTCAGGTTTCTCCTCCAGGTCCTCCCGCCCATCCAGCATCCCCAGCAGGGGATCCTAGGGCCAGGGAGACACTCTTAGGGTCATTGGTGGCAAGTTTTGTTTTGCTCAGGCCCCACAAAGAAAGCCCCACCCTTCCTCTTACCTGTGTGCCCGTGGAGTTGGGGCTGGACATGTCACCTTCCAGAGGCTCCTCTGGGCACTTGCCCACCAGCATGTCCAGCTCTGACTTCAGCTTCCCCGGGGGAAGAGGTGAGGGTAATGAGGATGGAGTAGTCAGAAGGAAAAGCTTGCCGGTCCTTCTGCCCTACAGGCCCCCACCCAAATAGCAGGACCCCTGTGAGTGAGGAAGGGCTTCCTCCACAGCCTGCACTGCTGAGTGGGATGGACAGGAGGTGTGCTCTCATCTGGGAGGGCCTGAGTCAGCCCCGCAGGGTGAACCTACCATCTACACCTGCCCCGCTGCTAAGCCTACCACCCACCTATCCTGAGCTGGGAAGCCAAATATGAGGGCATTGTGGAGAGCCCCACCTGGCAGGTCGGACGTGGTCCTCGGGACTGAGGACGCAGCATCATCGCACCCCGAGTGGAATCATGTGGAACACAGGGCTGGACACCGTAGGAAGGCGAAGTCCCTTTTTGGTGGCTCATCTGGGGTGGGAATCCTAGAGATGGGCTAGGTGAAGAGGAGGCTGTTATTTAAGACTATCAGTCACGAGAGTCCTTGCTCTATTTTGTGAGTTTCGGGAAGGCGTGGTTTAATAAGCCCCAGGGGGGTCTCTGAAAAGGGTCCAGTGCTTTGGGAAGGGTGGGGATTCAAGTTGGGGTGGAGGTTTGAAGGGTCTGAGTTCTCTAATGGGTTTCAGTACATATTGTAGGGGCCTCTTAGTTCGAGGCTGCCAGCACCTCATGGTGCCAATGGAGAGGTGGCCATAGGAACCTCCAGGAGATGTGCAGCGTGAGTTGATGAATGCCACAAGGGAGCTGGGCGAGGTACGGATAACTGTTTGTAGATCCAGGCTGGCGTCAGACAGAGGTGAGAGGGAGAGTGCCCGCTTCTTTGTCAGTTTGACTGAACTCCGGGAAGGAGGAAAGAGTGGCCCTATGGCAGGAGACAGGAGTCAGGAACAGCAAAGGGGACTGGAGAGATGGCTAGTAGTTAAGAGCACTTGCTGTGGCCGGGCGGTGGTGGCACACGCCTTTAATCCCAGCACTTGGGAGGCAGAGGCAAGTGGATCTCTGTGAGTTCGAGGCCAGCCTGGTCTACAGAGCTAGTTCCAGGACAGGCTTCAAAGCTATAGAGAAACCCTGTCTCAAAAAACAAAACAAAACAAAAAAAGCACTTGCTGTTCTTCTAAAGGACTTGAGTGCGGTTTCCAGCACCCACATCAGGTGGCTCACAACCACTACCTATAACTCCAGCTCCAAGGATGTCCCACACCTTTGGCCTGCCAGGGCACCAGCATGCACACGTGCACACCCACACAGACACAAACACATACACTGCTTAAAAAAATAAAATTTAAAAAGAAAAGATACGGTAAAGGTACATGTCTCTGTGCACTCAGTGTGGGTAGGGTCTGACTTAAGAAAAGCAAAATGTTTTTTTTTTTTTTCTTGCTCTTAGGACCTCTTGATTGTTCTCTGATCCCTTTCATCTCTGGACATCTCTTCCACTGAGTTGGGTCCTTGCCTTCCCACTTCCTCCTTCAGAACCAGTGGGGGGGGGGAAGGGAGGGAGTTCCTGAGTCCTCACCCTCAGTACAGCCGCTGGTCTCTCTGGCAGACCCATAACCCTGGGGCCCTGACATAAAGTTGGCTTGGTGGCAAAAGGGCAAACCAGAAAATCCTAGAAAAGAGAGACAGCTGGACTGGGGCATTTGGATGGGGAGATACAGGGCTTACCTCGAGACCCCACGTACGGTACGATCCTAGACTCAAAGCATACATGGCATGGGGTCTCAAAATCCTCCTGTAGATAAGAAACTAGCGTGGGGGTAGGGATGAGTTGGAGAGGGATCCCAGGAGTAGGTGAGAGATCTGCCAAGTCCTCAAGCCCCAGGGACTGCTAAACACACTCACCTTCTGTCCCCATGCTGGGGACCCCTTGGCTGGGGAGGGGTCGGAGACAGCATGGCTCACCATAGCTATTGACTTGGGGTGGAGTCATGGAGTTGAACATGGTGTCTCGGGGAAGAACGAGGGGCACTGTAGGAAGGAGGAGTGCAGATTTGCCAAGTCATAAAGAGGATGAGAAACAAGAATGGCAATCTCAGGCACAAGACCGTGGCCAGCAGGCGCCTTGTGCCCCTAACTTCCCTGAGAATGGTCATGGAAATCAAGTTGAAAATAATACCGTTCAACAGCGTTAAGAAGAAACCTCCCACAGAGCAAGAAGTCTGTAAGTCTGGGGGATCTTTTGGGGGAACTGGGTAAGTGTCTGTGTATGCACATGGGGAAAGTATGGACTAATGGATCCAACATAAACTCCAGGCGATTTTAATGTCATGATCCCTCCACTGCTTCTCGTTCTGGTCATGGCCAGCTTTGAAGAGTGTGTTGGAGAAACACTGACTTCATGCCAGGGACAGCTTGCTCGCTATGTCTGAGCGCCAGCCCAAGAAGGCATGCATATGCAATCTCCCCCGTGTCCAGTAGAGGGAGACCTCGCTTCAGTCCAGATTGGCTGGTGGGGCCAGAAGAGAACATAAATGATCTGTCCTCTTAGACAGAGAAATGTGTGGGAGGGAATCAGGCTTAGGAGCAGAGTGTCTCCCGTCTGTTGAGTAAAAAGGATGGAAGCTAAAGTCATTCTGAGGCGGCTTGAATCTGGGCCTACTTAACCCTTCTGGTCGAGGGGAACTGGAAAGGAACTTTGAGGAAGGGCTTAATGAGGACGAGAAAACAAAACTCCTCTAATTAGGAAGGAGCGGGAGAGCAAAGAGATGGTGCGAGGTCCGGTTTTCCTTCTCGCAACCAGTTTTCATTCCACTCCACGTTTTTCGGTCTTCCGGGAGCGGAGGGTGGGGTGGGGCGGGGTGGGGTGGAGAACCACCGGGAGCGGGCCGGCCGGCGCGGTGGGTGATCCCGGGATGCTGGGATTTAGGGTGAGGGCGGGGCAAAATGGAGAACGGAACCCTACGGCCCAGCCCAAGAGCTGTAGCCGGGGTTGTACCTATGCTAACTCCTCCTTTTTCAGCTGAGTCCCGGATCCCGCATCCAAGACCTCCCAACTCGACCTTGGCACTAACGTTGGGGGTGGGGGGCACAGCTGGCTGGCAGCTGGATGAGGGGCATGTCTTCTGCCTCCTCTGCTATGACTCATTCAAGGGAAGGGGGAGGACTTGCAAACGACCCCCAGACGCTAGATGCTCCCTCAAAGATGTCACTCTTATCTTCCTGTCCCATTGCCTGACTACCCCAGGAGACCCGATGAAAATGGGGCGACAGCCCTCTTCTCCCACGCGTGCCACAGCCTACACTCACGCCTCCCTCTTCATACTAGTAAATATGTCGCTAGCTAGCTTTTCCAGTTTCAGTGAAGGTTTTCTGGGCGGAATGGGGCAGAGCGCACTCAGAGTGACCCTGCCAGAGACCCGAATCATCTTCAGTGTCTATTTTCCAGAGTCCTGTACGTACCCCTTCTCCCCAACTCCCAGGAGTCGGCCCCACCCCCTTCTCCCGGTCCCGCCTTCCCCGCCCCCGTGCCTTCTCGGCCCACCCAAGTCGCCGCCGCAGGCTCCGGCTGCAGACGGCTCAGCTTCCCCCGCCCGCCTGGGGAGCCCAGAAAAGCGGGGGGGGGGGGTGATGGGTGGAACATTCTTCCCTTCTCTCAGCGCATCCTGAAAGCAGGCAGTGGAGCGCGCGGGGGGGGGTCACTATTGGAAAGTGGGGTCCCTATAGTGGAGTGGGAAAGAAGAAACCAACCAGACACGACAGAGAGAAGGACCTGGGTAGATAAGGTGTGCACGGGAGGACACCTTGGATTCCAGAGTATCTCAGCTGGCTTCCTAAGGGTTAACCCCTATAGACCCCCGGGAACCCCCTAGTGACGTCAAGGGCGAGTCGGAGACGTCCGTCCGGCGGGGATGCCCAGAGAGATAATGGGGGGGGGTCCTTCTGAACCCCGCCCCCTAGAGAAAAATCACTCGCGTTCTCAAGAACTTTTCTCCCAGAAAACTGCCCATCTTTCTCCCTGCACTGCAAGGAAAGACCTAAACCATAAAGTCCTCGGTTCTCCAAAACCCTCGGCCTCTATGGAGTTCCCTTTCCTTGATCCCGTCCCCAAAGCTAACTGTCCTGGGTTGATTGTTTCAGGGTCATGGGGCCTGAAAGAGGATTCAGAGCGGGGAGCAAGGGCAGGCAGGGTGGTCTAAGCCAGAGGAGGGGCCTCGGTCCCCAGCTCCCGTTTGGGCGGGGGGCCAACCGGGATACACAAGCTGGCAGTGGCCAGTGGTCCCGCTCTGCCCCAGTAGGGGTCTCCTGGCGTCTGGCTTCAGCTGCCCCGGTGGTCCTGAGGTCAGAGGGTCAAGACAAGGTCTCCCCAGCTCTTGCCCAGGGCCCTGCCCACAGTCCTTCAGACTAAAACACAAATTTCCTAGGGATTTTTCTAAGGCCTACACTACACGTTTGAAAACCCACCCAGCTTTCTTCCTACTCCTTTGCCCCCAAACCCAAGCTTCTACCGGGACATCTGTCACAACACAGGTCAAGAGTCCAATCCCAGCCCGGGCCTCAGTGATTTTGTTGCCTCAAACACTCCTATTCCCACCACATTGAGCGCTCCCTCCTTTTGCGGTGTTCCCTCTTAGGAACACTGACGTCTTTCCAACGGCGCTCAGAGACGCACCTGGAGTTCCGTCTACCACGCAGACCTCCAGCTGGCCGTCCCAACAGCCTCTTCATGCCAACCTCAAGAAAGGGAGATATTTCTAATATGTGGGAGAGTACAAAGAGACCCAAGACAGACAGACTGCCGGAAGAAAAAGGAGATACGGAGAAAAGGAGGCACAAATTAAAGCTAAACAAGAAAAACATCCAAACTTCCTAATGGCTCACCCCAATCTCGCCCACCCCATATTGTCTCTGCGCCCCAGGTCTCCTTGTGGGATAGGGTGAGTCCCTAGGCATCAGAGCATCTCCTCAGTCCCCTCCCCCACTGCTCCCAGGTGGTCTCCCCTCTTGCCCCCCTCTCACCTCCGTCGGGGCGCAGGGCTCGGGATGCGTGGTCCAGGGTTGGAAACTGGGCTGGGGGGTGTGCGGCGGGGAGGGGGGCGACAGGGCCACTGCAGCGCAGCTTCAGTGCCACCCCACCCCCCCAACCTGGCCCCCAGCCCTCCCGCCGGCCCAGCCCGCCGGGCTGCGAGCCGGGACCACCCGCGAGAAGCGCAAACTTTTTTTTTTCCTTTTGCAAAAACTTTTTCTCGCTCTTGCCACTGGCGCACGGCCGCTCTTCCCGCTCACTTCCCTCCAATATCCTTCCTTCAGGCCGTTCTAGAAGATGAAGTGGGGTGGCTGGAAGTTAGAGAGGGGGTGCCGGGCTTATGGCACCCCCAGGACCCCCAGGATCCTCCCCCTCCCTTGAGGGACCCTATACTGCCTACTACCCCCCCTCCCGAACACGCTGCTCTTGGTGGGCAGTAAATCCCGGCGCGGATTCATGGATCGGCTGTCCACGAAGAGGACCTGAATCAGAGCCAGGAAAACATTGAGGAAAATATTGCGAGGCAGGAGAGGACGGTGGGGGAGCGGGGAGGGGGAGGGGGAAGCTCACCCCAGAAAGTTAACTTTGAAGGTACGGCCGATGGCTTTCGTTGGTCTTAATTGGGCATTCTCCATGCTGTGGTCTATAGGCCAGTCTCACTCTTAGATTGGAACGTGGAGGATTTGGGAGGGTTGGGGTTTGGGCAAAAGGAGTTGGGTTGGCTGTGGTAGAAAGTTTTGGGGGTGCGTCCTAAGGAACATGAAAGAGGAACATGGGCTTAAGTTCTAAGTGCCAGGTGTGTGTTCACAGATCACTGAAGTGTCCTCTGTCTTAGTACCTCTCCAGAGAACCTTCGTTCTCCATCTCCAAATTCTAGAGACTGCTGCCACCTCTACACCGCTCGCTTTAAGGCTCTTGCGCCCTCTGCTGGTCGGCTTCGCACATGTCACTCCTATGTGCCGAGTCTAGTTGGTCGCACCGGCGAATTTAAGGAAATTTGACAGATTCCCGTCAGCAAGGCCCAAGGTAGGAGCCCAGGGAGGGAGCTGCGTGAGTCTGAAGAAACAGACGGGCACACCAGGGGAGACTGCTCGTCCCTCGAGGTGGTGCTTGACGGGGGAGTAGCCTGTCTCTTTGTATTTGTGTTGTAGTGGCGACTGGACACTGGGCAGAGGGCAGCTAGTTCCGTTTCCCACCGGGGAGAGAAGTCAAGGCTTGGTGTCTTGAAAGCAGTCCGTGCCCTAGCGCTGCTCTAAGCCACCTTCTTGGGCCTGCAAAGTATGTTTTTTAAAAAAGCAACAACAAAACGAAAACGAGGTGAAGCGAGGGACGGGTCTGAGACCTTACAAAGGCCAGTAGCAATTGTGGGGGTAGGAACAGATAAAGAGTCAACCTGCCGCTCCACATAACCGACAGGTTCCATCTGTAGAAGATACAAGGGAGCCAACGTCAGGCCGGACCAGTGACCACAGAGAAAGAAAGAGCGCTGCATATGTCATGTGACCCACCTTCCACGCCTGGACAATTATGGGGCCTTCTGAATTCTGTGGGAAGGGAATTGTTTTTCGTGTTTTGGAGTCAGGTCAGCTCTGTACCTCAGGCTGACCTCCGACTCCTGGTGTCTCTGCCTCACCTTCCTAAGTGCTGGGATGACAAGCACAAATCAACATATGGGGGGCCTGACTGCTCCTGTGTGTCAACTTGATGCAAGCTAGCATCATCAGAGAGGAAGGAGCCTCCGCTGAGGAGCTGAGGAAGTATCTCCATGAGATCCAGCTGTAAGGGATTTTTTCAATTAGTGATAAAACAGGGGAGGACCCAGTCCATGGTGGGTGGTGCTGTCCCTGGGCTGGTGGTCCTGGGTTCAATAAGAAAGCAGGCTGAGCAGGCCATGTGAAACAAGCCAGTAAGCAGCACCCCTCCATGGCCTCTGCGTCAGCTCCTGCCTCCAGGATCTTGCTCTGTTTGAGTTCCTGTCCTGACTTCCTTCAGTGATGAACACTGATGTGGAAGTGTAAGCCAAACAAGCCCTTTTCCCCAGCCTGCTTTATGGTCATGGTGTTTTGCCACAGCTATAGAAACCTTAACTAAGACACCCAGTTTCTCCTAGATTTATTTTTTATTTTTTTATTTATTTAATTTTTTATATTAGCTTTTTAATGTTTATTTATTTAATGTATATGAGTGTTTTGCCTGTATGTATACTGCATATATATGTATGTGTATATATATATGTATGTATTTACTCCATGCGTTTACTCCATGGTGCCTGAGGTGTTCAGACGAGAAAGTCAGATCCTCTGTGGGTGCTGGGACTTGAACTCAGGTCCTCTGGAAGAAGAGTCGGTGGTCTCAAACACTGAAACATTGCTCTATCCCTGATGATTGGTTGATTGATTGATTGATTGATTGATTTTGAGACAGAGTCCCTCCATTTTAGCCCTGGCTGTCCTGGAACTCACTCTGTAGTCCAGGCTGGCCTTGAACTCACAGAGATCCCCCATCTCGGTCTCCTGAGTGCTGGGATTAAAAGCATGTGCTACCATGCCCAGCTTTCTACCTTATTTTAAAATTTTACTTATTTTTGCATTTTGATTTATTTTGTGTGCCTGTAGCAGAGGGTACATCTGAGTGTTGTCTTAGTCGTTATTCTTTTGCTGTGAAGAGACACTGTGACTGCGCTGTAACTCCTATGAGAGAAAGCATTTCATTGGGGCTGGCTTACAGTTTTAGAGGCTTAATCCATTATCATCTTGGCAGGGAGCATGGTGGCAGGAAGATGCTGGGGAAGTAGCTGAGGGGCTACATCCTGATCCTCTGGGAGAGACACTGGGCTTGGAATGGGCTTTTGAAAACTCAAAGCCCACTCCCAGTGACATACTTCCAGCAAGGCCACACCTCCTCATCCTTACAATCCTTTCAAATAGACCAGGCATTCAAATAGTACCACGTGGGTGACCAGGCACTCAAATATGGCCTGTGGGAGCCATTCTTACTCCAACCACCACAGATGCCATAGTGTGTGGAGGCCAGGGGACAACTTGGAGGAATCAGTTCTCTCAGATATGTTACTGTCTGTCACTCTGGTAACATGACAAAGGCGACTTACAATAGAAAGTGTTTATTTGGGGCTTAAAGTTTCAGAGAATCCGTCCAGGACCGTCCTGGTGAGGAGTACGGCACCGAGCAGGCAGGCATGAAGCCGGAGCGGTCACTGAGAGCTTACATCTCATGATACAGCCACCTGGGACGGCAATGCCATGCACTTCTGAAACCTCAA
Source organism: Alexandromys fortis (assembly GCF_014885135.2). Lineage (NCBI taxonomy): Eukaryota > Metazoa > Chordata > Mammalia > Rodentia > Cricetidae > Alexandromys > Alexandromys fortis. Next base: position 497,743 of record NW_026068026.1, on the reverse strand, counting down.
AGCCCCGGAGACACATCTCCTTCCACAAGGACACTGTTGTGTGATGTTTGTTCCCACAGACACTCCAAGGCTTCTGATAAAGTTAAACCTTGAATCAGAGGGAAGAGTCAGTGATTGACTGGAATTAGCCATAGATATGTTGGAGGACTGAGGGAGCCAGATAGAGAGGTTTGGGAAGAGATTAAGCAGGGCTTGGGGAGATTTCTCGGGCTTTTTGATCTGGAAAACATAGAGTAGGGTCAGCTAATTTTTCCTCCGCTGTTCTTTGGATTTATCAGATTTTTATCTCAATTTTTGACTCCTTTTTTTATGATTTATCTTTATTTTATGTGCATTGGTGTGAAGGTGTCAGATTCCCTGGAACTGGATTTTCAGACCGTTGTGAGCTGCCATGTGGGTGCTGGGAATTGAACCTGGGTCCTCTAGAAGAGCAGTCAGTGCTCTTAACTGCTGAGCCATTTTTTTTATTACTAATACTAGAACAGTTAAGGTAAATGTATTAGGACACACCTTCTAATCTTTCCCAAACAGTTCTACCAACTGGGACCAACTATTGAAATAGATGAGTCTTTGGGGGCATCTCATTCAAGCCACCACTGCAGCTGGCGGGAGTTGATTCTCTCCGTCCTCCATGGGTTTGGCCAGGTACTCAGGCCTGGCAGCAGTTGCCTTTCCCCGCAGAGTCATGGCATCTGCTCTCCACCTTTCTTTGGGATTGGTTTTTTGGTTTTGTTCTTTATTTTTTGGAGACTGCTTTCTCTGTGTAGCCCTGGCAGTCCTGGATCTCATTCTGTAGACCAGGCTGACCTCAAACTCAGCGATCCACCTACCTCTGTCTCCTGAGTGCTAGGACCAAAGGTCTGTAATGCATTAATTCAGATCATCTCCTCCCCAGCACTGGGGTTCACAGACATCCCTGCCCTGCGATTTTATGCTGGTACTGAGGAACCCAAGACAAATTCTATTTGGTAACACGAATTCTAATTATTCCTGATAACAATACGGAGTCAGATATTAGGGGTGAAAGCTGAGAGATCAAAGAAGAAGTGCAAACAGCCACTAAAGAGATCTTTCACCTCTACCAAATCCTCAGACCAGAAGAGTGATCCTGTCCTTAGACTGCGTCCTGTTACTGGCTGCTTCAGGCTGCACCTCAGACTGCATCTGAGCTCCTGTCTTTTCCCACCTTATATTCCTCTCTCTGCCCAGCCACATCCCTTCCTGTCTCCACCTCTCTAGTGGTGGTATTAAAGGCATGGAACTCCCAAATCCTGGGATTAAAGGTGTGAGCCACCACTGCCTAGCCTCTAGTGGTATAACTCTGCACGCTGATCTTCAGGCAAGCTTCATCTGTTACAACACAAACAAAATGTCACCACATGGTCTTGTGTGGCAGATGCTTACCCAGTGACTGTGCCCCCAGCCTCTCCTTAACTGCAGTCATTTTAGATTTATCTGTTTGATTTTATGTGCATGAGTGTTTTGCCTGCATGCACAAATGTGCACTGTGTGCATGCCTGGTGCCTGTGGAGGTCAGAAGAGGGCACCAGGCGCCCTTGCGCTGGACTTATTGATAGCTGAGCCAAGCCCTGTCCTCTGTGGGCTCTTTTTAAATTAATTAATTAATTTATTGGTTTCTTTTTTTTTTCAATGATTTCTTTTTTTTTTTGTTTTTGTTTTTGTTTTTCGAGACAGGGTTTCTCTGTGGCTTTGGAGCCTGTCCAGGAACTAGCTTTTGTAGACCAGGCTGGTCTCGAACTCACAGAGATCCGCCTGCCTCTGCCTCCCGAGTGCTGGGATTAAAGGCGTGCGCCACCACCGCCCGAATTTATTGGTTTCTTGAGACAGGGTTTCTCTGTGTAACAGTCCTGGCTGGCCTGGAACTCACTCTGTAGCTGAGGCTATCCAACTTTTTGTTTTTCATTGTGGGGTATGTGTATGCGAGCGCAGGCACCCATGAAGGTCAGAGGCATTCAATCCTCTGGAATTACAGGTAGCTGTGAGCCACCTGACGTGGGTACTGGGAATTGGAATCAGGTACTCTTAACTACTGAACCCCCCTCCCCCCCCAGTACCTTTTCTTTCAAATTTAAGAAAAAGAGCCTGGAGGTGGTGGCACTCACCTTTAATCCCAGCACGTGGGAGGCCGATCTCTATGGTCTACAAGAGCTAGTTCCAGGACAGCTAGGGCTGTTACACAAAGAAACCCTGTCTCTAAGAACAAAAACAAAACAAAAACAAAAAGAAAGAAAGAAAGAAAGAAAAAGAATTGATGCCTGATGCCTTCTTATGTGTGACTTCCACATGTCAGCACTGTGGTAAAATTTAAAGGCAGAAAGTAAGGTGAAAGAATGCACAGCCAGGTGTGATGATTTAAGCCTTTAATTCCCCAGCACTTGGGAGGCTGAAGCAGGGGGATTGAGAGCTCCAGGCTAGCTTGGGCTGTTTTAAAAACAAGCAAACACCACCAAGAAAAGGTGTGTGTGGGAGGTGGAGAGATGGCTCAGCCATTAGGAACACTTGTTTCTCTTACTGAGGACCTGAATTCTGTTCTAGCACCCACATTACAGCTCCCAGTCTTTAACTCCGGTTCCAGGGAATCCAGCGCCCTCTCCTGGCCTCCATAGGCACTGCCTTGGAAGAGCTGCAGTATATGCAGGCAAAAACTCACACACATAAATTAAAAATAAGTATTTTTTTTCTGAGACAGGGTTTCTCTGTGTAGCTCTAGATGTCCTGGAACTTACTTTGTGAATCAGGTTGGCCTCGAACTCACAGAGATCCGACTGCCTCCCAAGTGCTGGGATTAAAGGAGTGCGCCACCACCACCCTGCTATAAATAAAATTTTTTAAGGGGAAAAGGGAAAGAACAGACAAGCTTCTAATCTCTTGGCAGTGATGTAGTTGCTTTATTAGGTAGCATATTCTGGAAAACTCTGCGTATTGTTTGTTTGCTTTGAGACAGGATCTCAGTAGCTCAGGTTGACCTCGAATTCACGCTCTTGAATTCTGGTAATCTTCACCTCATGGTGATCCTCCTGCCTCAGTCTCCTGAGTGCTGGAATCATAAGTGCAAACCACCACACCCACCGTACAACATAGAGATAATGAGAGCAAGAAGCAAATGACATCTTGGTATTATTATAAAAATGTTTTTGAAACCTCTGAGTGGGCTGGCTTCAGGGGCCTGCCAAAGGTCCCCAGACCACACTTTGCTTATGGCCTCGCCCCTCAACCCCTTATCACGACTCACTGTTGATTTTCTTTCTCATTTTTATTAAGAAAGTATAAATTATGTCTTCCATGTGGGTCTTGTCTTCTGGGGAAAGCTAGGGAACTTCATGGGCCCAGCATCCCTTCTTACCGACTCTCGATCCCAGGCCCTCCTAACCCCCTTAGCCCTCCCCACACACACCTTGCTCATCTTCCTATTGACATTGCTTCAAAGCAGGCAATAGTCGCTGTTATTAGCCTGCTTGTTTGCCTTTTCCCAATCGACTGGGCCCTCTACTTCTTCCTCCGTTACTTGAGGAATTTCTTTTCGGGGAGAGACTAAGTCATTTCCCCCTGCCTTCTTCTTTCCCTCCCACGACATCCCTTGCTGTCCTGGAGCAGGGCTCCACGTAGGAAATGGCGCTGGCCAGGCAGTCCCCTGAAAAGGAAGCAGTTTCCCCATCTGGCCACATTTGAAACAGCCTGAAATAGACCGGAATCTAGGACGAGAAAATGCCCATCTCAGTTCCATAGAGGTCAAACCCAGTCACACAGCCAGGTTGCATGTTTGCCTGCGTCAGCAAATCTCACGCTTCCAGACACGGGAGTCTTTTGCCAGGGAACCCTCAACTTGAACCTTGAACTTCACTCAGAACCTTTAGGTCTTCTTGCTAGCTGCAGCCGCAGGCCTCTACTACCATGTCTGGCACATCGGTCTTGACCACGTTACTGTTATGGTCGAGATAGAGGATCGAGAGAGGTCTTCGGGCAGTGGGGACACAACAGGAAGAGCCTGCAGGCCAAGGGTTGTTGGCTTTGAGGAGGCTAAAGACAGCGGAATGGAAGGAGGCAGCAATGCCAGGGCTGCCAGCCAGGTGGGGCGGGCACTGTCCACTGCAGTAATTCAGCTGGTATCCTTCAGGCTGCAGGATCCAGTCTCGCCACCCCAGCTCCTGGAAGTCCACATAGTGGTCTCGCCTACAACATAAGGGGGTCTCAGGCTCACAGGTGGGAGTCCTCCTCTTGGCCCGGCCTGCTCCGGGTTCATTAGCTCGGATCTTAAGTTCCAAGAAGGGACGTTGCTGTCCTTCTGTGTCCAAGAGTCGCCTTGGCAGTCCAGTGGCAGTGCTGTTAGGGTCCCGGGGTCTGTAGTCCAGTTGGAGTTTGACGACTCCAGAGTCCTCACTCCGCAGGCCACTAGAGGGCAGAGTCAGGGCGTGCCAGCCTGAGGAAGTCGCTTGGTGCTCAGCTAGGAAGGTGCGGGATCCTCGGCACCTCCTGGTGCCGCAACGGAAGATTCTCAGGGAGAGCGTGCCAGGGAGAGACGGAGGCACATGCAGCCAGAGGCGAGCATGGTACAGGTGGTGGGACCAAAGAGGGGACAGCTGGAATGTGAGCATGGAGCGGTAGACTGAAGTGGATTTGCCTGCTCAAACGATAAAAAAAAAAAAAAAAAAAGCAAAGAAAAATGTGAACAGAGACAAAGCTTCCCTTTGACATTCCCGCCACCCTGCCCAGCACCGTCCCTCACTCAGACCTCTGGGAAGAGCCTGGACTGCCCGAGTCTTCACGACCATACTTGCCCTCAGCTCCTCCTTCTCCTGCCACACCCCATTCCTCCTGCCTCCCTTTCTTCCTCCAGTTCCCCGTCTCTCTCCCCTCACCCACCTACGGTGGTAGCAAAGCTGATGACTTCCTCTCGGTTGCCAGGAACCACGCTCTGGGGCTGCAGTCTCCGGAGGGCTCTGGTTAGTGCGGCCTGGGGCAGAGGACGACTTATTTTGGGACGGCTGGTCAGGTGCAGCCCCTTCAGAATTTGCTGCTTGGCTAGCTCTAGGACCAGAGCGCGTTCTCCTTGGGGTGCCAGGGTTGGGCCTCCACAGGACGGGCATGCAGATCTTGTGCTCTGCACCCACGCCAATGCCCACAGAAGCACTGGCCAGAGATGGACATCTGAAAGCCCCATGCCCCAGGTAGATGGCCCAGAGTTGAGAGCCTCGGATGGCAGTTTAACGAGCCAGAGGGGGCAGCAGTAGCAGCAGCAGCCCGCAGGAGCAGGAGGAGCAAGCAATGGCTCAGCTACTTTTGAGGAAGGGCAGAGAGAGCTACTTGTCCTCGATGGCCCGGGGTTCAGGAAGCCTGAGGGCAGATCATCTGATGGGTAGCTATGTTTGACCCTCACAGCTCATGGCTGGCTACTGAGCACGGTCCCTTTAGAGCCTACTGCTTGGGCTCCCTCACCTAGTGGTCAGCCTGCACACCTAACCTCTGAGCCTTAGGATTGGCCGGCTGCACTGCCCATCAGGCCCCTGCAGGGGGTGGCGGTCTCCCCCAGGGTTCAAGTTTCGCCCTCTGACTGTGGTGACTTGAGGTAGGGGCATGAGGTAGGGGTGCAACGTGGCCATGCATGATGCAAGAAAGAGGATGATTTCACGGTCGCTCAGTTCCCAAGGTCTGGGACTCAGAGGAGTAACTCCAGGGGAGCCAAGTGGGGAAGGGTGGCTCTTTAATGCCCCCCCCCGCCTCCCCCCGCCCCGTATTTCCAGCATGCCCACCCACCAACTTCTGTAATAGTTTTATGAGGCAGCCATGGGTTCCGATGGTTAGTTCTTGGGGGTCTCCAGGTCAGAAGAATTCTGGTGTTCATTTCTAGCTTTACAGATGGGATAGGGGTGAGACTTTAGAAGAGGTGGTGGGAAAATGGAGTCCCCTTGCTCAGGCCAAGGTGGCAATGCCACGGGATATTGAAGTTACCTTTTGACCCTGCCTGTGCTGGCTGCCCAGAGTCCAACTGGGGGAGGGCCCAGAGCAAGGGATGAGGTTGTGCTTCTGTGATGTCTGGGGAAACCCAGAGAGGTGGGGGTTGTAGTGATGCAACCCGACAGCAGCACAAAGTCCATCGAGGCTGGCAGAGGGCATGCGCCTTTGCAGAGCCTGTGCCAGGGACCACTTGTCTTTAGAACACTGTAGGAGTTGGCTAACTCTGAGGCATCCCAGGGGTGGTGCCAGGCCTCTGTTAATGTGGTTGGAAATAGGAGTTTAAGAGATAAAGCAGAGAAAACTTAGCCGCCTTGGCTGCTCATCATCCAGCCTTCCAGTCGCTCGTCACAGACTTTGAGCTTGTATGTGTGTGAGGCCGGAGGACAGCCCTGAGTGCCACCTCAGGGACTCCATCCTCCTTTGAGGCAGGGTCTCTCACTGGCCTGGAGTTCATCCGTTAGACTAGACTGGCTGGCCAGTGAGTCCCAGGGATTGCCTTGTGTTTCTGCCTTCCCAACAACTGAGATTGCCAGCTCATGTTCCCATTTCTCCCTGGGCTCTGGAGACGCTAAACGTAGGTCCTATGCTTGTAAGGCAATAGCTTTACCTTCTGAGTCATCCCCCAGTCTCTGACTCTATTCCCCTCCTCCCCAACCCCTAACACCTTCCCACAAAGGGTTTTTCTGTGTAGCCTTGGCTGTACTGGAATTCTGTAGACCAGACTAGCTTCAAACTCAGAGATCCGCTGGCATCTGCCTCCCAAGTGCTCAGATTAAAGGTGTGCACCACCACTGCCCGTCTTTTTTGTTTTTATTTTGTCTTTGCTTTGGTTTGATTTGCTTTTTCGAGACAAGGTTTCTCTGTAGCTTTGGAGACTGTCCTGGAACTAGCTCTTGTAGACCAGGCTGGCCTCGAACTCACAGAGATCCTCCTGCCTCTGCCTCCTGAGTGCTGGGATTAAAGGCATGCACCACCACCTCCCGGCTTGTTTTTGTTTTTTTGAAGGCCTGTTAGATTTGTTTTATTATTGTTGTTGTTAACTTTTTTTTTTTGGTTTTGTTTTTTGTCTTTTGAGATGAAATGTTCCTATGTTAGCCAGACTGGCTAGTACTCATCGGTATAAGTAAGTGACCCTCCTGCCTCAGTTTCTTTAATAGTGAGACTATGGCGAGTTATTCCTTTTTCTGTCACTGTTGTTTGAGTCAGACTCTCTTGTATTCCAGGCTAATTATGAATGTCTTCTGTAGCTGAGGGTGACCTTCATTTCCCTATGTTGCTAAGGGTGATGATCTTCGACTTCTGTCCTTGAGTGCTAGGGTCAAAGGCAGGCAAGAACCATCTACCACACCTTTATCCGGTGCTGAGGACTGAAACCAGGGCTTTGCACATGCTAGGCTAGTACCCTACCACTGAGCTACACAGTCAGCCCTCAGCCCTAAATGGAAGTGACCCTCTACCTCTATACAAGAGGGTGGTAGCTGTAGCTTTCTCCCTGGGTCCCAGTTTCTTTAGGAAGCAAGAAGGCATCTGTGGGGAAGCTGTAAGCAAAAGAGGTGCAATTTAGGGCCCCCACCCATTCTCCATCTTCCCCTTCTTTAGCTGGTGCCGCCGCCTCTAGAGTTCTAGATCTGGACCATGGGAAAAGGATGTTCTTTGCCGACTGAGCCTCAGTACCACCAGTGTCCACCATGTGGCAGTGCCTCGCCACTGGACAGCAGCCACTGGACACCAGAGAATCGTGGGGACAAAGCTGAGGAAGCTTAAGAGATGAGCAACGCCTCATCTTCTCCCTCCCAGGCAATGGAAAGGGACTGGTTCCTCTGCTCTTTGCCTCTCTACTGCCAGACAGAAGGGGACGTCCCCAGTGCTCCATTACCAGGTGCCCTGCCACCTTTGACACCTGGCAATGGAGCCCGATGGTAGAGGTCGGGTTTCCCAGAAATTCAGGGCGCCATGAAATGGAGAGGGAGGAGAAAGGATTGGGAGACACTGCTATCCACCTGCTCTTCTCCCCAGGCCCTGAAACGTATTCAGGACTTTTGGCTACTGCTCTCTCAGCTTCCTCTCTGTTGGTCACTGCAGGTGACTGACTGCCTGCTAGTCTGGGGTCTGGACCATGAGGCTCTAAGTGCCCATCTCTGATGGCACCTAGGAGGGCTTACCTGTTTGTGCCAGGAATCAGGCTCAGGGGAAGTAGCAAGAAGTGGCTGTGGGAGTCACTGACGACACCTTTCCCACACCCTTCGCTGTTGCGCCTAGCCCGGTCCTACCTCCCTGCTGACACTTACGTCAGAACTTAGCTATAAATACGCCCCTAGCGCCTTAGTCACTTTCCCAAGAAGTGCTTCCAGGTTATAAATACCCAGGCATCTGCCGCCGAGCTGGTGGGGGGCTGGGGGTAGTGAGAGGCTCGAGGGGGGGAAGGAAATAGGAGAAGCAGGGCCATTTATTTGCCCAAATGAGAACAGGCTGAAGGAGTCAGGTAGGGGTAGGAGGCTCAGGGAGAAAATGTGTGGAAGATGACAGGATCTTCCATTCCTTTCTTACAGAAAGCAGAGCCAAAAGAGAAAGTGAATAACACGAATCCTGTGTTTATTTTTAAATATGCTGCTTTGCTCATTGTGGGTCTGCAGCATTCACGATGTCGGAAAGTCGTTCATTAAAATGCTGGTTTTCTCCATTGATGAATTACTTGTGTTTACCTTAAAATTTCGCCCCTAGGTGAACACCTCGCTTTGCCTTACCCTGGTCTGGTCCTGTTCTTAGAGCTGAGAGAGGCCTAAAAGTGGGACAGATTGACCGAAGGGAGAGGAGGAGACGCTGCGAAACCTCGGGACTTGAAGGAGGTCTTCTCAAGTAAAAGTGGAACGACTCCCACGGTCTGCATAGGAAACCCCACGGCTCAGACCTGCAGGGCCCCAAACATTTCCATTGCAGGGACCTCTTACCCTGGTAGGAGGGGATTATATGCTAAGCAAACACAGACATCATATTACCCAAAGGACACATGGGCTTTGCGCAAACCTGGCCTTGGGCTGCAGACAATATCGATCCTCTGGGTCAGGGCTGTCCAGCCAAAGGGAGGAGACGTGAGGTGAGGAAAGAAGGGCAAAGGTCTAAAGAGGACCAGTTCTCAGAGTAAATGCTGCCCACTCTTTATCCCAGGCCTTCCTCTTCTTGACCCACTAAAGCTTCCAGAGAGGACTCATGGCTGAAGCTCTAAGAGTAGGCAAAAGGAAGGTGAGCCGGAGTTCCAATAGGTAGCTCTGAGTGCCTCTGCCTCCCACCCTGTGTGGCCAGAATTGGCCTGCTTGATAATCGATTATTGATCTGTCTCATCTCTTGGAGTCAGAACGGAGGGAGATGAGAGTCAGGCAATAGTAGTTTATTATTAGTCATGAAACCCCTGAAAGTTCTGGAAGGAGGATGGAGGAAGATTAAAGAAGAAGAGGAACCTGGAGGAACACGAGATATGAAGTATGAGATGGACAGAACAGCTAAGCTGGAGGGGACCAGGTGGAGAGAGAGGAAGGTCCCGGCAGCAGACAGAGGATATTTTGAGCTATCTCAAGAGGACTCAGTGAAAGGGGTTACAGGGCCATAGTTAGGGTTAAGGGACCCAATAACAACAACAAAAAACAATGCTCAAAACTGGGCATGGTGGTGAAAGCAGGTGTGTGTTCTAGGCAAGCCTGTTCTACATGGTAAATTAGGGGGAAAAAAAGATTGTTCAGACACCAGAGACTAGAAAAATGGCAAGCCATCCAGATTCTTTAGTGTTGAAATAATGTTATCAGAGGCCATATGGACATAGCACAACCATGGAACCACATAGACATAGCACAACCATGGCTATATGCAAACCTGGGGCCATGTGGACATAGCACAGCCACAGCAACATGCAAAACCTAGAGCCACGTGGACATAGCACAGCCACGGCTACCTGCAAAACCAGGAGCCACGTGCTCATAGCACACCACAGCTACACAGAGCTGTGGCTTATATATAAGTGTGGGGGGGGTGGGAATAGAAAATAATATTCTTTTCCCTTCTTTTACTTTGTAACAGGTCTTAACAGTGTAGCCCAGGCTAGCTGAGAACTAGCTGGCCTCAACCTTTAGGTAGCACTCTCTTAAGTGCCTGGATGCGAGGTGAGAGACCTTAGTCCCGATGGAGTTTTCTGTGACCTCTGTAACTCCCTAGTCTTTAGTTTCCAACCTGAATTTCCCTTTGGTCAAATTCAGCTGGAAGTCAGAGGATAGGAGAGCTCGGTGGCTTCGGTGGCTCAGGTGCGCCAGCCCCCACAGGCTTGGGAAGACAGACGCTGGAGGCTATGCAAACAGTATTAGTAGCACACTTGGGCAAGGGTCTCGCTTTGGAAAACAGCAAGCTAGGAACCCAGGGGAAGGGTTCTTTGGAGCACCGTAGAGTTCGAGGGGAGATGCTCGGGCGGGTCATCGTGGAGTGGAGCCATCAGTTGGCGGGACAGGAGGTAGAGTAGATTGCATCATTGGCTAAGGGTGACAAGGGGTGTCTTTGCTGGGAACAAAACCATGTTGCTTGTGGTTGGCAGCGGATTAACCCCTAGAGTAGGGTTTAGGATGGGGGTGTGTTCTTGGGTCAACCATGTCCCAGGAGAGACAGAGAGGCTGGTGGTCATGGTGGTGACTCCTTTAGATGTAGATCTACTGGAGTCAACAGAGAGTAGTCTGAATACTTAGAAAGAAGGCGATTACTTTGTGGACGGAGGCAGGAACGTAGTTACTCCCTCCTTCTGAGGAAGGCCATCTTTATAAGGACATGTTTACCTACTCTACCTTGGGCTGTATCACGCACAAGCTAACTGCACCCACAGGCCTCTACCACCATGTCAGGTATGTCCGTCTTGACAATGTTGCTGTCCCTGTCGTAGTAGAGCAAGGACAGAGGGCGCCGAACTGTGGGCACACAGCACGAGCCTCCTCCAGTGCTGCCGGCAGCTGCGTTGACTTTGAGTAGATTGAGAACGGCCGTGTGAAAGGATGCGGAGATGCCAGGCATGCCCGCCACGTGTAGTGGGCACTGCCCAGTGCAGAAGTTCATGGCATAGCCTTCAGGCTGGATGATCCAGTCGTGCCAGCCGATCTCACGGAAGTCCACAAAGAACTCTTGCCGACAGCACATCTTGGACCCCCCCTGGCAGTTGATGCCTCGCCGGCGAACCCGATGCTTGCCCCCAGCTCTTACCCGGGCTGCCACAAAAGGTCTGTGAGAAAACCCATCCAGGATTACTGAACTGTGGGCCACCTGGCTTTCGGTTACCAGTTCCAGGGTGAGGTGTCCCTGACCGCAAGCAAGCTGAGCTTCGGGCCCCAGGAGAAGCTGGTGCCAGCCACTAGCATCCACCTGCAGCGGGTACTGACTTGTCAAGGTGAGGTTGGTAGCGTACGGTCTTAGCACAAGGACCCGGATATTCATGGTCTGGGTAGTATTGGAAGGGAGTTGCACGAAGAACATGAGGCGGGCCTGCAGGACCTCCGTGCCGCCAGCAGTTCTAGCAGAGAAGTGGAAATCGAGACGAGTCTGGTTGATGCTGGAGAGGCCTGTGAACATAAAAAACCCAGTCAGCTCTGCAGCCTAAGTGTCTGCTCTCAGCAAACTTTTCTCCTGGAGTCCAAAGTAGCCTTAACTCAATACTGCAGACAAGGACAACCTTGAACTGGTGATCCTCCCTGCCTCCACGTTCAGAGTGCTGGGGTTGTGGGCTTGTAGCATCAGTAGGCCCAGTTTTTGTTTTACTTTGTTCTAAGTTTTAATTTGTTAGCGTGTGTTCTCGTGTGTGTGTATATGCATGTAGGAGTGGAAGCACACATACGACAGCATACATGTAGAAATCAAAGGGAGTTACAGATGACTGTGAACCATCATGTGTGCACTGAGAACCAAACCCAGTCCTCTCAGTCTCTGAGCCATCTCTCCAGCGCGTTCCCTCTGTTTGTTTGTTTGTTTATTATTTTTTGGTTTTTCGAGACAGGGTTTCTCTGTGGCTTTGGAGCCTGTCCTGGCACTAGCTCTTGTAGACCAGGCTGGTCTCGAACTCACAGAGATCCGCCTGCCTCTGCCTCCCGAGTGCTGGGATTAAAGGTGTGCACCACCACTGCCCGGCCCCTCTGTT
>NW_026068026.1:480914-485569 GCF_014885135.2 Alexandromys fortis | reverse complement strand
GCCGTGCCCTTCTTGTTTTTTATTTTTTTTTTTTTTTTTGGTTTTTCGAGACAGGGTTTCTCTGTAGCTTTGGTGCCTGTCCCGGAACTAGCTCTTGTAGGCCAGGCTGGCCTCAAACTCCCAGAGATCCGCCTGCCTCTGCTCCCGAGTGCTGGGATTGAAGGAGTGCGCCACCACTGCCCAACTATTAATATATTTTTGGAGACTGGATCTAACTTTCTATGTAGCCAAGGATATCCTTGAACATCTAATCCTCCTAATGCTATCTTCCAAACTCTAGGATTGGGGCTGGAGAGATGGCTCAGTGGTTAAGAGCACTGACTGCTCTTTCAGAGGACCCGGGTTCAATTCCCAGCACCCACATGGCAGCTCACAACTGTCTAAAGATCCAGTTGCAGGGGATCTGACACCTTCACACCAGTGCACATAAAATAAAGTTAAATAAACCATAAAAAATATTAAAAAAAACAAACTCTAGGATTACAGGCATATGACACCACACTTGTTTTTTATTTTTGTTTTTGTTTTTAATGTGCATTGGTGTTTTGCATGCATTCATGTCTGTGTGAGGGTGTCTGATCCCGTGGAACTGGAGTTACAGACAGTCGTGAGCTGCTGTGTGGGTGCTGGGAATTGAACCTGGGTCCTCTGGAAGAGCAGCCAGTGCTCTTAACCATTGACCCATCTCTCCAGTCCTCTGTTTCATTGTTGTTTTTGTAAAGAGAGAGAGTGTGTGTGTGTGTGTGTTGTATGTGTATGTGTAACTATAGAGCCCAAGAGAGGATGTTGGAGTTACATCCGGATCTGGAGTTACAGGTGCTCAGGTCACCAGCTATGAGTGCTGGGAACTGACCTCAGGCCCTCTGGTGAAGCAGGAAGTGTTCTGAACAGCTCTGAGAATGAGATGTTGCAACAGCAAATACCTAAAAATGTGAGTGGCTTTGGAAATGGGAAGAAGAGAGAAGAATTTGGAGAAGCGGGTTAAAGAACAGCCCAAATTTCCACCAAGTATAAAGGGCAGTTCTGGTAAGGGATTACTAGGAGGCAGAGACAGGCAGATCTCTGTGAGTTTGAGTGTGGAACACAGCAAGGTCCAGGCTATATAGTCAGACCTTGTTTCAAAAACAAAACAAGCTGGGCAGTGGTGATGCATGCCTTTAATCCCAGCACTTGGGAGGCAGAGGCAGGCAGATCTCTGTGAATTCAAGGCCAGCCTGGTCTACAGAGAGAGTTCCAGGGCAGCTAGGGCTGTTACACAGAGAAACCCTGTCTCAAAAAAACAAAAACAACAACAACAACAAAAAGTGGAGAATTATAAAGTTTGAAACATCTTAGAGGTGACTTAATGATCGTGATTAAAGCCATAGCAGAAGGGATTAGAGAGATGGCTCAGAGGTTAAGAGCAATGACTAATTTCCCAGAGAACCTGGGTTCAAGTCCCAGCACCCACATGGTGACTCACAACCATCTCTAACTTCAGTGGGGATTCAGTGCTGCTTCTGGGCTCTGAGGGTACCGAACATGTCTCTGGCACACAGACACACACACACACACAAGCTTTTAAAAGATGCCAGTAGAGCATGGCATGGCAGCTTGTGCTCGTAATCAACCCCAGCGCTCGAAAGCTCTGGGAGGCGACCATTGTGGATCTGAGACCAGCCTGAGCCAGATAGAGAATGAGACCTTTTCTCAGGACAAAGATGTTTCTGCGGTTAGTAGAAATATGGATGGGGAAAAGGAATTCTGTTGAAATCTCAGATAGAAATAAGGAATGTCTTACTCTTATTGGAAGCTGGAACAAAATCCATTCCTGTTACAAAGGAGCCAATAACTTCGCTGAACTGTCATAGGGGTTTATGAAAATGGAAGTTAAGAGAGGAGAGCCTGGCCCACCTGTTGGTCTCCAGCTAAGGTGAAAAGAGGAGGAGCACCACACAGGTGTCTGATGGGAGGAACTGCTTTCGTTTCGACCATCTTTCTGTCTTAGTTTTGCCTTTTTTGAGACATCATGTCAAGTAGTCTAGCCTAGGCTGGAGCTACGCACCAGAGGATGACTGACTGCCGTCTGCTGCCTGGGTGCCGGGATTATGGGCATGTGCCACCTCAGCAGCCTTCAGGAGCTGCTGTCGGGGGAGCCCAGGGCTTTGTGTATGCTGGGCAAACATTCTTCTACTGAGCTACGTCCCAGCCCAACACCTAGCGACTTAAAGTTTTTCCTTGGTTTTCCTTTGTCTGTGCCTTCAGTGTGAAGGTTCTGATGCCCTCCAAGGTGTGCCCTCATCCTTGGTTCCTTTTGTCCTCTGCTAAAAGGCAACCATTGAACTCAAAGCCAGCATAGTCTTTACCTTAGGATTCCCACACCTGTGTGTCTAGGTCAGGGCATTTTGCAGAGGGAGACAGGACCTGGAGATTTGGGTATTGCCAAGTTCACACCTAAATTTATAACTGCTTAATGGTGGCACACGAATGTCCTGCCAGCACACCTAGTGAGAGCGTCACTATCCTTTCTGTTCCCCTCTTTCTGTGTGTGAATGACACGGATGGGGCCCTCCTTGCCTTCTCGCCCCTACAAACCCCGTGATTGCCTCCCTCTCTTCCCAGATCCAGCTGTCACCAAAGCAACACAGAGAAACCCTGTCTCGAAAAACCAAAAACCAAGCCAAACCGAACCAAAAACCCGATATCACCTTACTATTTTTTTAGGGGGCAGATATCGAGGCAGGTTCGTGCCAGCATGCCTGGCTGTACATTTCGTTATATCCCCATTACAACTTCCCACTTCCCCATCATCTCTCATCTTCCCTACGAGGTATCCCTTAGTTCTGGTGTTACAGATATGTGCCACCATGTTTGGCTTCATGTCATTTTTGTAGTGCTGGCAATTGATCCCTAAGTTCCATTGACAGAGTGCTTGTCCAGCGTGCATGCAGCCTGGGTTCCACTCCTAGCACGAAATAGAACAAGACGTGGTGTTGCACAGCCAGAAAAATCCCAGCATCAAGAGGTGGTGAAAGCAGGAGTACCAGGAGTGTGCCACTACCGCCCGGCTAGACACAGTGTTCTAATTGCAAAATCTTGTAGAGAGAGAGAGAGAGATCTGGAGAATCAGAGCCCGTAAGAAACATTTGAGTTAGATTTAGCTCTCAGCTGGATACAGTGGCTTGACTGACCTCAATAATACCACCTGGGTCACAAAAGTTGTCCACTGAGTCAAGACACAAAATCATGAATGAACTAGTTGCGTTAAGACAATTTGTTCAGCTGAGTGACTGTGGTGGCTCACACCTCTATTCTTCATAGTCTGGAAGCTGGACCAGGAAGACTTAGAAATTCTAGGCCCGCCTCACCTACAGAGTAAAACTCTGAAGAAATCAAGACAAGACAAAACCAAATAAACAACTGTGTTAAAAATACAAAAAGAGAGATTGGAGAGATGGCTCCTTGGTTAAGAGCACTAGCTGCTCTTCCAGAGGACCTGGGTTCAATTCCCAGCACCCACATGGCATCTTACAACTGTCTGTCATCTAGTCCCAGAGGCTCTGACATTTTCACACCAATGCACATAAAATACATTTAAATAAATTATTTAAAAAATATAGAGAAAAGTTTACTGTTAGGGTTGTTCAAGGGGTAGAGCAGTTGCCTAGATGTGTGTTGACAGCGAACCAAACAAACAAAATCACCATAGCAACAGCAGCAGCAAGGCTGTTTTATGTTGGCATGTAATATTAATAACTGACAAGAAAAGGAATGTGTATCAGAAGTGGGGTGCCACCACTGTCACCCAAACCTAAAATTTGCAGCATTGACTCTGGGACTCAGTGGCAGCCAAGTTAGGAAGGATAGAGAAGAGACTTAGCAAAGGCAGGAGTGAGGAGGCTGATTTAGAAGTTGGAGGAAGGG
Organism: Alexandromys fortis; assembly: GCF_014885135.2. Taxonomy (NCBI): domain Eukaryota; kingdom Metazoa; phylum Chordata; class Mammalia; order Rodentia; family Cricetidae; genus Alexandromys; species Alexandromys fortis. The sequence continues at coordinate 481,666 of NW_026068026.1, read as the reverse complement.
GAGCTCAAGCTATGGGCTGTCTATCACCTGTAGTAACTCGGAAGCCAGAGCCCATTGCCAAGTTGTGACTTCAGCAAGAGAGATTTCCTGGTGGGATGCTGAAAATGCCGATGGTCTTATTTTAGCTTCCTGTGATAAGGCATTTCAGGAGACGTGTTGGAGGGGGTTCGGGGAGCCAGAGAGCCAGGAGCGGTGACTCACACCTGTAATTCTAGTAGCGTTTGGGAGACTGAGGCAGGAGGATTGCTGTGAGTAGGAGACCAACCAGGGCTACTTAATGAGTTCTGAGACAGGCTGAACTATAGCATGAAGCCATGCTTCAAAGAAGCAAAACAACACACACACACACATACACACACACACACACATATACATGCACACATACACACATACACACATGCACACACATACACATACACACACATACACACACACACACACAAAACCAAACAAACAAAACTTCAGTTTCCTAGAAGAATTTAGAGAAAATATTTCTAAAAGGATTTGCAAGATTGAAAAAGGAAATCATTTTCAGTCACAGTCCAGCTGGCCTTGGTGAGCTCCCAATAGATCAGCCCCACTGTCTCAGTGGTTGGGTGCACCCCTCGTGGTCCTGACTTCCTTGCTCATGTTCTCCCTCCTTCTGCTCCTCATTGGGACCTTGGGAGCTCAGTCCGGTGCTCCAGTGTGGGTCTCTGTCTCTATCTCCATCCATCACCAGATGAAGGTTCTATGGTGATATGCAAGATATT
>NW_026068026.1:467333-480465 GCF_014885135.2 Alexandromys fortis | reverse complement strand
AAAAAAAAAGAAAGAAAGAAAAAGAAAATAATTTTTCTTCCTTTTCAGTTGACTCCGAGGTTACTAAGATCCTATTGTTTGCTCGGCAGTGGTGGCGCACGCCTTTAATCCCAGCACTTGGGAGGCAGAGGCAGGCAGATCTCTGTGAGTTCGAGGCCAGCCTGGTCTACAAGAGCTAGTTCCAGGACAGGCTCCAAAGCTACACAGAGAAACCCTGTCTCAAACAACAACAACAGCAACAACAAAATTTGCACTTGGCAGCGTAGTTCCTTCACTTGCGCAAACTAGACACAAACAACCCTCTGCAAACCAGGCACCCAGCACTCTTAGGACTCCAAGCCCCATGCACTGGGCTACATGTTCTCCCATTCAAGAATATGAGCGCCTCTGCCCCTGGTAACAACCACATTCAGGACAGTTTGTATTCAAATACATTCCCAGCATGTCAGGTATGAAGAACAGGAGGGCTGGTCTGGACTGAACTGGCTTTGGGTGCATGGCAGACCTCGCTTTTAGTGACTTTTCAGAGAGACTCCCTGTTTTCCATCTAATGTCTATGCATAATTGGTGTGCATATGACTGAAGTCTGATGCATTGTGGGAAGGGACATGGACAGCAGGAAAAACGAATGTGTGGCTGAATCTATTAATCAAAATCATGAACCACATAGACTACTCCTCCTTTTCTTGAACCCCATGAAAGGAATATTTGGAGCCCTCGAGGATTCTAGTCATGTGACCCAGTTACCCCCACCCCAGTTAATCTGTATTGTCACTTTGCTCCAAATAAAATTATCTTGCTTCTTTGCAAGTCTGTGTGAGCCTTTATTTTTAATCACTTGTATAAAAACCCGGAACACCTGACTCAGACTACAAGGGAAAGAGCAAGGGAAAGAGAGAGGCTTAAGAGGAGACACTAATGGACTGGAGAAATGGCTGAAGGGTTAAGAGCACTGACTGCTCTTCCAGAGGCCCTGAGTTCAATTCCCAGCACCCACGTGGTGGCTCACAATCATCTATAATGAGATCTGGTGCCCTCTTCTGGTGCGCACGCATACAATCAGGCAGTATACATAATAAGTAAATAAATCTGAAAAAAAGCCTGGCGGTGGTGGTGCACGCCTTTAATCCCAGTACTCGGGAGGCAGAGGCAGGCGGATCTCTGGGAGTTCGAGGCCAGCCTGGTCTACAAGAGCTAGTTCCAGGACAGGCTCCGAAACCACAAAGAAACCCTGTCTTGAAAAACCAAAAAAATAAAAAAAAAATCTGAAAAAAAAAAAGAAAAGAAAAGGGGAGACAGTATGATATACTCCAGAGTAGGCTCAGGTTTCTCAAGAGAAGGTTGCTGAGCCCATGGTTTTAAAGAAGATCTTAATAATCAAAGGAGCAGCAGTTTTTCCTAAAAGGAATGGAGATAATTCAAAATAAAAAGAGGGAGCTAAGGATATCATTCAGTAGAGTGTTTGTCCTCAGCATTGCAAAAATACAAACAAGGAAAAGGGCTGGGTGTCTTAGGAGGCAGAGGCAGGTGGATCTCTATGTGTTAGAGGCCAACCTGGTCTACAGCGTGAGTTCCAAGGTCTGCCAAGTGAGATCCTATCTTAAAACAAACAAACAAACAAACAAATCAGAGAGAGCTCTGCACTCTCTTGCAAACACAGGTCATTTCCTGTTCAAAAGTAAGGGCACTTTTTGATGGTAAAGATCCAAGGGTTAGGACTATAGACTTAGGAGCCCAGAGCTCCCCACAAAGCAGAATCAGGCCCCAGGGAATTATCTGTGTAGACTGAGCTCTGTGCTGGACAGAAGATCAGGACTTTCATGGATTAGTGCTGGGCTTGGTGGTACACACCTGTCCCAGCTTTTAAGGGATCAAAGCAATGCCAGGCTTGGTGCACACCTGTCCCAGCATTTAGGAGAGAAGATCATGAGATTTCTGAAGCCAACAAGATCTGGCAGAGAGGGAAGAGTGTTAGGTGGGTAGGGGGAAGATGTAACTTATTTTTAGGACATGGGCAACAGTGTGGATAGCTCGTCTCCAGGAGGGGACCCTTAAGAGCCCTGGTTTGCTGTGATTGACAAATTCTTCCATGAGGTCCAATTTTAAGCATCTAATGTGCAATAACTGAATCCAGGTATGCTCACCATCAGCGGTCACAAGGCAGCGCGAGCCAGTTTCAGGATGCCACTAAAGATCCCTGAACCTGGAGAAAAATACCCGAGGAGCCTCATTGTTTAGCCTCTTGTTTCATGTGATGAGACCATGGACTTCAAACCTGATCCTAATGTTATGATGGACGGACATGTGACATGGAAGAGTCCAGGACAGGTGACTGTATATGGGGAAGGAAATGAGTTATTAGGGGCCAGAGCATAGACCATTAGATCTATATTGGCAGCCCAGAGGATAGACCATTAGATTGCTGTATTGGCAGCCCAGAGCATAGACCATTAGATCACTTTATTGGCAGCCCCTAGGGATCACCTTCTGGGTTGCATGAATTGATCCAGTTCCATTCCACCCCAGTTGTGGACTTGGCCACAGTGACATGCTTTGTCCACGGGATAAAAGTAAACAAAGTGTATGCAGAAGCCGGGCAGTTATTTACTCTGACACTGGCCTCTGGGAAGCCAGCCACCATGTTTAAAGAGGGTAGGGTTAAAGTGATAGAGGCTTCCTGGAAAAAGACTGCTATGGATTTTTTTTTGCTTCTGTCCCCTCAAAATTCATATATTGAAGCTGGGCACGGGGCAGTAATCCCAGCATTTTGGATGCTAAGGCTGGAAGGTCACGAATGTTTGGCCAATGTGAGCTATATTGTGAGTTCAAACCAGCTTGAGCTACTTAAGGAGACCTTGTCTCAAAAAAGAAGAAACAAATGTTGAAATCCGAATCCCAAGGTGATAGTATTTGGAGGTGGAGCCTTTGGGAGGTCATGAGGGTGGAGCCCTGGAGAGGGGATTCCTGTCCTATTAAAAGAGACTTCAGAGCGGTTCCTGTCTCTTTCTGCCACGAGAAGTTACAGAGAGAGGAGAGCCTTGCTGGACAGGAGTGGACTCCTCCCTATTTCCTGCTCCTTCCTACTTTTCCCACATCCTAAGGACTTTACCGATATTAACCCACTTACATTTCTAAGCCATCCTCTCATTAGCCTCGTTTCCGGATGAGAAACTGGCTACTAACTACCCAGGTCACTCAGCTAAAATGGCCCTGCAAGAGTGGGCGCCAGGCTACGTGGCTGCAAAGTTTGTGCTGGATTTCGAGGGAGCGAGAGTAGGGACCACGCACCAGGGGAAAGGCGCTAGGACCCCGTGAGGAGTGGCGGCGCCCACACCCGAGAGGAAGCTTGCAGTATCCTTCCTTGCATTTTGCTTCTAGTGCTAAGATTTCCTTATCTTCTCTCCAGCTCTTTTCTCTGTGGAAGCATTTTTTTCTTTCCTCTACATTTACCTTTTTGTTGTTTCTGAGACAGGGTTTCTTTGTGTAGCCCTGGCTGTCTTGGAGCTCGCTCTGTAGACCAGGCTGACCTCAAATTTAGAGATCCGCCTGCCTCTGCCTCCCAAGTGCTGGGATTAAAGATGTGCCCCACCTCACTTGGCTTACTGATTTTTTTTTTTTTTACAAAATATTATTTATTGGCTTTGTTTTTTGAGACAGGGTCTCACCTCTCACTGTGGCTGACCTTGGACTCAGAGATCAGTCTCCCTCCTGGGTGCTGATATTAAAGGTGCGCACAGTCACACCTGGTCCGAGACTGAGTTTCTTCATGGTTTGTTTTCACCTCTGTTTGAGTGCTATTTGACCTTGTTCTGACATGAGAACCTGAGGTATGGAGAGGTTTTATAATCGTGGTGTTTTACTTCTCTTTTTACATAAATGGGGCGCTCAAGTGATAGACCCTGGGGCCAGAGAAATCACAAACTCACCAGTAACCAGCCCTTGGCCTGGGGAATGGTGGGTTTACACGGGGAGAGTTATGGGGAGAGAGAGAGAGAGAGAGAGAGAGAGAGAGAGAGAGAGAGAGAGAGAGAGAGAGAGAGAGAGAGAGAGAGAGCAGAGGAGAGAGAACAAGCAGTTTCAGAAGTAAAACAGCAGCAGCTCCCACCCAGCTCCAGCCAGGTAGACCTGACCTATCATAGAGAAGTGTGGGGCAGGAGCTGGATGGATGGCTTGGGAGAGGCCGTCAGAGCGAAGTTGGGGAGGAGATTTTCTCTTTCCAGGGTCAGGTTTGGGGTCAGAGCTGCAGACCATGGACCCACCTGTCTCAGCAAAGCTGATGATCTCATACTCTTGTGTCTGGTCCTGCTCCAGCAGGGTTTCCTGTCGAGGCGCACGGAGGCGCCACAGTGCGGTCTTCAGAGCAGCTCTGGACACAGGCCGACTCAGTGTGGGGCGCTGGCGGAGGTGTAGCTTGTTCAGGATACTTTTCTTGGCCAAATCGAGAAGCAGCTCCCGCTGGCTCTCCAGATCGAAGGCGGCCCCCCAACATGCTGGACATGGACCATCAGTTTTGAGGTTGGCCATGGTGGCTGGAGTCAGTAACAAAAATAGCAAGAATAAGAAGGAAGCCATTGCTGGAGAAGGTCCTCCCTGAAGGACACCGATCCAGTTCTTAGGGTCTCGACAGTAGTGGCCTCCACTCTGTTCTGGCTGCCACGGACCCTGGGAGGAGTTTACCTCTGGCTGGCACGACTCCTTTTTGCCCGAGATAGAGCAGCTGAACATCTGCCCTGAAAAAAATGACGCCAGTACAGGTGGAAGTTGGCAGGAAGTCCCAGTGTCACCAGTGACAGTACGGAGCGGGGGATGTGAGGAGAGCTGGATTGTTTGGAGAGAGAGGTGTCTGTCCCTTGTTATTATTGGGAGGCCTGGGGACAAAGGTTAGAAATGGAATTCTTCCTCTGCAGAGCCTTGCTGTGAAGCCTGGGGGAAAGGCTGCAAGCAGAGGTTCTAAGATAAATTTACTGCAGGGGCTGAGGCAGGGCAATCACTGGAGCTCAGACCTTCCTTAACGTCTCAAAACAAACAAACAATAAATAAGTAAGTGAAAGGTGACTTTATGTCTGTGTGCGCATGGTGGGTGGCTGGGTCAGGTTCTCATGTAGCTCAGGCTTGCTTTGGACTTGTTATGTAGTGTGGGTTGGTTTTGAATTGCTTCCTCCCCTTCTCAAATCTGGTCTCACAGGCGTGTAAAAGGGTGATTCTTTCTTTTTATCTTTTTTTTATAAGTAAATGTAATTTTATTTATTTATTATTTATTTTTATTTTATGTGCATTGGTGTTTTGCCTGCATGTATGTCTATGTGAGGCTGTCAAATCACTTGGAGCTGGATTGCAGACAGTTTTGAGCTGCCATGACCTGGGAATTGAATCAGGTCTTCTGAGCAGTCAGTGCTCTTAACCTCTGAGCTATCTCTCTAGCCCTAAAATTTGCTTTTTGGCCCCCTTTTATTATTGTATTTTATGTACATGTTTTGCCTACTTGTATGTCTGTGCACCATGTATATGCCTGGTGCCTGTGGAGGCCAGAAAAGGGCATCTGATCCCCTGGAACTGGAGTAACAGATGGTTGTGAACCACCATGTAGTTGCTGGGAATTGAACCCTGGTCCTCTGAAAAAGCAGCCAGTGCTCTTAACCACTGAACAATCACTCCAGCCCTAAAAGGGTGACTCTTTTTGATTGTTTGTCTTTGAGACAGGATCTCATGATGTAGCCCTGGCTGTCCTGGAACTGGCTATGTGGACCCTGCTGGCCTTGAACTCACAATGATCCTCCTGCCTCTGCCTTCCTAGTGCTGAGAGTAATGGTGTATGCTAGCATACCTGTCTGAAAGGGTAACTTTTAAAAAACAAAGTGAAGTACTTCTGAGTTTCATTCTTCTCCTCCTCTTTTTCCTCCTCTTCTTCCTCCCCTTTCTTCCCTGAGCAGCCCTGGAATCAGCTCTGTAGACCAGGCTGCCTCTGCTTCTCAAGTGCTCAGATTAAAGGTGCGCACCACCAATGCCTGGCTCTTCTCTACTTCCTAAAGTCCACCAGTCCCCATCTTTCCTTCTTGTCTGCCCAACCTTCTTTGTTAGTTCTGGTTGGATTTTGTCCACCGAGTCAAAGTTATCACCTGAAAGGTAAGGATATGGGAGAGAAAAGAAATGTCCAAAAAACAGATGTCGCTCACACACTGTGTCAGAAACATAGGTCAGCATGTCAGGATCATTAAAAAGCAATAAAGTTGCAAGCTATGTCAGTTTCGTTGGCTACAGTTTACCAAGGAGTCCTAGTTTCCCATGAGAGCACCCGTGACTGTTGGTAACCAACAGTTTCTTCTGAACACCCTATTGAATACAGAGGCCAGGAGCGGACATGGATACAAAGAGTCGCTGTGGGTGGTTAGATATTAATAACTCCGTGAAGGAGCTGCTGGAGACCAGCAGAACCTCAGAGCTGAGCTAGAAGACACCCTATCGCAGGTAAGCGAGGTGCAGCACTATCTCAAAAAATGGGTGCATGGAAATATGGACAGAAGAATGGCCTCGAAAGTGGGTTGCATCAACCAGTGGGGCCTGTGCTCAGCAGATGTCCTCTGCCTATTGGTCCCTTCATGCATGTACCTGGGAGTTGGCCAGACGACAAGCCCTGGGGCCGTCCATCACAGTGTTAGGTGCCGTTCCTTTTGTGGGTCTGTGGGAGTGCGAGTGTGGAGGTACGGAGACTGTACCCTTCTTCCTCAGTCTGGTATGTTCATTCAATTTATGGGCCTGATCTTTCTACTTAAAACTTTTTAGAACAATTTGTCTAGTGTGTGCCTGTGTATGCCTGTGTGTGTGTGTCCTGTGCACAGTGCCACGGGAATTGTGTAAAGATCTGCGAACAACTTACAGAAGTTGTTTCTTTCTGTCTACCATGTGGGTACCAGGGATCCAACACTGGCCATCAGTCTTGGAAACAATTATCTTTAAGTGGTGAACTATCTTGCTGGCCCTCCAATGGTTTTGTTTCCTTTGTTTGTTTTGAGACAGGGTCTCACTATGTAGCCCTGGCTGTCCTGGAACTCACTATGTAGATGGGAGTAAAAGTGTGTGTCACCATGCCTGGCTTGATTTATTTATTATTTTTATTTATTTATTTGTTTATTTTGGCTTTTTCGAGACAGGGTTTCTCCGTAGTTTTTGGTTCCTGTCCTGGAACTAGCTCTTGTAGACCAGGCTGGCCTCGAACTCATTATTTATTTATTTATTGATTTTTTTGAGACAGGGTTTATCTGTGTAACAGCCCTAGCTGTCCTGAAACTAGCTCTTGTAGACCAGGCTGGCCTCGAACTCACAGAGATCCACTTGCCTCTGCCTCCCCAGTGCTGGGATTAAAGACGTGCGCCACCACCGCCCGGCTTTATTTTTTATTTTTGTCACTGGGTGTTTTGTTTGCATGTCTGTCTGTGGACCACATGTGTGCAGTACTTGTGGAATCCAGAGAGGGTGTCAGATTCCTCTGGGACTGGAGTTACAGCCATGTGGGTGAGCTACCATGTGGGTGCTGGGAATCAAACTTGGATCTTCCAAGAGAGCAGCCAGTGCTTTTAACTGCTGAGCCATCTTTCCAGCCTGTTTTACTTGTAGGAATAATGCATGAGTCTGTGCCTCCTGGTTTGTGTAGGACAGGTGATGGTGTCTACATGCACAAATGAGATGCAGGGTCATCCTGACTCTGCATTTGCACTCAAAATGGAGCCAACTGCTGCTTTGTAAAATGGTGTCACCAGGACAAGATGTGGCCTGAAAGCCACTGTTTGACACAACTCGACCAGGTCAGCAACTTAGAACAGGGCACAGCTTGGTTGCCCCTCCAGCTTCCTGTGTCCTCAGGGGCAAGACTGACGATGGGGAAGGGACCTGAGGTATGGATTTTCTCACCTTTTGCAATGAGTTCTACTTCAGAAAAGAACTTTTGAGATTTCTCAGAATTCTTACCTCTGTCCTGTGAGAGTCCCAAGTAGCGAGTCCCCGAGGAAGGAATTCAGTTTCCACCAGGGGAATTTACCCGACGAGGCTGGAGGTTGGAGAAAGCTGAGTAGCCATTTTAAACTAGGTGGTTTTACAAGAAAAAGTCTGGAAGGGCTGAGGGCTTGAACCTGGGACTTTACACTTGCTGGTAAAGAGGCCTAGCACTGACACATCCCACGGAAAGCTTCCTTTGACTAGGCCCGAATCTGAGCTAGTTACTTCACCTCTCTGGATTTGATTTCTTCCTAAAAAGTGAAGAGATTGACCAGTAAGAACTCCAAGAATGCTGTAATCTATGCCTTTAAAAAAAAACCAACCAACCAAACAAACAAAAAACCCTATCTGGTGGCTGAGATTGACATGAACTAAAGTAAGGTCATTTATGATTATTTAAAAAGTTATTAAAACTTTACTATAAACAACTTACAAATAAAATCATCACACATCAGAATTAATCAAACGCAAAACCTATTACCCCCCCCTCTTTGTTTTTTCAAGATAGGGTCTCTCTGTTTAGCCCTGGCTGCCCTGGAACTCACTGTGCAGACCAGGCTGGCCTTGATCCACCTGCTTCTGCCTCCTAGGGTTAGAGATGTGAGCCACCATACCATCATTTATATACCTAAGTGCATAAATACAACCATCTCAGTACATACAATGTTAATGTTACCTGTAACCTGTATGCATATGTTCAGGGTCAGACCATTGGTGTGGGAGAGCCAATTGGGGGGACTCTTCCTTGCAGGAGACTTTCCCTACCTCAGCGTGCCCCACTTGTCTGTAGCTCTTTTTCTGGGTGGAGGCCCTGAGAGCTTTTGCACTTCCCTGTGAGTGTGACGATTGGTGTCATCACTGTTCAGGCAGCCGCATTGATGAGATTTCATGCATTCAGTGAACTTCTCTACAGAGTTCTGAAGCTGTGAAGCATCACACTGGATTTTGCACTTTCATTCTCAAGTACATATTTATATACTTATCCAGTGCCAAGCCCTCCAAAAATTCAATTAGCTTTATATCGTTTTCATGAGTTCATTACCTTGCTTGCAGGTCTTCCTCACTACCTGATTTTTACCCCTTCTTGTTCTCCATTCTATATGTTATAATGTAGCCACATGTACATTTCTTTACATACATGTGTGTTTATAATAAGCTGGAAACCCCATATGAAAGCAAATACAGTTTTTTTTCTTTCAGAGATTGTATGACCTTGCTTAATATTTATTATACAGTCTAAATTTACACATTCCCTGTAGATTTTATGATTTCATTATTTTTAGAGGTGAATAGTGTTTCATTTTACAAATGTATCATTATTTTCATTATCCGTTTATCTGCTGATGGAGAAAACAAATCTCACCAGTATTTTTACTTGGCATAGATTTTTTTTTTTTTTTTTTTTATTTCGAGACAGGGTTTCTCCATAGCTTTTTGGTTCCTGCCCTGGAACTAGCTTTTCTAGACCAGCTGGCCTCAAACTCACAGAGATCCGCCTGCCTCTGCCTCCCGAGTGCTGGGATTAAAGGCGTGCGCCACCATCGCCAGGCTTATTTGGCATAGATTTGACTTAAGTATCTGAGGGTTAGGCATGTAGCTTGGTTGGTACTATGTTTGTCCAGCATGCATAAATTCCTGGGTTTGATACCCAGAATCACACATACTGGACATGGTGGTGTCTGCTTGTAATCCTAGTATCTGAGAGTTGGATGCACAAGGATCAGAAGTTCAAGGATGAGCTGGAGGCTAGCCTGGTCTATGTGAGCCTAGTCAGTAATTTCATGAAGCATTTACAATAGTGGCTGACTAACATTAATGTTTAATTAAAACTTGCATTCTTCCTGACACATAGATTGCTTGTGGGCCAGAGTCCTCTCATCTTACATGTGGTGAAGAAAGTCTGCCAGTATTTGCCAGTCAGATTGCTTCTTTCCCACATGTCATACTCCTAATTGCCACCTGTAGCCGCCAGTGAGTCATCTCTGCTGATCACAGTTACTTTACTAGACCAGCCCCCAGTTTGTATTTGTAACACTGACATTTAAAATATGTTGTTTTTTTTGGGGGGGGGGGGTTGTTTTTTTGTTTGTGTTTGTGTTTTTGTTTTTGAGACAGAGTTTCTCTGTAGCTTTGGAGCCTGTCTTGGAACTAGGTCTATAGACCAGGTTGGCCTCGAACTCACAGAGATTCACCTGTCTCTGCCTCCCGAGTGCTGGGATTAAAGGTGTGCGCCATCACCGCCCAGCTAAAATATGTTTATTAGGCTTGTACATAGCATGATCCAGGCTGTTTTCTAGCAATTACACCCATGTCTCCTTGAGTGAATATGGCTTTCTTCTACAGGGCCCTCACATGCTTTTGTGTGTGTGTGTGTGTGTGTGTATGTGTGTGTGTGTGTGTGTTAGGCTGTAGTAGATTTACTAGTTTCTGCTATACATATTTATTTATTTATTCATTTATTTACTTACTTTTGAGACTGAGTCTCACTGTGTAGTCCTGGGCTTCCTGTAACTCTCAGTGTAGATCAGGATGGCCTGGAACTCACAGACTCCCATGATTGGCAACATTTTTTTTTAATTAATATATATTTTTTTAAGATAAGGTCTCCTGTTTCCCAGGCTAGCCTGTAGCTAAGGAGGACCTTGAACTCCTGATCCTCCTTCCTTCATCTTCCAAGTGCTGGGGTCACAGGGGTCTCAGTTACATTTCCAGTCCTGTGATAAAACACCATGAGACCAAGGCAACTTATAAAGGAAAGTGTTTTTTGTTTTTATTTTTTAATTTTTTTTCGAGACAGGGTTTCTCTGTAGCTTTGGTGCCTGTCCTGGAACTAGCTCTTGTAGACCAGGCTGGCCTCGAACTCCCAGAGATCCGCCTGCCTCTGCCTCTGGAGTGCTGGGATTAAAGGCGTGCACCACCACCGCCAGGCTAAAGGAAAGTGTTTAATTTGCAAGTTTACCATTTCAGAGGGCTAGAGTGATGTGGGATGCCCCTCTGTAGGTGAATATGCTTTATTACCATTGGTTAATAAAGACAATGCTTTGGCCAATGGCAGAAGACAGCCAGGCAACAAATCCAAGCAGAGAGACAGAGAGGAAGAAGACAGAGGTGAGGAGACGCCAGCAGCTGCTGGAGGAGGAAGATGCCAGAGCATTTCCGGTAAGCTTTGGGTTATGGATGGTGCACAGATTATTAGAAATGGGTTAATTTTACGTAGAGCTAGTTAGTAAGAAGCCTGAGGCACTGGTCAAGTAATTATAATTAATATTAGTTTCAAATAATTTATTTTATAAGCAGCTTCAGGGACTCGTGGGTGGGAGAAAACTGGTCCAGGCGGGACACAGAAAAGTATCCAGCTACATTTGGTGTAACAACGTGGGCACTCGAGTTTCCACATAAGACCCGAGAAAGCTTAAAAAAATAAGGGGGTACATTTGGTATAACAACATGGGGCACTCGAGTTTCCTGAGTGACCTGAGAAAGCTAAAAAAATGAGGAGGGGGCCTCGGTTTGAACACACAGTGATGGATTCTCGCATCTCCAAGCCACGCAGTGTGCTGCATCATGGAGGATTTAGCTTTTACTCATACGATAAAAAAGGTTTATGGGCAACATGCTACAAGCAGCTTGGTGGTGACATGAGCCCACAGCTTCCCGGTGTTGGGGTGGTGAGCATGGCCCCCAGAGCTGGTGGTGAACTTAACCTCTGCCGTGTTGAAAAGCTGAACAGGGCAGAGCCAACAGCCAAAGCTGCACACTGGTCCTAGCCACACCTGCTTAGCATTTTTAAAACTCTCCTGGTCAGCCAGGCAGTAGTGGCGCATGCCTTTAATCCCAGCACTGGGGAGGCAGAGGCAGGCGGATCTCTGGGAGTTCGAGGCCAGCCTGGTCTATAGAGCTAGTTCTAGGACAGGCTCCAAAGCTACAGAGAAACCCTGTCTCAAAAAAAAAAAAAAAAAAAAAAAACAAAAACAAAAACAAAAAAACCCAAGAAACTCTCCTGGTCAGAAAATGATTATAGATACACAATTGTTGAAATAGGAGCGGCAGGGCTGCGTCCCCAGCACCCCGCCGCCCGCATGGCTAGGTTATGCCCGAAATAATTACACGGAAACCGTATTCTTTCAAACACTGCCTGGCCCGGCTAGGTCCAGTTTCTTATTGGCTAGCTCTTACATATTGTTCTAACCCATTTCTAATATTCTGTGTAGCCCACGAGCTGGCTTACCAGGGAGGATCTTAACCTGCGTCTGTCTGGAGTGGGAGCATCATGGCGACTCTTCCTCTAACCTTCTTTCTCCCAGAATTCTCTTCTGTATACTCCGCCTACCTAATTTTCTATCCAATAAAATGGGCCAAGGCAGTTTCTTTATTAGTAAGAAATCATTCCCACATCACTTAGGTGCTTGCTGACACTGAATAAGAAAGTGTCTATTCGCAAGTCCACAGTTCCTCCAGGTACCCCACATCTACGTGTTCCAAAAGTCCCAAACTAGAACCCAAGTTCTCAGCACATCTGACATACATTCAACAATCCCACTGTGGTAATTTGAATTAGAAATGTCTCATACAAATGAGGCATTTGAACACATGGACACACAAGGTCAGTTGATGGTCCAGTTCGGGACTTTTATATGGTGGAGCCTTAGTGACAAAACTCCATTAATGGGACCGCCCTTTGATGACTCAGTATAGACTTCTTGGTTGAGTTTCAGTTGGTCACATCTCAATCTCCTGCATTTGCTTTCAGGAATCCAGCTAGATTCCATGACTCTGACCCACACAAGAATGCTCTTATCCCTCCAAAACTAAGAGAGACAGAGAGATGCTCACTCTTTTTTGTTAATACAAGCACTGGTCACATGACATGGGGAGGGAGGTGACTCACAGCTGTCGAATCTTATAGCACAGTTCAGTTAATTCCTCACTGTGTGCCTACAAACAGGCAAAGTTTTTTTTAAAAAAATATAACTAAAAAACAGAGCACAGCTTAGAATGACAAATAATATTGTATTAAAATAAAGAAAATCTATGTCACTGAAAAAATAGATATAACAACCACATTTTAAAAAAATAGAATTTTATCAAACAGGATTAATAAATAAGTGTCAAACACTGAAAGGCAAACAGAAAACAAGGGACA
>NW_026068026.1:426122-465852 GCF_014885135.2 Alexandromys fortis | reverse complement strand
TTACATATTGTTCTAACCCATTTCTAATATTCTGTGTAGCCCACGAGCTGGCTTACCAGGGAGGATCTTAACCTGCGTCTGTCTGGAGTGGGAGCATCATGGCGACTCTTCCTCTAACCTTCTTTCTCCCAGAATTCTCTTCTGTATACTCCGCCTACCTAATTTTCTATCCAATAAAATGGGCCAAGGCAGTTTCTTTATTAGTAAGAAATCATTCCCACATCACACAATAAAGACAGATTCAGAAAAAAACCTTTAAATGGGTCACATTGTATTTAGTAAATGTACATAGGCTTGAGAGAGAGGGGGGAAAAGGATAGAGACAGTCATAGATTAAAAAAATCTAAAGATAATAAAATAAAGTCCCTTAAAATAGAGTAATAAAAATTATAATAAGCCACATAAACATGGAAAATACACAGAGTCTGGATTATGTAAACTATTGCGTTTTCTTTGAAATTTTTGACTGCTAATGAGCTACTACAGAGAGACATTTGATTCTGGGAGCTGGTAAGCTAAACCAACATACAGGTATCTTGACTTCAAAATTTGGGTCTAAGGATATGTTGCTTTGGAAAAGAGGTTCTGCTTTTGTTTCCAAAGAAAATGGGAAGTTATAGATTCCCTCCAGGCTAATAAGGTGTGATCAAGTAAGAACCCCTGAGAGGTCTCCAATGTGAGCAATGGCCCAGGTGATCCAACATCCAGAACAGTTTCCAGGCTACTGGCTGAGGCTATGCATCCTCACCGATTACTACAGCTATGATTTCAATATAATTCTAAATTTACCAGTGCCCCTAATCAGCGGGCAGTAGTATAGAAAACTATGCCCAAATTCCCAAAATATTGGTTATAAACATTTGTTTTCATTTAAAGGGGTTGGTTATATATGGTTAATGGTCATAATCAAGAGAAAAAAATCTAAAAAAAGAGGGGTTGGGCAATGGTGGCCTGGCCTTTAATCCCAGCACTCAGGAAGCAGAGGTAGGTGGATCTCTGTGAGTTTGAGGCTAGTTTGATCTATAGAGCTAGTTCCATGACAGCTAGGGATGTTACACAGAAGAACTCTGTCTTGAAAAGCCTAAAAAAAAGAAAAAAGAAAAATAAAAAAGGGGGATATGATATAGAAATGGTAAAAGGTAGATTCCCCCCCCCCCCCAAGACAGGGTTTCTCTGTGTAACAGCCCTAGCTGTCCTGGAACTAGCTCTTGTAGACCAGGCTGGCTTCGAACTCACAGAGATCCACCTGCCTCTGCCTCCCGAGTGCTGGGATTAAAGACGTGTGCCACCACCACCCGGCTAGATTATTAAATCTACTCTAATCCAAGAAATAACTGTTAGTCTCAAAATACTTTACACTGGTATGGATTTTGGCTTATTGATACAAATTTAAGGTCAATTTTGTTTGTTTTTTTCAATACAGGGTTTCTCTGTAGCTTTGGAGTCTGTCATGGAACTAGCTCTTGTAGACCAGACTAGCCTCAAACTCACAAAGATTTGCCTGATATATGTGTTTTTCTACTCTTGTTTAAGGTATTGAAAGACCCCCAGTGCTGGGGAGACTCTCACTCAAGTCTCAGGATAACACAACCCCCCCTCCCCCAGTAACTCACTAGAGACCGTCCTTGCTGCAATCACAGGAGGCTTTAATGATGAGATGAGATGGGAACCAGTGCACTGGGGAAAGAGTTCGACCCTGAGTGACCTGGAGAAGGGGTTTTTAAGGACGTCACAGAAAGTCACAAGGGGACAACACCCTGCCTCAAGATCACTCAAGGTCATAATCAGCTAGTTCCTAAAATCACAAGGGGGAAATTCCCTATTTCTCAAGATTACAATCTAACTTTATCTTCAGCTAGTTCCTGAAACACAGTCACTGAACTGGCTAATCCTAGATTTTTGATTCTTCTCTTCCTGCTTGGATTTTTGGCTATTTTCTTCCTGCTGGGGAGGTCTGGATTTATCCAGGTCTTTCAGTATTATGTTTAAGCAGCTCATTAAAAATGTAATGTATATTTAAGAAATACAAATTAATAGTCATCTATAATAGTCAAACTTACAGTCATGTTAGTTAGGTTTTCTAGATATGCAGAGATATATTTCAAATAGATAAACAATTTTTTGAGACAGGGTTTCCTTGTGGCTTTGGAGCCTGTCCAGGCTGGTCTCGAACTCACAGAGATCTGCTTGCCTTTGCCTCCAGAGTGCTGGGATTAAAGGTGTGCACCACCATCGCCCGGCATAGATAAGCAATTTTCAAACACCCCAAAGACCTACAGAATACCATTATTTAAAACATTTTAAGAACTTAGGTGGGGCTGGAGAGATGGCTCAGTGGTTAAGAGCACTGACTGCTCTTCCAGAAGACCTGGGTTCAAGTCCTAGCACTCACATGGCAGCTCACAACTGTCTGTAACTCCAAGATCTGAAATCCTCACAGGGACATACATGTAGCAGCAGCAGCAGCAGCAGCAGCAGCAGCAGCAGCAGCAGCAGCAGCAGCAGCAGCAGCAGCAGCAGCAAGAAGAAGAAGAAGAAGAAGAAGAAGAAGAAGAAGAAGAAGAAGAAGAAGAAGAACAACAACAACAACAACAACAACAACTACTTAGGCTTTTCTCGACAATGAGCAATGAGACACATCTGCTCCTGGCAGCACCAATTACTTCAAGGGGATGATGGGCATCAAAGAAGCATCTTTTTTTTGTTGTTGTTGTTGTTTTTGTTTTTTGTTTTTTTTTTGTTTTTTCGAGACAGGGTTTCTCTGTGGTTTTGGAGCCTGTTCTGGAACTAGCTCTTGTAGACCAGGCTGGTCTCTTAAAGAAGCATCTTATGGAGCTTTCTTTCTTTCCTTCTTTCTTTCTTTTCCCTTTTTTTTGTTTTGTTTTTTTGAGACAGGGTTTCTCTGTAGCTTTGGAGCCTATCCTGAAACTTACTCTGTAGACCAGGCTGGCCTCAAACTCAGAGATCCAACTGTCTCTGCCTCCCAAGTGCTAGAATTAAAGGTGTGTACCACCATATCCTGGCTTGGAGTTTGTTTTCAATGTGGCAAGGCTAGCCATTTGAGCAAGAAACTGCTCTTGCCTGGACTGCTTGACAATATGCTGTGTAAACTAGACATGCAGGACCCACAGGAACATGACTGCTGAACTTGCCAAAAGCAAGGCAGGACAGTCCTTCAGATTTCCTGCTTTACTGAGAAATCTGCCAGATACTCTAGGCCTACAGGCGGAAGATAGATACTCCAGTGTTACAGAAGAACTTTGGGTGACTGTCCAGACAACCAGATATAGTGATATTTTTATTTATTTATTTTTTTATTATTTATGTTTTAATAAATAAAGCTTGCCTAAAGATCTAGAGGTCAGGTAGAGGTGGCACACACTTTTAATCCCAGGATTTGGGAGACAGAGGCAGATGGATCTCTGTGATGTAAAGGCTACTCTGGGTTACACAAGATCAATGCTGAAACAAATCCAGATGGTGGTGGCTCACACTTTTCATTCTAGTACTAGGGAGTCACACCTTCAATCCCAGAACTAGAGGGAATATAAAATGGGAAGAGAAAGAGGTTCGGTCTGTTTAGTCTGCTTAGACTGCTTAATCTGGTTAGTCACCTAGTCTTGGTAGAGGTAAGACTTCTCTAGTGGCTGACTGCTTTGCTTTTCTGATTTCAAGTTGAACCCCAATTTCTGTCTCTGGCTAGCTCAAAACACTTTATCCAGATGTAGCACTTTTATCCAGATGTCAGCATACTGGCATGCTCCAGTACTTGGGAGGTTCAGACAGAAGGATGTGAGCTGCTGGCTCCCCCCATCCATATGGCGAGACCCTGCCTCAACCATCCCTCCCACCGAAACTCCCAAACAAATAAAAACAAAAGTTTTGTGAAGATACACCACAAAAACGACTCTAATATAAAGTTAGTGGGTTTTTTTAATTTTATTTATTTATTTACTTTTGGTCACGACCATTGCCCAGCCGTTGTCACTACTTACCATTTTCTTTTCGTGCATGCTAGGCAAAGGCTCTACAGCTGAGCTACCTCCTGCCAGGGACATGTTTATTACCAGGAAGAGAAAACCTGTATCCACTAACAGTCCTGCCAACCAGCCTGCAGGTTCCGATCTCACATCTTTACTTTAATGTTTATGCTAGGCAAGCACTTTCTTGGTGTGCTATGTCCCCAGCCCTTGGGTTTTGAATCAGGGTCTTACTAAGTAGGTAGGGCTGGCCTTTAACTCTAAATCTTCCTGCTTCTACCTCCTGAGTGCTGGGATTAAAGGTTTGAGCCATTGTCTAACTCAAGAGTGCTTCCTCTTCCTTTTGCCCCTACCCAGCCCCCATCTTCAGCTTCTTTTTCTTCAGTTTTATATCTGGTACTTGGGTTGGGTTATTGTGCCTTAGATGTCTCCATATATAAAATAGATACTACGCCCATGCCTATTGTCCTGAGGAATAGATAAATCATAGGCATAGAATATTACAGATTACATTCTGCGATTATCCAGACATTAGATATTACCTCCTGGCCTCAAACTCACTACGTAATTGAGAATGACCTTGAATGTCCGTGATCTGGATCCCACTACCTCCACCTCTGAAGTGCTGTGATTATAGGCTTGCACTGCTACACCTGGCTTTTATTTTTACTTCCTGCTATTTTAAATACTTAGGTATTGCTATGTTGACCAGGCCACCATTGAGCTTCTGGGTTTTAGCAATACTATGTGTCTATAATATTGTATAATGTGTATAGTGTGTCCACAGCCTTCTTAATAATTAAGCTACTAAGCCTGCTTTCCAGTTATATCTCCTTCCTCCCTCCCTCCCTCCCTCCCTCCCTCCCTCCTTTCCTTCCTTCTCTGTGTATTTTTGAAGCCTGTCCTGGAGTCCTGGAACTTACTCTGTAGATGAAGCTGGCCTCGAACTCAAAGAGATCGGCTTGCCTCTGCCTCTTTAGTGCTGGGATTAAAGGCTTGGACCACCACAGCCCGGCCTTTTGTTCATTCTTGAGACAGGGCCTTTGTAGCTCGGGCTCTCTTGGAATTTGCTATATCAACTAGGCTGACTTCAATCCGTCGTCTGCCCCTCCCCCCCCACCCCAGGTTTCTTTGTTTGGCTCTAACCGCCCTGAAACTTGCTCTGTGTAGTGATCTTTTGTTTGTGTTTTAACAAATAAAGCTTGGGGCTGGAGAGATGGCTCAGAGGTTAAGAGCACTGGCTGCTCTTACTAAGGTCCTGCGTTCAATTCCCAGCAACCACAAGGCAGCTCACAACCATTTGTAATGAGATCTGGTGACCTCTTCTGGCATGGAGGTGTACAACCAGGAGGAACATTGTGTATACAATGAATAAATTAAAAACAAAAACAAAAACAAATAAGCTTACTTGAAAATCAGAGTGTAGAGCTAAGACACTAGAGGCCAGGGAGTGGTGGTAAAGCTCTGTGAGTTCAAGGCCACCGTGGGCTACTTGAGAGTGAGTCTGTAGAACTCTCACAAAGGGGATCTCGTCTTCTAATCCCAGCACTAGGGAGGTGGAGATGTAAGGAGGAGAGAGGAACACAGTGCAGTCCGAGGTTTGGTGAAGACCCGTGCATTCTAACCTTCTCATGAGCTACAAGTGCTCTTAACTGCTGAGCAGAACCTCCAGCCTCTACACTGCTTGCTTGAGGGTCAGTAAACCGACACATAGTCGTGAGTAGACTGATTCTACCTAGAATAGACAAAACAAGGAGGTAGATTTTTTTCATTGATTTGTTGTTGTTTGTTTAGTTTCGAGACAGGCTTTCTCGTCTTGGAGCTTGCTTTGTAGAGCAGGCTGGCCTTGAACACACAGATTTGCCTGCGTCTGCCTCCCAGTGTTGGTATTAAAGATGTGTGAGCTTTAGGGGAGGCTAAACATTTAAGATGGCTGTTCTTAGAAAGCACTGAATCTTTGAGAAAGTCTAAGAACGGGCCTTTTTCCGGACACGGTGAGTGCCAAGACAGTCAAGGCTACCTAGAGACCACCTAAAAAACCCACAACAAACCCAAACAGGAGTTTTATTTTGGGTGCAGGAGTTTTAGTCTTGGATAGCAGTGGTTCGCGTGAGAAATACCAGGAATAGGACTGTGAAGCCCGGTCTGGGCTTCGTGGTGAGGACAGCCTAAGGCTACAAAGTGAGACCAGTCTGGGCTTCGTGGTGAGGACAGCCTAAGGCAACATGGTGAGGGCCAACCTAGGCTACGAGGTGAGTGAGACCAGCCTAAGGCTACGCAGCAAGACCTCCCAAATTACTGGCCTAATTACAAGTCCGTGCACGTGCACCGCACACGAAGATCCCAGCGGGCGACCTCAGGCCCTGAGGGCACGGCGCGCGCCACGCAGCGGGCACCCGTGGCGGGAGCGCGCGCCGGCCCGGAGAGGCGCACACAGGAAGCAGGGACGCGAGCAGCGCAGGACGCGCTGACGACCACGCCGGACGTGGTGACGTAGTGCGCAGGCCGCAGCGGGGGGCGGACTCCGGGCCTTTCTTCCCCTTCTGCTTCTCCCCCTCCCCCCTTTTCTCCCTCTCCGGGTTTGGGCCCCCTTCTTTTCCCCTCTCCCCCCTCCTTCCCGAGCCCCTTTCCCCTCCCCCGCCCCGCTCCCCTGCCTCCCCGCCCGGGCCCCGGGGAGACCCCCCCCCTCCGAGAAGAGCCCGCCCCCAGAAGCGCGCCGCCGCTGCCGGCCGTCGGGGCCGAGCCGCAGCCGAGCGGCCGTGGGCCCGGGCGGCGGGCGGAGACCGGGCGCCCTCCCCGCTCTGGCCCCCGTGAGGTGAGGCCACCTCCGGCCGGGGGGCGGGCGGCGCGCGGGCAGGGGGCGTGGCGGGCGGCGGGCGGGCTGGCCGGGGGTGGCGGGGCCGGGCCGCAGCCTCCGGGAAGGGTCGGCCCGCGCAAGCCGGCGAGCGCGCGGAGCGGGGGCCGCGGGGCTCCGGGGAGGGGGCGGTGCCACCTGTGGCCTGGGCCGAGGGCCGGGGAGCGCGGCGCCCTTGGCAGCGCCGGAGGGCAACGAGTTTCTGGGGGTGTCCGCTCGCCTCGGAGCCTCCCACAGAAGGGGACCTAGAGGTGTTGGAGTTTGTCACTGGACGCAGCTTGGAGTTGGCACGTGGCTGGAAGATGTCCTGCATCTTGAAGAAGTTGGGCCTGTGCTGAGCTCCCAACTCATGCTTTCTTGTGGGGCTAAGCAGTTTTCGACGTTTGTCACCATGAGCCGAGTAGCCGATTTACGCGAAGTGAATTGTTTTGCATAATTATGACTTACTGAATCTCAGTCACCCCCCTCCCCCCCCCAAAAAAGAACTACACTAAAACCGGAGAGAGAGAAGTGGGAAAATTTAAAATTAAGATCCTAGTTGAAGGAGTGGCCTTGTACGACCCCCGCCCCAAAGCACTTGAGTCAGTCCTAGCTGAGGTTTGTAGGCAGCCTGAAGGTTGGGGAATGTGACATGTACCACTTAACAGCACACATTCCTAGCATTTTATTGTATTTTTAGATAGTTAAATTGACATGTCAGTCATATGTGGCGCCTTTTCCAAATGCGTTTTTCCTTACTTCATTCAGTAAAGCCCCACCCCACAGGACTGGGCATCGGGATAAAGGTTGAAGTCCATGTGACGGGCCCGAGTTATGCTATTTCGCTTCTCTTGCTAGATGTATTTCTCGTCACCAGTAGCTGTTTTCCACTGTGGTCTCTAGAACAGAGAACCTTAGTAGAAGGGCTGATGAAATGTCTGCAGAAGTTACTTTAGGAGTTGAAATTCCAGCAGGGCAGAGGCAGGAGGATGCTTGAGTTCAAGGCCAGCCTGCTCTACAAAGCCAGTTCTAGAACAGCCAGGACTGCACACGCAGTTGCGATTCGAGTTGTTTTGTGTGTGCACTAGATGATCTACAGAGCTTCACAGCTTAAAATTTTAAATTGATTAGATAAAGCCAGCTGTGATGACACAGACCTGTAATCATCCATTTGGAAACTGAAGACTGGAAGATCAAGAGTTCAGAATTAGCCTAGTCTACATAAAGAGTTTAGGTCAGCCTGGGGTTCATGAAACCCTGTGTGAATAAACAGACCAAATCAAAAATAAGGCAAAACTTTGCCCAATTAAAGCTGGTAGAAGTGGGATAGACCTGTAATCTCAGCAACAGGAATCCTGAGTTTGAGGCCAACCAGGAGTATAGGATTGAGTTCTAACCTAGCCTTGGTTCTGTCTCAAATAACAAATCAGCAGCATTAAAAATAAGTAAATGTGATAAAAACAATGTGCCGTGGGCTCAGATTTTGGCTGCTTTGGTGGAGTGCTTGCCTAGCATGCACAAGGCCCTGGGCATCACTCCTCAGCATTGTGTAAAATCAGGAGGATATGGTGTGCTCTCCTGTGGTACCTGCACTCTGGAGGTGGAGGCAGGAGGATTAGAAGTTTAGGATCGTCCTCCACCACATAATACAGTTTGAGTACCCTGTCTAATTTTATTTTAAATGGAAAGGCATCTGAAGAGGGATGGCTTCCTGTAGGCTTTGTTTACTAGTTTTGAGACTAGCCCAAGGTGGTCTCAGACTCTCAGCAGTCTTCCTGTTTCAGCCTCGTGAGCACTGGGATTACATGTGTGCACCATGCAAACCATTTTAACAGGGCACTGTTAAAACCTTTCTCTCTGCCTCTGACAGTAGATCTTCAGCCACAGTCTCCCGTAGCTTACACACTTATCTCCTGGTTATTGGTAGATCACTCTAGCACACTTGTACCCGGACATTCCGCACTTGTTTTGTGTTCTTGGCTCATCTTTCCCTTATGAAACTGCATTGCCTGTCCTCAAGGGACCCTAACGGGGATATTTCCTTAGCTATCTGAATTGCAAAGGATTTGTGTGACTCTTGCTTGTTGCCTGGTTACTTTCTGTACGTTTTAGTCTTTCCTATTAAAAAACTGCTGGGAGGAAAGATTGTCTTTTCTTCTGTGAATCGCTCTGTCCTCCTCACTTCTGCAATTGGACGTGTAGTCAGTGCTCGACAGACTGTTTATTGACTGACTAGGTAAGGGGGCTTCATTGTGCCCAATGTGCCCTGGAACTCCTAGACTCTATTGATCACCCAGTTTCAGCCTCCCAAACTGCTGGGGCAAGGACCACTCTAACCTGGCTGTATTCTTGAGCTCTTTCTTTGTGGTGAATTTCTGGAATTTTGTAAGATATTCATTGGACGATAATATTTTTCCCCTGTCACCTCTTGGGATATTTTCTGTTTAGCAGAGAACAGAAGGGGTTGTGAGATCTTTTGTGTGGCCTGTCTCTGCCTCTGAAGTTCTGGGCTGGGATCAGAGGCCTGCGCCACCACTTCCAGGCCGCTTCATTATTGCTTTTGCTTCTTCACCTTCTCTGAGCTGGCAGGAGTGGCCTGGGTGAGATTGTCTCTGGGGTATCCAAGGCAAAGAGTGAGGTGGAGTTTTAAAAGCACTTTGTAGGAACGTGATAGCAAAGGTTTTTGGTTTAAATATGTGCCAGGGTTTAGCCGGGTGATGGTAGGACACTTCTTTAATCCCAGCACTTGGGAGGCAGAGGCAGGCAGAGCTCTGTGAGTTCAGGGCCAGCCTGGTCTACAGAGAGTTCCAGGACAGCCAGAACCAAACCCTGTCTTAATAAAACAAAAAACAAAACAAGCAAAAAAAAAAAAAAACAAAACAAATATTTGCCAGAACATTGAAAGCTGGGATGTCTGTGAGAGAGCAACTTGTTTGAGGAGAAAGAACGGGGATGGAGTAAGCATTTGACTAGATCTGGTTCTAATGTTAATGTACAAGTAACAGAAGTGTGCCAGGTAAAAGATCTACTGGCATATGTCTAGACAATCTGGAGTTCAGAGTTCTCTTTACTTAGTGGGTTCCAGTCCAGCATGGGCTACCTGAGGTGTGCCTGTCTGGGTATGTACACCTGAGTGGAGCCCGGAGGCGTCAGATCTCCCTGAAATTGGGACTATCGGTAGTTGTGAGCTCCCTACTGTGGGTGCTGGGGGAACTCAGGTCTTTGTAAGGTCAGTGCTTGCTCTTAACCACCTAGGCATCTCTTCGGGCCCCACCCTGTTTTGTTTTTGTTGTTTTGAGAAGGTCTCACTGCACAGCCCAGGCCGACCTGGGAAGAGCATCTCACAAAGGTCCTCCTTCTCCAGCTCCCTTGGTGCTAGGATAATAGGTACCAACCACCACCCTGGCCTATTAGTCATTTTGTTTTATAAATAATTTTTAATAACTTAAACAAATGGGTAACAGTGTCTTTCAAACTTCTATTAAGTTTTTCTCCAGCTCCAGAGACACGTAAACATTTCTCTGTCATAGCTAAATAGGTGCTCACAATGCTTGTGTGCAGGGAGTTTCTGAATGAGCGTGCTCCTTACTGTGCCAGCTTGCTTCATGAATGCATACATTTTCAGGAAAAGGAGGAGTTAAAAAATACTTTTAAACGTGTGTGTGTGTGTGTGTGTGTGTGTGTGTGCATACAAAGAGAGGATAAATATGAACCTGGGCACATTTGCCAAGGTGTGTGTGTGGACATTAGAGAACAGCTTTCTGTGTAGTGGGTTCTCTCCACCTTAACATGGGTTCCAGGGATTGATCAGTCTCTCTCTTTCTCTCTCTTTTTCTTTTTCAAGACGGTTTCTCTATGGATCAGGCTGGCCTCGAACTCACAGAGATCCACTTGTCTCTGCCTCCCTAGTAATGGGATTAAAGGCCTCTGCCACCACTGCCTGGTTGAAAGATTCAATTTTGTGTAACCCAGGGTGGCCTTGAACTAACAGAGATCTGTCTGTCTCTGTCTTCTGAGTGCTGGGATTAAAAGTGTGTGCCACCATTGCTTAGCCTCTAGTGCCTTAGTTCTGCACTCTGATCTTCAGGTAAGATTTATTTGTTAAAACATAAACAAAATATCCCTACAGAGAATTTTGTAGAATTATCTGATTTTTCTTTTAAGATTTTATTTATTTATTTATTTATTTTTTAGTTTTTTGAGACAGCATTTTCTGTAGCTTTGGAGCCTGTCCTGGCACTAGCTCTTGTAGACCAGGCTGGCCTCGAACTCACAGAGATCCACCTGCCTCTGCCTCCTGAGTGCTGGGATTAAAGGCGTGTGCCACCACCACCGGAAAGATTTTATTTTCTTGATACAGTTCTCTACTATGTAGCCCTGGCTAACTTGATACTTTGTAGTCTAGGCTGGCCTGGAACTCACAGAGATCTGCCTGCCTGCCTTTGCCTCCTGAATGCTGAAATTAAAGCCATGCACCACCACTCCCAGCCAAAGATTTATTTTATTTCAAAATTATGTATATGCGTGCTTGTATTTATGTACCATTTTATGCCCTGTGGAGGCCAGGAGAGGGCATCCTATACCCTGGAACTGGAATTGCTTGTGGTTGTGAGCTACCAAATATGGGTGCTGGGAACTCAAGTGTCATCAGGCCTGTTGGCAAGGCCCTTACCCTTTGGTTAGTGAGCTTTTCTGTGCTGCTTTTCAGAGATGAGTTAAGAAGGCAGCCATGAGGGCAGCTGCCCTTCTAGTACTCAGAAGGAAGAGCAGGAGGATGAGTAAGTCTGAAGCTGCCCTGGACTACAGTGTTGAGTCCCTGTCTCAGAAAATCAGAGAGAAAGGAGAGTGAGTCCAAGGGACTTTGTCCTTCCATGGAATGTGTCACCACCTCAAGCAGGAATTGTAGCCAGACTCACAGCTTCAAGATGTGTACATGAATCCAGTTGGTGAATCTAATTTTAGACCTTCATAGCCAGTGGCCTGAGTATTTTCCTTGAGCTATATCCTTCTCACCCTCAGTAGAAAACACTCCACTCGATGGCCTGTCTGGCTGCTGCTTTAGCAGTGTAGCATTCTACCTCGCCATTCCAGGTACTCTCTTCAGTCCTTTTATTAGATGCGACTTATTTTTATAATTCAGCACATTTTAGAAATTACTTTTTATTTAATGTGTATTGGTGTTTTGCCTGAATGTTTGCCTGTGTGAAGGTGTCAGGTCTTGGAGTTACAGACAGTTGTGAGCTGCCATGTGGATGTTGGGAATTGAACCTGGGTCCTCTGGAAGAGCTGAGCCATCCAACTCCTGTAACTCCTATGTGATTTTATTTTATTTTTTCTTTATGAGAAAGTATGAAATTTTCTTTCTTTCTTTTTGGTTTTTCGAGACAGGGTTTCTCTGTAGCTTTGGAGCCTGTCCTGGAACTCACTCTTGTAGATCAGGTTGGCCTTGAACTCACAGAGATCCACCTGCTCCTGCCTTGAGTGCTGGGATTAAAGGCATGTACCACCATTGCTGAAGATTTTCTTAATTTAGCCTTTGCTTTGAGTTTGAGAAATACCAGCAATGGGAGGCAATCAGATTTCTCTGAATTCAAGGTCAGCCTGGTCTACAAAGTGAGTTTCTGGCTAGCCAGGACTACACAGTGAGACCCTATTTTGAAATTAAATGAAAAGGTCTAAGTGTTTGAAGTATGCAGTTCATATTTTTGTTGACATTGTTTCATGTGACATTTGTAATAATTTATGTAGGGTTTTAGCATATGAACATCATTGTTGCCTCAAGTAGAGTGCCCTGGAAAAGTGGTTCAGATTTAGGGAAGCTTTCATGGGCTTAACAACTAGGAAAGAAGCAATTAGGGGGAGTTCATTACAAATTCAATACTGGTACAATCCTAGGCTGGCCTGAAACTCACTGTGTAGCCGCTGGCTTCAGACTTAGAGGAATATACCTGCCTTATCTCCCAAATAACACCTTTTCAAGTTGCCTTGTTTGACTTCTTGTCTGTTTTCTGACTTATACCTTAATGCTTATGAGAACAGAAATGTTACATATTTTATGAACTGCTATAATCCTAATGTCCAAAATCATTCCATAGTACATATTTATATCTGTGTGTATGTATGTATGTATGTATGTATGTATGTATGTATGCATGCATGCAATTTGAATCTTACTGTTTTTTTTTTCTTTCGAGACAGGTCCTGGAACTCACTCTGTAGACCAGGCTGACCTCGAACTCACAGAGATTGGCCTGCCTCTGCCTCCCAAGTGCTGGGATTAAAGGCGTGCGCCACCACCGCCGGCTTTGAATCTTATTCTGTAGATTTGTATTGGACCTACGGTATTGTAGGAACAGCAGGCCTGCTTTTGTCCCGCCCGGCTCCCACACGGCTAGCTTAGCCCTGGAAATAATAACGCTGAAACTGTATTCTTTTAAACACTGCCTGGCCCGTTAGTTCTAGCCTCTTATCGGCTAATTCTCACATCTTGATTAACCCATTTCTAATAATCTGTGTAGTACCACAAGGTGGTGGCTTACCGGGAAAGATTCAGTATGTCTGACCTGGCGGCTGGCTCCATTGTGTCTGCCTCACTGCCTTCCTCCCAGCATTCTGTTCTGTCTTCTCCACCTACCTATGTTCTGACCTATCTGGCCAAGCAGTTTTTTTTATTAATTAACCAATGAAAGCAACAAATAGATAGAAGACCCACCTACATCATTTCCTCCTTTTCTGTTTAAACAAAAAAAGGCTTTCATTTTAACATAGTAAAATTACATGTAACAAAAGTTATCAAGCAAGAATTACAGTTACAATATTTATATCTTTTATCTTTATCATAACAATGGAAAACTATTCTTCAACTCCATCAAAGACTCCAGAAGGATATAATATTACCTAAGTAAACAAGAAGTAAGCACCTTCCAAACTCTAGAAATGACAGAGACATCTCACTGCCTGGACAGTCACCCAAAGTTCCTCTGTACCGTTGGGGCATCCATCTTCAGCCTATAGGCCCATGGTATCCAGAGACATTTCCATGAAGCAGGAAATTTCAAAGGCAGTTCAGTCACTATCTGCTGTGTCCTGCAGAATGTCTCGCAGACTCTTTTATGAATCAGGAACCCTGAAAGATCATCTTACCTTTAGGCAAGTTTAGCAGTCCTCTCTCTGTGGGTTCTTTGTGTCCAGTTTATGCAACAGTCCAGGCAAGAGCAGTTTCTTGCCCATATGGCCAACCAACTCCATAAGGAGCCTCTTCGATGCCCATCTTCCTCTCGAAGTAGATTGGTGCTGCCAGGAGCAGACGTGTCTCATTGTCATGAAAAGCCCTAAATTATTAAAACATTAAATGCCATACTCTGCAGTCTTTGAAATATATGAAGAATATCTATCTAACTGAAATATATCTCTATCTAGAAAATTTAACATGACTACAAGCTTGATTATTATCAATGATTATCCATTAACAACCTATATTTCCTAATTATATATTACATTTTAAAAATGAACTACACAATCACAATACCTTAATCAATATTAGAAATATATATACATATAACAAAATTGACCTTAAAATCCATACCAATGCAAATTATTCATATCTGTATCAGGGTATAGCCTGTAATTTGTATTTTGGCAAAACTGCAGGTGCTTCTGTTGTCTCTGGTTAATTGTCTTAATAACATTTCAGAAGCAGCACCATGCAGTCTGACAATTAAACCACTCTGATGGCTTTACCTTGCATCGATTATTATAAGATGATACTTTGTGTTTTTACCCTCATTTCTGACCACTTCCCTCAGCTCTAGGCTCATTTATTCTCTGGTATTTTGAACATCTATTTGACTCTCATATAGCACCTCAAGTTCACCATGACCTAAGCAAAAATAATTTGAAACTAGGAGTGTAGCTCATTTGAATAGGGCACTCAGGAGGTATTGAATTTGATTTCTGAGTAATGCCAAATAAAACAAGCATTAAAAATATAGTAATAATTTTTTTGCCTCATGATGGTGGCAGTGTAGTGCATGCCTTTAATCCCAGTGCTTGGGAGGTGGAGGCAAGTGGATTTCTTGAGTTCAAGGTCAGCCTGGTCTACAAAGTGAGTTCCAGTACAGTCAGGTGACACAGAGAAACCTGTCTTAAACCTCCATGCCCAAATATGTATAAATAATCCTCTCATGGAAATTCGTTCTTACTCTTGAGTAGTTCTTCCTGTGAGTAGTACCACCTAGCTTTATAAGCCAAAAACTTGGATATTAAAAATGTGAGTCTTTTATATTCTTTAATATCTAACAATCATGAAAGTTTTATGTGGACACATATCTATAATATCTCCATTATCGTTTCCACTTCTAAATTTAGCTCAGGAGATGACCAGCTCTCATCTGTACAGCTGTGATGACTTTTGGTTGGCATTCCTGTTGTGGTCTTTCTCCTTCCAGTCTACAGAAGTGATGGGAATGGGGAAGGGGATCCCAGAAGGAGCCAGGAGATGGTGCTAGAATTAGTAGATTGTTCATATGTGGGAAGAAAGGTAGATTAAGGGTTAGAGCCATGGTTCTCAACCTTCCTAATGCTATTCCTCCTGTTGTGATGACCCCAACCATAAAATTATTTTTATTAGCTGGATGATGATGGCACACGCCTTTCATCCCAGAGGTAGGTCAATATCTATGAGTTCAAGGCTAGCTGTTCTACAGAGTTAATTCCAGGACAGCCAGGCTATAATGAGAAACCCTGTCTCTAAAAACAAAAGAAAACTTATTTTCATTGATACTTTATAACGATAATTTTGCTACTGTTAGGAATTGTAATTTAAATATCTGATATCAGGAACTCTGAATTTAGACCAGGCTGGCATTTAACTCAGAGATTCCCTGCCTCTGCCTCCCAAGTGCTAGAATTGAAGGTGCATGACCCCACACCTGTCCTACTTTATTTTTTTCCCTGACACTTCTCAGGCTGGCCTGGAACTTGATGTGTAGCTGAGTTTTGACCTTGAATTCTAGATCCTCCTGCCTTTGCTTCTGGAATGCTGAGATTATATGCATGTGCTGCCACCAGTTCTTTTATGTAGTGCAAAGGAGCAGCCTGGGCTACTGAAATAGCCAGACGTGGTCCAGGCTTACATGGTGAAATTCAGTTCGGTCAGGTGAATATGAACAAATAAGTAGGAGATAGCAATATAGCTCAGTTGGTACAGGTTAGCCTCGCCTGTTACATTGATAGCTCTTATTTATTCATTTATATTTTTCTCTCCTAATAGAACTTCACTATGTAAGCTGGCTATTTTATAATTTATGATTCTTGTTTTTATTCATTTATTATGTATATAGTGTCCTGTGTGCATGTATGCCCGCATGCCAGAAGAGGGCACCAGATCTCATTACAGATGGTTGTGAGACACCCTACAGTTGCTGGGAATTGAACTCAGGACCTCTGGAAGAGCAGCCGGTGCTCTTAACCTCTGAACCATCTCTCCAGCCTGATTCTTGTTTTCTTCAATAACCTTTTGTTGTTTTGAGACAGTATTTTATATAGTAGCCCATACTACCCTCAGACTGACTGTGTAATAGAGAATGACTGCAAATCCCTCAGCCTCCTGCCACTGTCTCCAAGTACTGGAATAGCAAGCCCCTTTTATGCAGTGTTCTTGGCATCCATTGATGAGTCTTATTTGAAACTTTCATTAAAATTGGTGATTTCAAGATGTTGATTATCAGATTGTCTCATTCCCTTTACACTTACTAGCTAGAATTGTTTTATAGAATACCCCTTCTCTGTTTTGTTTTGGAGAGTACTATAGTGTTGATATTTTTCTTTTGTTTTCTTACTGTGTGTGTAGTATATGGATGTGTATGCAAGTGTAAATGTGAGAGACCGTGCCTAAAAATAACTAGTGACAATGCTTACACACCCAAGGTTTTCCTCTGGGCCTCCATACACATATGCACGCATGTGTATGTACAACTGCACCAAATACACACACATAAGTACACACACATTGGTGCATACAGACGCTATTTCCCTCCTAAAATTAATAATTTGTAGTCCTAGTTGTCAGTGTTAAAAGTACTAACAGTATTGACTATTAAAAATAAAATAACATTTGGAGCTGAAGAGATGGTTTAGCAGTTAAGAGTGAGCACCCTTGTAAGACTACGCTAACAGCCTGTAACTCCAGCCCCAGGTGATCGAACCTAACAGTGAGCGTGAGAGTGCTGTGCCTACCACAGACACCTCTAACACTCTTGTTCACATGCACACATAATTAAAAATATGATGGTGGTGCACGCCTTTAATCCCAGCACTCGGGAGGCAGAGGCAGGCGGATCTCTGTGAAAATAAATAAAAAAATAAAAAAAATAAAATAAAATGAAAAACTCTTTAAAAGAACAGTAAATTTGGTCAGCAAAATAGTTCAGTAGGTAAAGGAACTTGTTGACATGTCCAGTAACCTGTGTTTAGTCCCTGAAATTTACATGGTGGAAGGAAAGAGCCAATTCTTCCTTGTTATTCTCTGATCTCCTAATATTGGTCATGCCAGGGTGTGTGCCCCTATAAATACATAAATTGTAAACCTGGTTTAAGAATAAGAATGTAAATTATTCTCAGTTTGGTTAGTGGGAGCTTTGGAAGGGGGAGATTCTCTGTTCTTTCGGCACTCACCATCGGGATTTCAGTACTCTGTGTACTGTGTCCTTCACTTGCCCCAGGCCTGGAGTTAATCCCTTGTGAAAGAACCCTGATTCCTCTAGTGGGGAGTAGTTCCTTCACAGGGAGATTGCATCTCATTCCTGTCTATCTGTTCTTGCTGTTCTCATTTGATCAGCTGTTTTTTGTTTTGATGGGGTGGGGAATTGCAGAGCTGTAGGTTCCCAGATATACATAAGCAATGAAGTATCCAAACTAAATTACTTCATAGGAGTAAGTGAATTGTAGACAACTCTGATGACTTGGAGAAGAGGGCTGGCCCCATAAGTCGCATTTGGTCATGGTGTTTTATAACAGTCACAGAGAAGTAACCAGTGTACCCCTGTGTGGGTGGTGACATATAAAGGTGAAACAAATTCTTACTCTTCTGAGGCAGAGTTTCTTTGTATAGCTATGGCTGTCCTGCGTTGAAGTTACAGATACCATTTTCTTTTGAGTTTTATTTTATTTTTATTTTATGTGTACGGTGTTTCACTTACATGTATGTCTGCACCACTTGTGTGCCTGGTACTATGGAGGCCAGAAGAGAACATTAGATTGTTGTATGCTACCGTGTGGTTTCTGGGAATCAAACCTGGGTCCTCTGGAATAGCAGCCAGTGCTCTTAGCAGACATGGTCTCATGTAGCCTGTGCTGATCTGGAAGTCCTGATCTTCCTGCCTCAGCCTCCTAAGTGTTGGGTGTGAGCCACATCACCTGACTCAGTATTTTATTTAACATGATTACTCCTGTCAGTTGATTATAAGGCATGTGTATTTCTTCCCCTTCATGTGGTTGACGGTTACATTATAAAAGAAATGAGCTGCCTGGCAACATAAAACACAGATATTAAAATGAATTGCACATCTTCCAATTATTTATCTTGCTTGGCTAAATTTAGAACTCTATAGAGCTTCTGTAGAATTGAAATCTCTGAGGATTTAATAGTTAATAGACAGTGCTCAACTTTTCAGAGGAAGAAAGACTGCAGGCGCCTTCAAAATGATTCCTGCGCTGTCACTCACGCCGCTTGACTAAGACACAGACCAGTGGGAGTCAGAACTGTTGGGAGAATTTCATTTCACTGTCATGTTTCTGAAAGCTTCCTAGGGCCTGGGCTCAATGTGGTAAAGATTCTTTCTTCTCTTCAGGTGAATCACCAGCGGCTACCACTGTCCTTCCTTGGGGTTGCAAAGTCCTACTTGATACAGTTACTTCACCTGGATGGATGAGCCAGCTTATTTGTGCTAGAAGTCAGGTGAGCATTACACTGGGGCCTTATGGGTAAAGTTTATGATATTGCATTATTTTGTGAGCTTAGACTAAGGTTAATCGATAGTTGGAGCAGAAATTTCTGTGAACACGTAGCTGGCTGTTGATGAATGTAGAGATCTACATGTGTGCCATGCAAGCATAAGGCTGCTCTAAGAGTGAGTACTTTGAGTAAACAATTGTAGTTAAATAGAATTCAAAATAGAATACAGTATTACTTATGTTTAACACATCATTTGGTAGTAGAAAAAGTAATTCTATTACTGCATAATAAGATATTCTGAGAATATTTGAAAGTATAAAAATTCATAAACTGAGGAGAAAGATTAATGTAAATAGAATGTTGTGTTACTGAGATCCTAAATTTATACATATGTTGAAATGTAAAAAAAAAATTAAAAATAAGACCTTTTTTTTTTTTCCCTTTTCTTTCTCCTTTTTTCTTTTGGTTTTTTGAGACAGGGTTTTTCTGTAGCTTTGGAGCCTGTTCTGGAACTCGCTCTGTAAACCAGGCTGACCTCAAATAGATCCGCCTGCCTCTGCCTTCTGAGTGCTGGAATTAAGGGTGTGCACCACCATTGCCTGGACCTTTTTTTATTCTTTTAAAAGTTATTATGGGGCTGGAGAGATGGTTCATTGGTCGTGTGCACTAGTTGCTCTTCCAGAGGCTCATGTTCGATTACCAGCACCCACATGGCAGATCACAACTGTCTAAAACTCCAGTTCTCAGGATCCAACACCTTCACACAGACAGACATACACAATTGCTTGTCGTTCCAGAAGAACCAGGTTTCATTCCTAGCACTCAGTGGTTGCTCACAATAGTTTATAACTCTGGTTCCTGGGGATATGATTCCTTTTTCTGGTCCCTGCAGGCATGGACATGGTGTATAGACACACACGAAGGCAAAACATACATATATATGAAAAATAACAAATTATTTTGGAAGAAAAAGAGGTACAAATAAAAAACAAACCAGAACCCTATAATGGGCAATAAGGAATTTTGACTTATGTGTGTTATATTTATCAACTTTATTAAGGATTAAAAATAAGTAAACAATTTAAATATTCATCAAATGCAACAATACATCCCTTATATATTGATAATATCTATAACTGTGTGTGCATGTATGCATATTATGTGTGTCTCTGTGTGCTCATGAACACATGCATGTAGGTGCTTAGGGAGACCAGAAGAGGGGCTGGTTCCCTTGGAGCTGGCATATATGCTCTTGTGAGCCACCTGATGTGAGGTTTAAGAGTCAAATTTGAGTTCTCTGCAAGAGTAACAAGCATTCTTTTTTTTTTTTTTCGGACTTTATTTTATGTGCATTGGTGTGAGGGTGTCAGATTGCATGGAACTGGAGTTACAGACAGTTGTGAGCTGCTGTGTGGGTGCTGGGAATTGAACCTGGGTCCTTTGAAGAGCAACTAGTGCTCTTAACCACTGAACCATCTCTCCAGCTCCAAGAGTAACAAACATACTTAGTGACTGAGCCACCTCTCCAACTCCCATCTGCCCTTTCTATTTTTAAAATTATTTATATTGTTTTCCACATTATTTTTTGAGGCAGCGTCTCTCTGTGTGTGGAGCTCACTGTTTCAACTAGAAGGTCAGCAAGTGCCCAGTGTCTGCCTGTCTCTGAATTGCTGACTCCAGTATTGAAATTTAGATATGCATGACTATGCCTGTATTATATGTCTGAACTCATATACTCATGTTTGTATAGTAGGTATTTTACCCACTGAGGTAACTCTCTAGTTCCTATACCTTCCCCCCCCCCCCAAAAAATAAAACAACTTTCAAAACAATTCACTGAAAAAGGCAGGCATTATTATTATTATTTATTTTGGTACTAAGAATCAAATTTAGAGACTTACATGTACTAGGGAAGCACTACCATTGAACTGTATTCCTAGCCTTGTTTTACATTTTTGGAAATGTATAATATATAACTTAATAGAAGACAGATTCTTTTGTTGAAGTCTATAATGAAAATTCAGCCCCAAAGACATATAGTTGAAAGAAGCTATGTTTCAGTATCTCCTTCACTTATGGACATTTTTCCTTGACTCTATGTCTGGTATAGTGTAGTGGATAAATGGTACTTCTCTGCTCCCTTCCTCAGCCTTCTCCCCTCCCTTCTTCTTTCCTGGGTTTTTGTGAGACAAGGTTCTGCCGTTTGGTTCCTGTTGGCCGTAGACTCCTGTACTGTTTACACTTAAGATCTTCCTCCTTTGGCCTCTGTAGTGTTGGGGTTATGGGCATGTGCCTGAGAGTACATTGTTTAGTCTGAAAGCATTAGTGGAGTTTTGTCCTTGGTGTCATAAAAATTTATTCGTATGTTTGGGAATGGGTGCTATAGGTACACGGTTCTAGCTTCAATCTAGGTACTATATCTGGTAAACTGAATAAGTCTTTACCCATGAATGAGTTGGAAATATTATGAGTTGGTGTCTGACAACTTTTTTCTTTTGAGACACAGTCTCACTGTATATCCTTGTCTGACCTGGAATTCTCTGTATATATTAGGCTGGCTTCAGACTCACAGAGGTCTGCCTGCCTCTCTTCCCCAAGTGCTGGGATTAGAAGTGTGCACCAACACCACTGGCCCAGATTGACAAGTATTGATTCACTGAATGATGCAGCCCTTCCAAATGTTTGACCCAGTTCATATGTGAGTATATATGTGGTGTAGAAGTGTGTGTGTGCGTGTGTGTATAGCAGAAGTATTTTATATTTACTGTTCTGTCAAGAAGAATAGTAAAGACATGAGTGTGAGCTGGAGAGATGGGTCAGGGCTTAAGAGCACTTGTTCTAACCAGGTGGTGGTGGTATACACTTTTAATCCCAGCATTTGGGAGGCAGAGGCGGGTGGATCTGAGTTTGAGGCCAGCCTGGTCTACAGAGTAAGTTCCAGGATAACTAGGACTACACAGAGAAAACCTGTCTCAAAAAAACCAAACCAAAAAAAAAAATAAAAAATAAAAACAAACCAAAAACAACAACAAAAAACCAAAAGCAACAATAAAACACTCATTCTTACAGAATATCAGGATTTCATTCCCAGTGCCCACATGAAAGTTGGCAAGTGGCCATAAGTTCCACAGAGTCCAGCTCCCTCTTCTGATTTCTGCAAGCACCAGGCTAACACTCACAGACATATACACAAGCAAAATACTCATACATTAAATAAATAAGCATTTTTTAAAGGCATGAATATGTTTGATGTGATTTGATGGTTTATGGTGATAATCCCAGTGCTTGGGAGGCTGAGAGTAGGACACTGACTAAAGCAACGGAAGGACGGTGACAATACATGAACTGAAGGGCAGAAATTATCATCAACTTTCTTAGCTGTGAGTTCCACATTTGTGGATTCAGCCAAATACAGTTAAACATACTCAGGAAAGAGGCCAGGTAGAGCACACCTTCATTCCGAGCACCGGGAGGAAGAGGCGGTGGGAATCTCTGTGGATTTGCTAGCCTGGCTCTATACACAAGAGTTTCAGGCTAACCAAAGCTACATGATGAGACACTGACTGTTAAAAAAAAATCAGAAAAATAACTGTAGCTGTATGAAACATATATAGACATTCCCCCTTATTATTTTGTATAACTGTAGCACAAATTCTAATTGGTCTTAATAATTAAAAAAAAAAAATCTGATCAGAGTCAGATAAGGGGTTAATTCTGAAGGATCAGACAAGCAAAACAGCCAGCCACAAGAGAGACTTTTTACCTCTACCAATGCTCAGACCAAAGGGGAGATCCTGTCCTCAGACTGCAACTGTCTCCACCAAACTTCAGACTGCACTACCTCCCTGTCTACTTCTGCTTTATATTTCTCTGCTCAGCCATATCACTCCTGTCTCCACCTCCCTAGTGTTGGAATTAAAGGAATGGGATCCCAAGTGCTGGGATCACCTTGTGTGAGCTCTGTTTCTCTTTTAGACAGATTCAATCTCGTGTAGCTCAGGGTGGCCTTAAACTAACAGAGATCACTCTGCTTCTGTCAGTTGTGCTAGGACTTAAACTGAGAACCTTCTATATCATATCAAGTACTTTACCACCAACTATCTTGATTTAATTTTTATTTCTTAGACATTCTAGTGAGAGATTCTAGTTTTTTTTAAGTTGAAAGTGTAGAGACGTATTTAAAAATATACTAATTTTTTTTTCTTTTTTTTATTGTTATTATCTGTTTATTTGTGGTTTTGCAACACGGGGTTTCCTTGTGTATCCTTTTTTTTAAAAGTATGTATGTATGTATGCATTTATTTATTTGTTATGTATACAATATCCTGTCTGTGTGTATGCCTGCGGGCCAGAAAAGGGCACCAGACCCCATTACAGATGGTTGTGAGCCACCATGTGGTTGCTGGGAATTGAACTCAGGACCTTTGGAAGAGCAGGCAATGCTCTTAACCTCTGAGCCATCTCTCTAGCCCTGCACAATGATTTTTAATAGTGATTTTTACACCTTGGAAGCGGCTATGCCAAGACCAAGGGATGGGTCTACCTTCCCTTGGTAGAGCCAGCCCCTCACCCGTCCGTGTCCGTGTATGTACAATGGCAGCTGGTTGTGCCGTGTGCATCCTCGACCGTTTGCCGGGCAGACTCATTCATGCCATCACAGTTAGCTGCAGAGTTCACTCTCAAGGCTCTGCACTTACCATGTGTGCGTGTCTCACAGTTTGTTTACCCCGTCGGNTTGGAGCCTGTCCTGGAACTAGCTCTGTAGACCAGGCTGGTCTCGAACTCCCAGAGATCCGCCTGCCTCTGCCTCCCGAGTGCTGGGATTAAAGGCTTGCGCCACCATCGCCAGGCAATAGGTTTTTTTTTTTTTTTTAAGTCAAGGTCTCATGTAGCCCAGGCTGTCTCTGAATTTATTATATATAGCTGAGAATTACCTTGAACTTCTTTCTGATTCTCCTACTTCCACATCTGTGTCCCCCAGTGCCGGAATGGCTGGCATGCAGGTCCCCACCACACCAGGCTTTGTGAGTGCTAAGAAAGCACTCTGCCTGCTGAGCTAAAGCCACACCTTTGCTATTGGTCTTGTTAAATTGCCTAGGCTGACCTTGAGATAACCTCCTGCTACCGTGGCTGCGCTGTTTTTGTTTTGTTTTTGCAGTGCTAGCAAATAGTTTGCCACTGAGCTCCTTCCCCAGGTCTACTGTTAGATTTTGATTAGTATTCCTACCTTGACAAAATTAAAAACAGAAGGAGAGCTGGTGAAATACTTCAGTAGGAGGTCTGGAGACCTAGTTCAGCAATTCAAAAACATTTGTTGCTCTTCCCAGACACCTGACACACACATGGTGCACATACATACATGCAGGCAGACACACATGCATAAAATAAATAAATCTATAACCAAAATGCCTAAGTGGTAAAGAGCTTATGCAGCATGCACAGGCCTTGGTTTCAAGCCCCAACACTACCAAAACAGTAAGTACAAATACCATCTTAGTCTTCCTGTGAAACTGCTTTGACTTCGTAGGTCTCCTGAGACCTCATTTTTCCCCCCAAAATGTTCCAGATGTGTTATATATTCAAGATAATTGAGGTGAAATAAAAGCAGAGATCTGCCTGTCTCTGGCGCCCAGGTGATGGGATTAAAGGTGTGTGCATAAAAGCATAGTGTTAAAGTTGACCACACATAGCTTATTTCTAAACTCATGATTAGAAACTCATCATGAGAAAAAAGTTAGAGGTGAGATCACAAAAGCACCTTGCTGAGCAGTGTACAAATATTCTCTGGCCAGTGAAAATGGCCAATGAGGCAGGAGAGATGGCTCAGCGGTTAAGAGCATTCGTTGCCTGCCCTTCCTTCCAAAGGTCCTGAGTTCAATTCCCAGCAACCACATAGTGGCTCACAGTCATCTGTAATGAGGTCTGGTGCCCTCTTCTGGCCTGCAGGAAAAAAAAATGGCCAATGAATGATTTTATTCACTTATTTACTTTTAGTTTTTTGAGACAGATTTTATTTGTGAAGCCCTGGCTGGCTTGGAACTCGCTCTATCGACCACATAGGCCTCGAACTCACAGTGATCCACCTGCCTCTGCCTCCTGAGTGCTGCCTGGCATAGTTTCACCTGCTTTTAAATTTTATGTTAATAGAACCATATATTGAACCATATATCCTGTTTTGTTGTTGTTTTTCAACATTGTCTTTGATAATAATGAATATAGTTACATATTTTCTTTATCATTGCTTTATAATAGTATATTGTGTATCCATGCCATTTTTTTTCTATATAGTTGTTGGTTTCTAGTTTGGATTATTATGAACAATATTACTAGGATTATGGTTGTACATGTTGTATAACGTTCTTGCTTTGTGAGCCAATCATTTCCAATGGTTATCTATACCTTGGAATGTTGGTAGGTTATAGTATATTTAGCTTTAGTAAGTATTGTCAGTTTTCCAAAATGATTGTATTAATTTATTCTTCATCAGTAAAGCTATGAGTTTTCTGAATGTATGCTATCTTAAAAAATGATATATATTTTTAAGATAGGATCTTTCTGGGATTACAGGCATATGACATCATGCTGAGATAATCTCTCCTCCCCACCTTTCTTTTTAAACTTATTGTTGGAATAAAGCATTTTGGGTCAAAGGATGAAGGATTTTTTGTGATTTCTTAACATGGCCAGGAATTGATGTTTTGACTGTGAAACTGTTTAGTTCACTGCCATAACACATCACCTGTTCCCCAGTTCACCACCGCAGCACACATCACCTGTTCCCCAGTTCACCCTACGCCACATTGGTAATTATTCATGTTAACGCGTTGGTCTTTTTATGGGTTCTCTTTTAGCCTTTCTATGACTAATCATTCATTTGGAGTTGCTAATTATGGGCCTGAAGTAACTTTTTGGGGGGTGGTGGTCAAGTTTTCGAGTAAAGGCATAGAAGGAAGACCCCATAGCAGAAGGTGTACCTAGGCTATACCTGTCTTGAACAGACAGTGGGTTTGTTTGTTTGTTTGTTTTGTTGTTTTGCTTTTCCAAGACAAGGTTTCTCTATGTAACCTTCCAGGCTGTCCTGGAACTCATTATGTAGGCCAGGCTGGCCTTGAACTCACTGAGATTCACCTGTCTCTGCCTCCTGAGTGCTGGTATTAAAGGTGTGTGCTTCAACAGTGTTGTTATCTGAAGTAAAGAAGAATTTTGTGAGTGGCTAGGAGGTCGCTGTTAGTCTTTTAGGAGGAACACTAGAGCTCTGGTGACTTGACAGTGTCTGTTGTACAGTGACTGAGTCTCATATAGTAACTATCACAGCCCAGATTTAGAGATGACCAGAGTTGAAAATCCAGCTGATTTGCAGAGTTAGGACAAGGATTCAGGTTATAAAAAAAATGCAAGCAAAAGACACAAAAGGTGCCACTGTGGGTCTTGAACTAGACCTCTTTATTGTCTTTGAGGTCTCAATGTGTTAATATTTAACATTCTTTTAATTTTTGGTTATTTATTTGAGGTTAAACTTGTTTCTTAAATGAGATGCCATCCCAGCACTGGACTCATGGGAACTGTGCATTTTTTCAGGTAATAACAGTCAAAACGTATGAAGCTGTAAACGGAAACTGCTAGTTTGTTTCCTAGCCACCCAGACCCAAATAATTGCACAGAAACTATTAATTGCAACACTGTCTGGCCGGTGATTCATGCACATTTCTAGCTAGCTCTTACATCTTAAATTAACCTATTTCTATTAATCTGTGTATCACCACGAGGCTGTGGCCTACTAGAAAGGCTCTGGTCATATTTCTCCTTCAGCAGCTGCATGGCATCTCTCTGACTTCGCCTACTCTCTCTCTATGTCTTCCAGCCTGGCTATATTCTGCCCTGCCATAGGCCAAAGCAGCGTTATTCATTAGTCATTAAAAGCAGCACATATACAGCAGGATTACCCACACCATGGAGCAGTTTCTGTATCCAGGCAGCAAGCTAAGCATTACACTGGCATTCCCACTTAACCCTCACATGACCCTGTGTGGTTGGAAATTATATTGCATCTCCCATGTTCTGAATAGTTGGGACCAGCTAAGTAGAATTATTCACTGGAACTACTTCTTTTACCTAATGCTAGAGGTGGTGGTATGTTAAGTTGAGGTAGAAGGATCGCTAAACTATCCCCTCAGTATTACTGAGTTTTCAGTTTGTTCCCATTAATGGTAAAGTGCTGCTTGTATTGGTTGATTACAAACCTGTGACGGTTCACGTGGCAGAAAGTACTCTAGTATTAAGCTGCATCGCTAGCCTATGGAGTTTTGAAATAAGCCTTTACTTTGGATTCCAGGGTAGCCTGGAACTTATTCTGTAGTTCAGACTGTTATTAAATTTGGTCTCTTGCATGTTTCTTCTGAGAGCTAGGATTGCAGGTCTGCGCTACCAAGCCCAGCACCTTACTGTGATTTTTCTTTTACATTGCCTTCGTAACTAATGGTTTAGAATGTTTTTAATGTGCTTGTCCATTTATTTATGTCCTTTGAAGAAGTGTTTTGTTTAAATTTATTTGTATGTATGTGGTGGAGTGCACACTGTCCATGTGTGCCGTGGCACATATGTCGAGGGTGGCACGAAGGAGTTCTGTCCTTCCGCTGTGTGGGTTTCAGGGCTTAAACTCAGGTTGTCAGGCTTGGTGGCAGTGCCTTTATTCTATTGAGCCATCTGGCTGGCCTGTTTCCTATTTTTTTAAAATAATTTATATTATGCACATTGGTGTGAGGGTGTTAGATCCTCTGGACCTGGAGTTACAGACAGTCACAGGCTGTCATGTGGGTTCTGGGAATTGAACTGGGGTCCTCTGGAAGAACGTCCAGTGTTCTTAACTGCTGAGCCATCTCTCCAGCCCTGTTTCTGTGCTTTTTAACTCCAAAAATTCTATTTGTTTTTTTAGCATCTTAATGATTTTTATTTATTTTATTAACAAAATTTTTATGTGTATGGGTATTTTGCCTACATGTCTTTGTACCACTTTCATGATTGGTGCCTATGATGATCAGAAGAGGGCACCAGATGACCTGGAAATGGAGTTACACAGACAGTTTCAAACTGCCATGTGGCTGCTGGGAATTGAGCCTGGATCCTCTGTTAGAAGAACCAGTGCTCTTAACTGCTGAGCCGTATCTTTTTGGTTTTTGGAGACAAAGTTTCTTTGGGTAGCCTTGGCTATTCTGACACTCATGCTGTAGATGAGGCTGGCCTCACACTCACATAGATCTGCCAGTCTCTGCCTCCCACGTGCTGGGATTAAAGGCGTGCACCACCATTGAATAGCTGAGCCACATCATTTGTTATTTTATTAATATTGAGCTCTACATTTTTCTCTGCTTCCCTCCCTGCCTCTCCCCTCCCCCTTCAACACTCCCCCAAGGGTTGCCATGCTCCCAATTTACTCAGGAGATCTTGTCTTTTTCTACTTTCTTCTACCCGTGTAGATTAGATCTATGTAAGTCTCTTTTAATGTCCACATTGTTGTCTAAATTCTCTGGGATTGAGATTTGTAGGCTGGCTTTCTTTGCTTTATGTTTAAAAACCACCTATGAGTGAGTAAATGTGATAATTTCTGTGTCTGGGTTACCTCACTCAAAATAATGTTTTCTAGCTCCATCCATTTTTCTGCAAAATTTAAGCTGTTGTTATTTTTTCTGCTGTGTAGTACTCCATTGTGTAAATGTACCACATTTTTCTTATCCATTCTTTGGTCGAGGGGCATTTAGGTTGTTTCCAGGTTCTGGCTATGACAAACAAAGCTGATATGAACATAGTTGAGCACATGTCCTTGTGGCACGATTGAGCATCCTTTGGATATATACCCAAAAGTGGTATCACTGGGTCTTGAGGAAGGCTGTTTCCTAATTTTCTGAGAAATCACCACATTGACATCGAAAGGGGTTGTACCAGCTTGCATTCCCACCAGCAGTGTAGGAGTGTTCCGTTTTCCCCACAACCTCTCCAGCATAAGTTGTCATCAGTGTTTTTGATCTTGGCCATTCTTACAGGTGTAAGATGGAATCTCAGAGTTATTTTGATTTGCATTTCTCTGATGACTAAGGATGTTGAACATTTCCTTAAGTGTCTTTCATCCATTTTAGATTCCTCTGTTGAGAGTTCTCTGTTTAGGTCTGTACTCCATTTTTTATTGGATTATGTGATCTTTTGGTGTCCAATTTCTTGAGTTCTTTGTATATTTTGGAGATCAGACTTCTGTCTGATGTAGAGTTAGTGAAGATCTTTTCCCATTCCGTAGGCTGTCGTTTTGTCTTGTTGACCGTATTCTTTGCTTTACAGAAGCTTTTCAGTTTCAGGAGGTCCCATGTATTAATTGTTTCTCTCAATGTCTGTGCTGCTGGGGTTCTATTTAGGAAGTGGTTCCCTGTGCCAATGTGTTCAAGTGTACTTCCCACTTTCTCTTCTATGAGGTTCAGTGTGACTGGCTTTATGTTGAGGTCTTTTATCCATTTGGACTTGAGTTTTGTGCATGGTGATAGATATGGGTCTATTTTCATTCTTATACATGTTTATATTCAGTTATGCCAGCACCATTTGTTAAATATGTTTTCTTTTTTCCATTTGATGTTTTTGCTTCAGAGAAATAGATCTTAAGTTTACTTATGATGGCATTCAACTTGCCCAGTCCTTCTTTGTGTCTAACTTCTCACTCTCAGAACATAGCATCCATATTTGATTTGGGGGTATGCCAGTCAGCTTCAGTAATTGTACACCTTTAAGCATTTAAGCTTTGTATTTTTGACTTAGAATATGGTGTGTTGGATCTTTTTAGAATTTTGTGTCTGTTTTTTCTTTTGTTGGTTTCTTTGCTTGTGACAGTATCTTATTTTGTAGTCCTAGCTGTCCTACAGAAATCTACCTGCTTGCTCTGCTTTCTGAGTACTAGGATCAAAGGCATACACCACCAAGCCTGACATTTTTTTTTAAGTTGGAGATAAAAGTATGTATTTCTATTTTATCCCATTGTGTTAGGCACTTAAAACCAGACTAGGGCCATGAGGTGGTTTAGCAGGTAAAGTACTTACTTGCCTGATGACCTGAGTTCAATCCCTGGAGTCCATGTAAAGATACAAAGAGAGAACCAGTCCACTCATGCCCTCTCACCTCCATGCATCCTTTGTGGCATGCACAGCAAACAACAAACACCAATCAGACAAACCAGAGCTTCCGTGAAGCCTGGTTAGCTGTTTTAATTACTGCTGGTGGGATTAGGTATAAAATTATTAAATAGTATTAGAGTATTAGTGTCCCTGCAGACAAAGAAGTTAAAGAGCAGAAATGTCTTTATATTGAAGACACACTGCTTTGTTGTTGTTTTTTTTTTTTTTACTTCGTTTTAAAGGAAGGTTACCTGAAGTTTGAGAAAGCAGTTAAGAGAAGTAGCAGTATAAGAACTTACTTACTTACTTCTCTGTTCATGCCACACTTACTAACATATTTGTGCTTACATGTTGATATCGGAGTTTCAGATCACCATTCCATATTGTTTCTCTGTACATGCCAAACTTTATTATATTGTGTGTATTACATGTATGTGCTTACATGTTGATGTTGGAATGTCAGGTAATCACTGCATACTTGCATTTTGGTAGCTAATGATTTATTAATACTTATTTTGCCAAGACCTCTTTAAGAGAAATGAATATTGTTAATTTTGTTTGTTTGCTTTGTTTTGAGTCAAAGCCTTGTATAACCTAGTTTGGCCTCAAACCCACCTTGAATTTCTGGTCCTCCAGCTCTTATTGCCCAGGTACTAGCATTACAAGTGCATACTTGTGCAAGGCGGTGGTAGCACACGCCTTTAATCCCAGCACTCAGGAGGCAGAGGCAGGTGGATCTCTGTGAGTTCGAGGCCAGCCTGGTCTACAAGAGCTAGTTCTAGGACAGGCTCCAAAACCACAGAGAAACCCTTTCTCAAAAAACAAACAAACAAACAAAAAAAACCCCAAAAAACAGAAGAAACCCCACAAGTGAATACTTGCTTTTGTTAATGTCTTACTTTGCCTCACATGATGTTCTTAAGGTTCATTGTGCTGCACCTAACAGAGTTTCTTCGTTAAAGCTGTATAATG
Organism: Alexandromys fortis; assembly: GCF_014885135.2. Classification (NCBI taxonomy): domain Eukaryota; kingdom Metazoa; phylum Chordata; class Mammalia; order Rodentia; family Cricetidae; genus Alexandromys; species Alexandromys fortis. The sequence goes on along the minus strand of NW_026068026.1, from coordinate 434,967 downwards.
TTTCACTGTGAACTTGTTTTAAGTTAGGGTTTGTAGTTGCTGTGAGGAGATACATGACCATGGCAACTCTTACAAAGAAATTGGGTTGACTGGCTTAACAGTTTCAGAGGCTTTGTCCATTATGATTATGGCAGAGAGCGGTAGTGTGCAGGTGGACGTGCTGGAGCTGACAGTGCTACATTTTGCAGTCAGTAGGAAATCAGCTGTCACACTGAGGGAAGCTTGAGCAAAAGAGACCTCAAAGCCCACCCCTACAGTGACATACTTCCTTCAGTAAAGCCACATAACACTCCCTTTGGTGGCCATTTTGTGTTGCTTCCACCTTTTAGCTATTGTGAATAATGATTCTGCTGTGCATATGGAAATACACAAGTCTATAGAGACTTTGTTTTAAGTTATTTTAAATATATTCCCAGAAGTGGACTTAGGGCTAGGATATGCATTTTAGTGGGAAGAACTGATACTAATGCCATCAGACTTCCATGGAGTCCATGAAGGAAATCCTAAAATGGGATTCATGAAGAGTTGGGTATTGGTTTCAGTTTCTTAAAATTGGTCCTACTTTTGTGTCACCTTTTTGACCCTAATAGGGGAGCAGGGTAATTGCTGAGCCTATGGTGATAGCATTGCTTGATCATCCTGGAAACACTTTGAAAATCATTTAATCAAATTAAAATCCTGTGAAGGAGATTTCTGGCTTGCTGTTGTATAGTTAGGTACAGGGCATAGAAAAGTTACTTGGAATCATACGACTGGTATGTGATAGCGTTGAGTGGACTCCATCCTAAGTCATTAAGTTCTAGGCTGATGAGAGGACGCAGTGGGCAGAAGGCTTACAGCAAAGCCTGACCACCTGAGTCGGATCCTTGAGACTCACACGATGGAAAGAGAATTAAGTCTTACAAGTTGTCCTCTGACCGTCATACTCTCACCGAGGCATGTATGTACCCCTTTCGTAACTGAATGTAACTTCACAGCAGTTTCAGGTTCCAGACACAGCGTGCATGCAAGCCCACACCAGTGACCAAGTTCTAAAGCCGAACAGTAGACATCAAATGTCTCCTCCCCTCCTGCCTTGGTGACCTAGATGATCAGGTTGGAATTCTTAAGAGTCCCCAGTGCTGTGAGATAGAATGGGATAATGTAGGAATACCCACAAATCTGGTTTCTATTTATACCCTCCCATTATTTGTTTTTCACTTATCATTCAGGCTCTGAAAGTGTTGGAGGACAGAATTTGAGAAGAGATCCACTGCAGACCCTGAGCTGCTTGGGCAAGGATTTCTGCATGTCAGATAGGAAGGGTAGAGTCAAGGCCTTTGTGTGGATCTGTCCTCTTGGTCCCACTGACAACTTGATCTGTGGGGTGAGGAGATGTATGGTGCCTATAGCGGCAGAATAGGGAGAATGGAACTAATACTGTTGACTCAAATCAGCTCCATTTGACCATACTATCTGTTGTCACTAGTGAGAAAGCTAAGTTTATAGAATGAGAAAGCTATGGTTTCCTCGGGTATGGTGAGCAGGTAGAGATGGAAAACAGCTGATGTCATCATGCCATACCAAGAGTAATCTAAATAGAACATTTTAAAAATCACAGTTTTTACCTTGGAAAATACTGTGTTATTTCCTGAGCATTTCCTCTTACTGATTGGATTAACAGTGGGGTCCTGCATCTTAAACTGTATGGCCAATTATGTATCAGTTCAGTAAAATTAGTGGTCATTAGGACGAACCATGCCTCTTTAGAGCAGGATGAGTTCATGATTTGACTCATTCACTAAGAGCAGTGGGAAATGTAACAGGGCCCTAGACCTTAGTAGGCCCTAGACTTTAGCACAATGAAAGTACCATTCAGGCCATCAAACTCAGCATGTAGACAGCACCACCTGGTAAAATGAAAACAAAGACCTAATGCATCAAAGCCCATCATCCTGGGAAATTCTCTAATGTACTAACCTTGCTTTTTGGCTTCTGTAGTTCCACTTCTGGCTAACTGTTCTTGTTAACTAAAGTATGGTAACTCAGGATATTTTTTTCTTTTTCTTTTCTTTCTTTTTTCTTACTTTTTCTTTTTTCTTTTTGGAAGTTCACCCTAAGAAAGACTCAGAAGTACACTCGGATCTTGAACACCCATCGTAATCTCCGACTGGCTAATAAACTTATTATTGTTTTAAAAAATTGACTGTTAAATGACTAACAACTAACCTATATTTCTTAATTTTCCTAAATAGTTTATAATAATACTTTTCAAGGACTAGGAATTTACATTACATTGTTAAATGAGCTTCATAGGTACTCACTATACCTTAAATGAGTAAAAAACATACATATAACAAAAATAACCTTAAATTTGTATCAATATACAAAAATCTATACTGATATAAATATTTGAGATTAATGATTGTTTTAGTTTAAAAATAGATTCAATAACCTACTCTTTTATCCTATCATTTTTATATCCCTCTTTTCTTTTCAGAAAGAATTCCTTAAATCCAACCTCCTTTGTTTAGTTTTTTTTTTTTTTTCTGACCATGATCAGTAGCAACTTACAACTAACCCCCTAAACAATGACATATATCCACCACCCACTCCACTTCTTGGTAATGTGGGTGTCATGTTCTCTAGATTGCTTCCTGTTTTCTGGGGGTGGCAGCATCTTTAGGGGACCCTGAGAAACTGGGACAATGATTACATCCTGGGAGAGCTAGCTTTAGTCTGTGTGATGGAAAAGTGTAGAGCTTATCTGAAGTTCTGGTTGGCATAGTCTGTGAGTCTAGACCATCTCAACTAGCTGCTTTGCAGTTCTGGATGCAGAATTTTGAGGAAACTGCAACAGAGGCATTCTGAGAGGCTGAATCACCTGAGCTACCTCTTTATTGATGTCTGGTCCTTTACAGACAGGACTTTAAAGGTAACATATATTTTTATTAACACAAGTATGGAATGTACAGTGTGCACAAATCAGCTAAAGATGATTTTCTGTTTTCTGTTTGAGCAGGCCAAAGACGTCTGTTAACTTTATAAGCCCATTTGGACTGTATAACCAAACCTCTATCCATGCCATTTGAAAGGATGGAATGTACTAATATGTCATGAGGACTCTGTAGCCAACAAAATTTATCATGTTTCATCCAGTCTCAGAGTTGTTCCATGTAGAAAGACCAGCATCATAGCACCTGCCCTGTAGTCTTTCCTGGCTTCCTTCTTCATGTCTGTAGCCAACATAGTCTCCCCTGGTCAAATCTGATCTTTATTAATTTTGAGGAGTCCATAGATTTTTGTTTCTTGTGGAAATAAAAGCACAACCTCTCCCTCAGCATAACACATTGCCTGACTCCCATTCTGAAGCTAAGACATCACTAAAGTATCCAGGCTGGTTTAATTCAGCAGTCCCTTCCACCGTCCAGTGTCTCTCAGCACCTGCCATTCTCTGCTCATTAGCATTCAAAAAATTCAAAATTAACAAAGCACCATATAAGGTCCAAACTTCCTTGCTATTTTTATTTACCGTCCTTGCTAGGCGGTGGTGGCGCACGCCTTTAATCCCAGCACTCGGGAGGCAGAGACAGGCGGCGGATCTCTGTGAGTTCGAGACCAGCCTGGTCTACAAGAGCTAGTTCCACGACAGGCTCCAAAACCACAGAGAAACCCTGTCTCGAAAAACCAAAAAAACAAAACAAAACAAAACAAAATATATACCGTCCTTATATGACTCATTCATTTTATATTACTTTGCTCTCTCTTTATTATTATTAGTAATTACTATTATTAATAATTAATAAAGACTTATTTTTTTGTTTTTGTTTTATTTTTCCTTTTTTTTTTTGTTTTTTCAAGACAGGGTTTCTTAGTAGTTATGGAGCCTGTCTGGAACTTGCTCTGTAGACCAGGTTGGGCTCGAACTCACAGAGATCCACCTGTCTCTGCCTCCCAAGTGCTAGGATTAAAGGTGTGCACCACCATTGCCCTACTACTTTATTATTTTTAAACTATTTTGGTGGCTTTTTTTTCCTTATGACTGTCTATACCCATTTTATTTCTTTAGCATCTAAGTACATTTTAAAACGTATTGTAGCTTTTTAGAGGTTTTCTGTGTCTGGGCCTGGCTTTCTGTGCATAGTCAGTGTTCTCTGACTATGTGAACCAAAGTCTTAAAGGACCAGACCAGTCTGTCACATGGTTCCTTAGCACATAGCACTGGTGGCTGGCTCAAGCCTGCAGGCAGCAGTCAGGAGCTGCTCTGTATGCCGCAAGAATTGGCTCACCTGAGAGACTGTGGGGCTAGAAGCCACATCAGGCTCCTTGTCCAGAACTGTTATTAGCTTTCTGTGACCCTGTGTTTGGACACCATATGGAACAGCACTTTCTCCTCAGGACCACCAGCCCACAAATAATGACAGGGAGACTTATTTTTAATTATGAAAACTTGGCCTTAAGTTTTTATACTTTAAATTAACCCGTATTTTTAAATCTACCAATCTTCCATGTGACTCTACCTCATCTCCATACTGCCCTCCTGCTTTCTCGCTTTCTGGCTGGCGGCTCTACCTTTCTTCCCAGAATTCTCTCTGCCTGGAAGTCCCATCTATATTCTCTTCCCTCCCTATGGGCTGTTTAGCTTTTTATTACACCAGTTGGATACAGCAGTGCATCTTCACATAGTGTACAGATATCCCACAGTAAGTTGTCTTAGCTGAGTATAGTGGTGCATAGCTGTAACCCCTTTATGTAGAAATGGAGACAGTCTCAGCTTTTTGAGTGCTGGGGTCACAGGGGTGGCACACCCAATACATATATTTTGAACTTGTAGACTGGTTTGTGATCCTTTTTCTCTCTTGTGTAGTCCTAGTTGTCCTGGAACTAACTGTAAATCAGGCTAGCCTCCAAATCACAGAGATCTGCTGTTCTGTACATGAAACTTTGTACTTGGAACAAATTAGCTCCTCCCTCCTCCCTTCCTCCATTCCTCCTTCCCTCCCTCCCTCCCTCCCTCCCTCCCTCCCTCCCTCCTTCCCTCCCTCCCGCCCTCCCTTCTCTTGCTATGTAGTCTAGGCTGGCCCTGAACTCAAGATTTTCTTTCATTAGCTGAAGTTATAGACATGTGGCACCAAGCCCACTTTGAAGCTCCCTCATTCTTTAATTGTAGATGTTGAATCCAGGACCCTAGTGCATGTTAGGCCAGTGCTGTACCATGGAACTGCAGGCCAGCCTCTGAGGCATTCTTGACAGACTGGAATGTCCTTGATCCCAAGAGCACACGCTTTTGTCTTTATCACTTAGGTCAGAATTTAATTTAAATCTGGGAGGACCATAATCATCATTTCTACTCAAATTTCAAACTACCTTTTAAATTAATGAATGAGGATCTTGTTTGCAGGTATAAGGCTAGGGTTTGTAAAGGCAGAAAGATGAGCCAGGCGGTGGTGACACACACTTTTAATTCCAGCACTCAGGAGGAAGAGCCAGGCAGATCTCTGTGAGTTCAAGGCCAGCCTGGTCTACAGAGCTAGTTCCAGGACAGGCTTCAAAGCTACAGAGAAACCCTGTCTTGAAAAACCAAAAAAAGAAAAGGCAGAAAGATGAATAGAAGAATCTGGAGTGCTATGTGCTCAAGTGCTAGAGGGTGACGAGTGAGTCTGCATTATGTTACTCCACAGTGCCAGTTCCACAGCTCTGTGGTGTAGCTAGGAAGACTTCCAGTGTACACCACCATTCCTCGTCCTTGTCCTTCTCCTCGTCCTCCTCCTCGTCGTCCTCGTCCTCGTCCTCCTCCTCCTCGTCGTCGTCGTCGTTGTCCTCCTCCTCCTCCTCCTCCTCCTCCTCCTCCATCTTTATGTAGCTTTGACTGTCCCAGAACTCACTCTGTAGACCAGACTGGCCTTGAATGCAGAGATCTGCCTTTTTCCGCCTCCTGAGTGCTGGGATTAAGGCGTGCACCACCATCAAACTTTCTGTTTTTCTTAAAAAATGTTCTCAACTTTGTTCTTTTGACTTGTGATTATCAAACAATTCTAAACCTCTGTTTTTACCATTGGATTTTAAATTGTGACGTACCATGTCAGTGCTAAGGACTTTTGTTGAACTGTTAGATTTTTTTGAGGTAGAGTTTTTCATGTTTTATTTGTATTTATAAAAAAGATAAAGAAAAGGAAAAAAGGTAAAAAAAGAAAACACCTCAAATCTGATAACAAAACCAAGCAAAACTGTACCTTCTAGTTATCTATCTATTTAAAAAATAATAAAAGATTCTAGGTTTGTTTAAAATAAATCAAAACTGTGTTTTCTATGTCATTGCATTTTCTATCAATACACTTGCTCCCTACGTATAGTAATACACAGCTGTAGTCCCAACATTGGAAAGGCTAAAGGCAGGAGGGTTGTCAGACCATCTTGCTAGTGAGACTGTGTTCCAGAAAACCAAACCAAACAAAAATATTATTGCCAAGAGGTATTAGGTTTGTTAGCTTTTTTGTTATCAAGTTGCAAAGTTCCTGTAAAAGATTTTCTTTCTTTCTTTTTTTTTTTTTTAAAGCATATTGGAATTCTGATGTTTGTTCTGAGTGCAGTTTCTGCAGCCTCTTTTACTGCAAAGGGTTTAGGAATTTGTTGACATAAACCATCTTCCTGTCATTCCTGATGCTGCCTCTCTCCCAGCCTCTTTACCTCTGGGCTGTGGCTCTGTTGCAGCTGTTCTCCTGAGTCAGCCCTCATTATTTGGAGCTGAGTGGAGCAGCATGGTGTGTGGTTTGTGATTTTTGTTTTTTTTTTGTTTTTCCACCACTGCTCATTAGAACTTATGTGTCTGCCTTCAACTTAGTTGACAGATTTGGTTCATGTTAAGCCCTGCTTAATCCTGGGAAGGCCTCAAAGTAGTGTGGGAACAGGCCACAGCATTTGATGTTCACGATAAATCAGAAAATTTTTATTGTTACATTGTTGTAGGAACTGTGGACAAAAGTTGTCTGCTCTTAGGCTGACTCAGACATAAAGATTGTGTTATGCTGGACTTTGTGGTGATGTTTTTTGCTTTTGTGTTCTTCCTTTGATGGTGGTTATTCAGGACAAGTGGAGAGGCACAGCAGCAAACTGAGATTCTTTTTAGTTACAAATGTGACCCTCCCTCTTATGGGGATACAGGTTAGGGATGATTGCTTTGTTTGGTGTGGGGGGGGTGTTTTTCTCATTGCTGTTCTCTTGCTGTTTTGTGGGCTGGGGTGAAGATGGCAGAGCCTGAGTGAGGCAGAGACTCTGAGAGACATTTCTTCCCCTTTTGTCCTTGTGTCCCCCAAGTCTCCTTTCCTCTTTGGCCTATGCATGTCACTGTTGGCTGTTGTTTACTTTAATAGGAGTCCTTTCCAGCACTGTAAGCAGAGGTGGGGGCAGTCACTAAAGTGTGTGAGACCTTCTCCGCCTCTCTACTCTTCAGCCCCGTTTAGAAACTCTGAGTTGTTTTCATCTCCTGAACCTTCTGTTGCTGCTTCTAGTCAGTTCTGCTGACCAAAACGCTGCTATCTTACTGCCCTGTGATTCCTGTTGTTACTGTCACTCTGTTCCCCACTGATAGGGGATGGTGGCCCTCAGATGTGGGCATCCAGTATTGCTTAAATCTGCTACCCAGTCACAGATAACCTCATCTCTTTGGACATGTCTGTCAGACAAGTGGAACTCACCTTGCTCTTACTATCTTTTTCTTGTGTTCTTGTTTCCATCCAAGTTATCATAACTCTCACTTAGCCAAGACATTCTGATGGCTTCTTAAAAAACCAAGCTCAGAATCATAGTTTTAATTTTTTTTTTGAGCTGCTTAGCCAGAACTCATGATCTTCTTCTGCCTTAGCCTTGCCAGTACTCTATAGGCATATGCCACCATGTAACTCAGAACTACATTCTTTGGTAAATGGTCCATGGCTCAAGTTGTCCGTTTGTGTGTACTACTCTTTTTTTATTTATTGAGCTTTTTGTCTTGAACATACTGCAATTCAAGGTATTATAATCTTTTTTTATTGATATTTATTAAGCTCTACATTTTTCTCTGCTCCCCTCCCTTTCTCTCCCCTCTCCATACAATCCTCCCCCAAGGGTTGCCATGCTCCCAATTTACTCAGGAGATCTTGTCTTTTTCTACTTTCTACTTCCCATGTAGATTAGATCTATGTAAGTCTCTCTTAGTGTCCGCATTGTTGTTTAAGTTCTCTGGGATTGTGGTTTGTAGACTGGCTTTCTTTGTTTTATGTTTAAAAACCACCTATGAGTGAGTACATGTGATAATTGTCTTTCTGTGTCTGGGTAACCTCACTCAAAATAATGTTTTCTAGCTCCATCCATTTTTCTGCAAAATTCAAGCTGTTGTTATTTTTTCTGCTGTGTAGTACTCCATTGTGTAAATGTACCACATTTTTCTTATCCATTCTTTGGTCGAGGGGCATTTAGGTTGTTTCCAGGTTCTGGCTATGACAAACAAAGCTGATATGAACATAGTTGAGCACATGTCCTTGTGGCACGATTGAGCATCCTTTGGATATATACCCAAAAGTGGTATCACTGGGTCTTGAGGAAGGCTGTTTCCTAATTTTCTGAGAAATCACCACATTGACATCGAAAGGGGTTGTACCAGCTTGCATTCCCACCAGCAGTGTAGGAGTGTTCCGTTTTCCCCACAACCTCTCCAGCATAAGTTGTCATCAGTGTTTTTGATCTTGGCCATTCTTACAGGTGTAAGATGGAATCTCAGAGTTATTTTGATTTGCATTTCTCTGATGACTAAGGATGTTGAACATTTCCTTAAGTGTCTTTCATCCATTTTAGATTCCTCTGTTGAGAGTTCTCTGTTTAGGTCTGTACT